>NC_092712.1:275609199-275913459 GCF_047496885.1 Scyliorhinus torazame
TCAGCAATTTTACATCAACTCCTTTGAACAAATCGTTTTGACTAGCTACTTGCTTTCCTGAGCTTGGAGAATCAAGTTGAAGTCGATTTTTTTGCTCTGATTTCTTTGTAAATTTATTTTTTGTACACATGCGATCGTCATGTGTTATGTCGCCAACTCTGGATCCAGATTATAGTGTTCTTCAAACTGTGCTTATTAAAGCAATCATTACACTGAATTTAAAAGTTTATTTCAGCATATTTTTTGGAGTTTGCTCACTCCTCTTGATGTCTCTCACTATTCTCTACGCAGATCACCATACTCCCAAATTGTGTGTCAGATTTTGAAGGGCGGGATGGGGGGAGGCATTAGGGGGGTCACATGGGGAAGTCGGGTCAGCCTCATGTATGCGTGGTGTGTGGGGGAGGGGTGGTGACCTGTTATTCCCGTGGTGGGGAGAAGGATGTCCCTCCTTGCTGAGGGGTTGGGGGTGCTCCCCTTGTCAGCAGCGGACGTGGTCAATATTTGCATTGTGAGAGGGAGGGGAGCGTCCTGCTGGACGCTGGGATCGGGGCGCCCGTTCAAAATGGTGGCCGGAGGCCGGAAAGGAAAGTCTCCCTCAGAATCTAATGGGTGGAATTTTCCACTCAAGAGAGTAAGCTTGCAGCAGGCACGATTAGTGGCGAATTTCCGGCTCGTCTGTGGGTTTTGAAATCACGCCTGATGTTATGCTTGGAAACTTATTAATTATTCATTGATGAGTTGCTCTCCAAATCACATAGCGGGATGTGCAATGATTAGCCTGTCCTACCGTAAACTAACGGGGTTGAAAAGCCTGATGCCATGTATAAATGCCAGCTGAACACACACATTATTCTCTCCATGCTTGCTGGAATCCTTGGATCAAATTTTGTTTTGGTGTTTTAATTTTCTTTGATATTCTGCTTACTTTGACGCAGTATCCCTTTATGGGGCTGTCTTTTCATTCTCCCTCAATTTGTTGATTCAGTTTATTTTGTTAACCCAAAAGAAGCACTTTAGTCTCTGCAGTTCAGCTATTTGGATGGCCAAGGTTGAGATGGCTCCAAGCAAAGAAAAGGCAGTTCAGCAATCACTGCCTTGAGGCCTGTACTCATAGAAGTTACAGTGCAGAAGGAGGCCATTCGGCCCATCGTGTCTGCACAGGCCCCTGGAAAGAGCACCCCACTAAAGTCCACGGCTCCACCCCATCCGAATAACCCAGTAACCCCTCCTAACTTTTTGGATACTAAGGGGCAATCCAGCATGGCCAATCCACCCAATGCGCACCTCCCCAGACCGTGGGAGGAAACACGAACGCCATGAGGAAACCCACGCAGACATGGGGAGAAAGCACAAACGCCACATCCGACAGTCACCCGAGGCTGCAATTGAATCCGGGACTCCCGGGCTGAGAGGCAGCAGTGCCAACCACTGTGTCACCATGCCACCCAGGTGAAGGGGGGGGGGGTGAGGGGATGTTCCCAGTGGCCTCTGCAAGGTTGGAGGGAGGGGTCGAAGGGTGGGGGGCCCGAAACGGGAGGAAGGATCAGGGGGGCTAGACAAAATGGTGTGCACCAGCACCGAGGATGCCCTCTATCTGAGGGTTGGATCCAGGAGGTCATAGACCTAGACTAGACACTGGCAGCAGAATTCTCCTTCCCTGAAACTATGTGTTGGCGCCGGGGCAGTATTCGCAGAGTTCTACGATAGCAGAACTGGCGCTGCACCTGGACTGATTCAACGACCGACGAGTGGCTAGCATCGGTGACACGTGGAACACAATGGATTCCAATGGGAAACGGTGCAGGATTCGCCGGATTCCCAGTTGGCTCTCAGGAGGTTGCAGCTGCATACACACTTCAGTCCCCACACACACCATCGCAACCAACAAGATAGCACTGGTTGCGCTGGAGAGTGCAAATCCCGCTGATGGGTTGGCTGGGGCCAGAGGGGGCTGGCCTGGGGGGACACCCACAGTACCTGTGGCCCTAGGTTGCATGGCTGCCCTGCAGGCTGCGGCAATGGTGTTCCATGGTGTTCAGTGGAGGCGGAGTATCGCAGAGGCCCTGGAGAACACCGGGTCAGGCCTGCTAATGATATGCCAACGGTGTCTACTGTACGTGCAGAGTGGAATGTATTGATGCCACTGTAGAGGCGACAGAGAATTGCAATTTGGCGTGAAGCCGGTGCCAGGCATGATTTCAACATCAAAACTGATTCTCTGCCCAATCTCATTTCCCGATTCTGGGGCGAAATTCTCCGTTATCGGTGCAAAGTCCGCCGACCGGCGGCAAAAACGGCGCAAATCCCACCTGCATCACGCCGCCAAAAACGTCGCAAAGTCTCCGGCCCGGAATGGGCAAGCAGCGACGTGACGCTATCCGCGCTGGCTCACGTGGTTCACGCCGCACGGCGTGACGGCTCATTAAGGACGCGCTGCTCCCCCCACTCGACCAGAACACCCTACCGGATGGCCGTCCGCCGCTCAGCCCCAAGGTTCGAGTCACGGGATGTGGAGGTGCTCCTGGACGCAGTGGAGCAGAGGAGGGACGCCCTGTATCCCGGGCACGGCCGCAGAGTTGCCCCACGCCACAGCCGGCGTCTGTGGAGGGAGGTGGCAGAGGCCGTCACCGCTGTGGCCCTGACACCACGGACAGGCACCCAGTGCCACAAGAAGGTGAACGACCTCGTCAGAGCAGGCAGGGTGAGCCTCCCCCATATACCCCCCTCCCCATATCCCCCCTCCCCCATATCCCCCCTCCCCCATATCCCCCATATCCCCCCTCCCCCATATACCCCATATCCCCCCTCCCCCATATACCCCATATCCCCCCTCCCCCATATCCCCTATATCCCCCTCCCCATATCCCCCCTCCCGCATATCACCCATATACCCCCTCCCCATATCCCCCATATCCCCCTCCCCAATATCACCCCGCCCCCATATCCCCTCTCCCCCCATATCCCCCCTCCCCCATATCCCCCTCCCCCATATCCCCCTCCCCCATATCCCCCCTCCCCATATCCCCCCTCCCCCATATCCCCCATATCCCCCTCCCCATATCCCCCCTCCCCCATATCCCCCCTCCCACATATCCCCCTCCCCATATCCCCCCTCCCCCATATCACCCCTCCCCCATATCCCCCCTCCCCCATATCCCCCATCCCCCATATCCCCCTCCCCATATCCCCCTCCCCTTTATCCCCCTCCCCCATATCCCCCTCCCCCATATCCCCCCTCCCCATATCCCCCCTCCCCATAATCCCCATATCCCCCCTCCCCCATATCCCCCCCTCCCCATATCCCCCTCCCCATATCCCCCTCCCCATACCCCCCTCCCCCATATCCCCCCTCCCCCATATCCCCCCTCCCCCATATCCCCCCTCCCCCATATCCCCCTCCCCCCATATCCCCCCTCCCCCATATCCCCCCTCCCCCATATCCCCCCTCCCTCATATTCCCCATATCCCCCCTCCCCCATATCCGCCTTCCCCCATTTCCCCAAGAGAATCCAGCCCTAACCTTTACCTCTGCAATACACGCGCAACCGATGGCGTGCATTCATATACGTGTCTAACACTGTTGCCTTTTACCCCTGCCACCAGCACCACCCCCCCCCCCCCGCCCCCCACAGGAGAAACGTGCACACAACACCAGGGAGCATGTGAGGACTGGAGGAGGCCCCGCTGATGAGAGGCCACTGACCGAACATGAGGGAAGGGCCCTGGAACTGGCTGGCGGACCTGAGGACCGGGAGGTTGCTGATGCAGAGGTCGGGGGCCCACCAGCAAGTGAGCCACCGACAGCCCGTCCCCATATCCCCCCCTCCCCCATATCCCCCTCCCCATATCACCTGATCACTGCCTGCGTGTCTAACCATGCATGCTTCATTGTGTATCGCAGGAGCAAACGTCGAGGCACCCATCCCCGCAGATGCAGACCGCCCGCATGATGCCCCTCGGAGACCACGGGGGACGGAGAGACCCGGACCCTCTGGCATGCGACGCCCGCAGATGCCCCTCGGAGACCACTGGAGATGGAGAGACCCGGACCCTCTGGCATGCGATGCCCGCAGGATGCCCCTCGGAGACCACTGGAGATGGAGAGACCCGGACCCTAGAATCATAGAATCATAGAAGTTTACAGCATGGAAACAGGCCCTTCGGCCCAACCAGTCCATGCCGCCCAGTTTTTTACCATTAAGCTAGTCCCAGTTGCCCGCACTTGGCCCATAACCCTCTATACCCATCTTACCCATGTAACCATCTAAATGCTTTTTGAAAGACACAATTGTACCCGCTTCTACTACTACCTCTGGCAGCCCATTCCAGACACTCACTACCCTCTGAGTGAAGAAATTGCCCCTCTGGGCCCTTCTGAATCTCTCCCCTCTCACCTTAAACCTATGCCCTCTAGTTTTAGACTCCCCTACCTTTGGGAAAAGATGTTGACTATCTACCTTATCTATGCCCCTCATTATTTTATAGACCTCTATAAGATCACCCCTAAGCCTCCTACGCTCCAGGGAAAAAAGTCCCAGTCTATCCAGCCTCTCCTTATAACTCAAACCATCAAGTCCCGGCAACATCCTAGTAAATCTTTTCTGCACTCTTTCTAGTTTAATAATATCCTTTCTATAATAGGGTGACCAGAACTGCACACAGTATTCCAAGTGTGGCCGTACCAATGTCCTGTACAACTTCAACAAGACGTCCCAACTCCTATATTCAATGTTCTGACCAATGAAACCAAGCATGCCGAATGCCTTCTTCACCACCCTGTCCACCTGCGACTCCACCTTCAAGGAGCTATGAACCTGTACTCTAGATCTCTTTGTTCTATAACTCTCCCCAACGCCATACCATTAACTGAGTAGGTCCTGGCCTGATTCGATCTGCCAAAATGCATCACCTCACATTTATCTAAATTAAACTCCATCTGCCATTCGTCGGCCCACTGGCCTAATTGATCAAGATCCCGTTGCAATCCTAGATAACCTTCTTCACTATCCACTATGCCACCAATCTTGGTGTCATCTGCAAACTTACTAACCATGCCTCCTAAATTCTCATCCAAATCATTAATATAAATCACAAATAACAGTGGACCCAGCACCGATCCCTGAGGCACACCACTGGTCACAGGCCTCCAGTTTGAAAAACAACCCTCTACAACCACCCTCTGCCTTCTGTCGTCCAGCCAATTTTGAATCCAATTGGCAACCTCACCCTGGATCCCGTGAGCTTTAACCTTCTGCAACAACCTACCATGCGGTACCTTGTCAAAGGCTTTGCTAAAGTCCATGTAGACAACGTCTACTGCACTACCCTCATCTACCTTCTTGGTCAATCCCTCAAAAAACTCAATCAAATTTGTGAGACATGATTTTCCACGCACAAAGCCATGCTGACTGCCCCGAATCAGTCCTTGCCTCTCTAAATGCTTGTAGATCCTGTCTCTCAGAATACCTTCTAGCAACTTACCTACTACAGACGTTAGGCTCACCGGTCTGTAGTTCCCAGGCTTTTCCCTGCTGCCCTTCTTAAACAAGGGCACAACATTCGCCACTCTCCAATCTTCAGGCACCTCACCTGTGGCTGCCGATGATTCAAATATCTCGGTTAGGGGACCCGCAATTTCCTCCCTAGCCTCCCACAACATCCTGGGATACATTTCATCAGGTCCCGGGGATTTATCTACCTTGATGCGCTTTAAGACTTCCAGCACCTCCTCCTCTGTAATATGCACACTTCTCAAGACATCACTATTTATTTCCCTTAGTTTCCTAACATCCATGCCTTTCTCCACCGTGAATACCGATGAGAAATATTCATTCAGGATCTCACCCAACTCTTGTGGCTCTGCACATAAATGCCCTTGTTGATCCTAAGAGGCCCTACTCTGTCCCTAGTTACTCTTTTCCCCTTTATGTATCTGTAGAATCTCTTTGGATTCTCCCTTGCATTATTTGCCAAAGCAATTTCATGTCCCCTTTTTGCCCTCCTGATTTCCCTCTTAACTCTATTTCGACAATCTCTATACTCTTCAAGGGATCTACTTGATCCCAGTTGCTTATGTACGTCATATGCCTCCTTCTTCTTTTTGACCAGAGTCTCAATATCTCGAGTCATCCAGGGTTCCCTACTTCTACCAGCCTTGCCCTTCACTCTAAAGGGAATGTGCTTACCCTGCACCCTGGTTAACACATTTTTAAAAGCCTCCCATTTACCAGCCGTCCCTTTGTCTGCCAATAGTCTCCCCCAATCTACCTCTGCAAGTTCCTGTCTGATACCATCAAAATTGGCCTTGCCCCAATTAAGAATTTTAACTCTTGGGCCAGACCTATCATTCTCCATAGCTATCTTAAAACTAATGGAATTATGGTCACTTGTCCCAAAGTGATCCCTCACTAGCACTTCTATCACTTGCCCTTCCTTATTTCCCAAGACGAGGTCAAGTTTTGCCCCCTCTCTAGTCGGTCCATCCACATACTGAATGAGAAATTCCTCCTGAATACACTCAACAAATTTCCCTCCATCCAAGCCCCTAATGCTATGACTGTCCCAGTCAATGTTGGGAAAGTTAAAGTCCCCTACTACTACCACCCTATTATTCTTGCAGCTATCTGTAATCTCCTTACATATTTGCTCCTCAATTTCCCGCTGACTATTTGGGGGCCTGTAGTACAGTCCTACCAAAGTGATCTCTCCCTTCTTATTTTTCAGTTCCACCCATATAGACTCAGTGGGCGAACCCTCGGATATATCCCCTCTAAGTACTGCCGTGATGTTCTCCCTAATCAAAAACGCCACTCCCCCTCCTCTCTTACCTCCTGTTCTATCCTTTCTATAGCATCTGTAGCCCGGAACATTGAGCTGCCAGTCCTGCCCCTCCCTTAGCCATGTTTCAGTCATAGCTATAATATCCCAGTCCCATGTGCCCGTCCATGCCCTGAGTTCATCCGCTTTGCCCGTCAGGCCCCTTGCATTGAAATAAATGCAGTTTAATGTAGACCTTCCTTGCTCTCTGCCCTGCTTTCTCTGGTCATGCTTTACACACTCTCCCTTCCTGCCTTTTGTTTCTGTCCCCACTGACTTCCTACATCGGTTCCCATCCCCCTGGCACATTAGTTTAAACCCTCCCCAACTGCACTAGCAAACACCCCCCCGAGAACATTGGTTCCGGTCCCACCCAGATGCAGACCGTCCGATTTGTACAGGTCCCACCTCCCCCAGAATCGGTCCCAATGTCCCAGGAATTTGAAACCCTCCCTCTTGCACCATCTCTCAAGCCACGTATTCATCCTAGCTATCCTGTCATTCCTACTCTGACTATCACGTGGCACTGGTAGCAATCCTGAGATTACTACCTTTGCGGTCCTACTTTTTAGTTTACGCCCGCACGATGTCCCTCGGAGACCATGGGAGACGGAGAGACCTGGAGCAACAGGGAGACGACGCCCCCTGTCTCGTGCGGGGTGCGACGACGCAGGCGTGTGCCACCCAGCGACGAGAGGGGCAGCCACAGGCCCCCGTCACAGCCGAGCCACGAAACCACTACCCAGGACACCACTACCCAGGACACCACTACCCAGGAAACTGAAATACAGGACAGTGACACAGATTGGATGGGCGGAGACGAACTGCCACCCCAAAGTACCATGGACTCAGAGTCGGACGATGCGCACGACACAACACCACTGCTGTCACCAACACCTTCCACCATCGCAGAGACGCTCACCTCGGTTTGGGCACTTTAGTGATGAGGCGTCTGGTACACTCACTGGTGCGCACAACACAGCCGTCCTGGTACAGCAGGTGGAGGTAGGAGCAGCAGAGGGGCCGGGCGGTCGGAGGGCAGCCCAGCCCAAGCGAACATCTGCCGTCCAGATGGATCCCGGGTTCCTGGAGTTACCACACCCACACATAGATCCGATGCAACCACCGACCCGGAGATGAGCGAAGAGGGTGACGGCCGGCTTGCAGCGGCTGCAGTCGCAGGTGGAGGAGTCCACCCGCGTCCAGGAGCTGGGAGTGGTGCGGTCATGCGTGCCACCCAGGCCGACACCGCACGGGTGGCGTCCGCAGTGGAGGCAATGGGTGCGACGGTGTCAGACATGGGGAACGGTTTGCGAGGCCTGGGGCTTTCCGTGCAGGCGGCGTCTGTGGCCCAGGACATGGCTGCCCTCTCACAGGAGGCCATGAGCCAGCGCCAGCGGCAGATGGCAGAGGCGCTCAACGCCGTAACCCAGTCTCTGCAGGCCATGGCCCAGTCTCAGCAGGCCATCGCTGAGGGCATCGGCGCCATTGCCCATGTGCAAGCCGGCGTCGCACAGTCAGACAGGGTTTGCCAATCCCCTGAGCTCCATGGCTGCAAACCTGCAGACTCCCGTCGATACCAGCACGGGCCTCCAGGACTGGCAGCGCCAGATGTCGGGGGGGCATTGGATGGCCAGTCCGTTCGCACCCCCCACCCATGTAGAGGCCTGGGGGCCATCGGGCACCCCGAGGGAGGAGGAGGTGCTGTGGTCCGTCCCGGGTCCCCCTGTAGGGGAGGTCCGGGAACACCGTGGCACCTCGGACTCCCCCCCCCTTCCGTCCCAGGTGCATCGGATGGGCAACGGGCAGGACAGGCTGGCAGCTCGCCATCCCAGTCGCCCGGCACCGCAGCCTGGCCCATCTAGGCCAGGACGCCCCAGGAAACGGCCGCCAAAGTGATCCAGTGTCAGAGGGCAGGAATCACAGGAGTCCACTTCCAGTTCTGCTGTACCGTCTGGGGAACCACGTAGACGTAGTCAAAGGGTCCGTAAGGCCAAACAATTAGACACTGAGTAAGTTGGCACGGGTGCAGGGCACAGATGAGTTTTAGGGGCTAGGGCACTTGCATGAACTCCGTTCGTTATTAAAGTCAATGTTACACCTACAGAAGCTGCCTTTGTGCTCTGTCCAAAGCGTGCGGGGGTGTCATGTACGTTGAGCGCAAGTGTGTGTGTGAGGGGTGGTCTTACCTCAGCACCAGGTGAGTCTGCCCCCTTCCCCCTGGGCCGCCATCAACATCCCCCCCAGGCAGAGGACGGGACCGTGCGCTGCAGTGTCACAGCCGCATGCAGGGATGGTCCGGGTGGATGGTGGTACTGTGGCCATGGGTCAGACATAGTCCAACGATGTGGAGCCAGGAGCTCATCGCAGGGCGGGTTGTCATCATCCTCCATGGCCTGCAATAGACACGCGTCCACCGGCAACTGTGTGAGCCCGGCCCGTTGTGCCGCAGGTGGATCGGCAATGGGGGGGGTGGTGTGCATGCGGGTGGGGTGGGTGGGGTTGGGGATGGGGGTGAGGGTGCTGGGTGGATGGATGGGTGGGGGTGTGGGTGGTCGGCTGTTGCCATGGTGTGCGGTCTGTGGCCATACTACCCGATTCCCACGCCCATCTAGTCAGTGAAGCGGGCGGCTATCATCAGCCTGTCCCGTGCCCGCTGGCCAAGCCGGTAACGGTGGACAGCCACCCGCCTGTGTCTACCCCGTCTGCCCTGACCATTACCCCCATCCCCCTCATCTGGGGAGGACTGCGCCTCTTCCTGCTGCTCCTCCACTCCGCCCTCCTCTGCCTGCGGCACATCGCCCCTCTGCTGGGCTATATTGTGCAGGACGCAGCACACCACAATGATGCGGCTGACCCTATCTGACCGATACTGGAGGGCGCCCCCAAGAGAGGTCCAGGCACCTGAAACGCATCTTCAGCACGTCAAAGCACCTCTCTATCACTTCCCTTGTCGCTACATGGGCATCATTGTAGCGGTTCTCTGCCTCATTGCGTGGCCTCCGTATAGGCGTCATCAGCCACGATCGCAATGGGTAGCCCCTGTCGCCCAGCAACCAGCCCCTCAGCCGGGGATGGCGTCCCTCGTACATGCTGGTGATGTATGACCGCGACAACACGTATGAGTCGTGTACACTGCCCGGGTAACGGGCGCAGACATGCAGGATCATCATGCGGTGGTCGCAGACCACCTGTATGTTCAGCGAATAGGTCCACTTCCTATTGGTGAACACGGCCCTGTTATCTGCAGGTGGCCGCACGGCGACGTGCATCCCATCGATCGCGCCCTGGACCATGGGGAACGCCGCCACGGCAGAGAAGCCCACGGCCCGGGCATCTTGGCTGGCCCGGTCCACAGGGAAGCGGATGTAGCGGTGCGCCATGGCATATAGGGCGTCTGTCACTGCCCGGATGCACCGGTGCACCGATGTCTGCGATATGCCGGATAGGTCCTCACTCGGTGCCTGGAATGACCCCGTTGCATAAAAGTTCAGGGCCACCGTAACCTTGACGGACTCGGGGAGAGGGTGTCCCCCGCCAGTGCCACGCGGTGACAGGTGCGCCAGCAGGTGGCAGATGTGTGCCACGGTCTCCCGGCTCATCCGGAGTCTCCTCCTTCATTCTCGGTCCGTGAGGTCCTGGTATGACTGCCGGGGCCGGTACACACGGGGCGCCCTCGGGTGCCTTCGTTGCCATGGGGCCGCGACATCCTCCTCCCCCTCCCCGTCCTGTCGGTCAGGTGTCCCTCCAGCCTGGTCGCCTGCCGCCTGCCCCTCGGCGGCAGCCTGCGCCGCCTCTCTGGCACGCTCCTCCTCTTCCTCCTCCTCATCCAGGGCAACATGGACATTAGCGGCTGCCGCCACGGCGGCCAACATCGCTGGCTGATCGGAAAACATGACGGCCTGGGGGGGGGGGAACAACGGCATGTCATCATTGCCCATACCCCCTCCTCCTCCCAGCCAGGTGGCATGGACCGCATGGGTCCGACTGTTGGAGGCTGGCACCTGGCCAGGTGGACCAATTCACTTGCCCCTCCTCCCCCCCCCCCCCCCCACGTCCCTCCCCGGCACGGACCCCGTCCCCCCATCCCCCTCCCCGGCACGGACCCCATTCCCCTCCCCGGCACGGACCCCATCCCCCTCCCCGGTACGGACCCCATCCCCCACCCCGGCACGGACCCCGTCCCCCTCCCCGGCACCGACCCCGTCCCGCTCCCCGGCCATACACGCTGCACGGCGTGACGGCTCAAAAGGCCGCGCTGCTCCCCCCACTCGACTAGAACACCCGACCGGATGGCCGCCCGCGGCTCAGCCCCGAGGTTCGAGTCACGGGATGTGGAGGCGCTCCTGGACGCAGTGGAGCAGAGGAGGGAGGCCCTGTATCCCGGGCACGGCCGCAGAGTTGCCCCACGCCACAGCCGGCGTCTGTGGAGGGAGGTGGCAGAGGCCGTCACCGCTGTGGCCCAGACATCACGGACAGGCACCCAGTGCCACAAGAAGGTGAACGACCTCGTCAGAGCAGCCAGGGTGAGCCTCCCCCCCTCCCGATATCCATATCCCCCCTCCCCCATATACCCCATATCCCCCCTCCCCCATATCCCCTATATCCCCCCTCCCCATATCCCCCCTCCTGCATATCACCCATATACCCCCTCCCCATATCGCCCTCCCCATATCCCCCCACCCCATATCACCCCGCCCCCATATCCCCTCTCCCCCATATCCCCACTCCCCCATATCCCCTCCCCATATCCCCCT
The DNA here is from genome assembly GCF_047496885.1 of Scyliorhinus torazame. Classification (NCBI taxonomy): domain Eukaryota; kingdom Metazoa; phylum Chordata; class Chondrichthyes; order Carcharhiniformes; family Scyliorhinidae; genus Scyliorhinus; species Scyliorhinus torazame. Next base: position 275,620,776 of record NC_092712.1, read on the forward strand.
CCCCATATCCCCCCTCCCCCATATCCCCATATCCCCCCTCCCCCATATCCCCCTCCCCATATCCCCCCTCCCCCATATCCCCCTCCCCATATCCCCCCTGCCCCATATCCCCCCTCCCACATATACCCCCTCCCCATATCCCCCCTCCCCCATATCCCCCCTCCCCATACCCCCCTCCCACGTATCCCCCCTCCCCATATCCCCCATATCCCCCATCCCCATTTCCCTCTCCCCATATCCCCCCTCCCCATATCCCCCTCCCCCATACCCCCCTCCCCCATATCCCCCCTCCCCAATATCCCCCCTCCCCCATATCCCCCCTCCCCCATATCCCCCCTCCCCCATATCCCCCCTCCCCCATATCCCCCCTCCCCATATCCCCCATATCCCCCTCCCCCATATCCCCCTCCCCATATCCCCCATATCCCCCCTCCCCCATATCCGCCTTCCCCCATTTATCCAAGAGAATCCAGCCCTAACCTTAACCTCTGCAATACACGCGCAACCGATGGCGTGCATTCATATACGTGTCTAACACTGTTGCCTTTTACCCCTGCCACCAGCACCACCCCCCCCCCACCCCCCACAGGAGAAACGTGCACACAATACCAGGGAGCATGTGAGGACTGGAGGAGGGCCCGCTGATGAGAGGCCACTGACCGTACACGAGGAAAGGGCCCTGGAACTGGCTGGCGGACCTGAGGACCGGGAGGTTGCTGATGCAGAGGTCGGGGGCCCACCAGCAAGTGAGCCACCGACAGCCCGTCCCCATATCCCCCCTCCCCCAAATCCTCCCTCCCCATATCACCTGATCACTGCCTGCGTGTCTGACCATGCATGCTTCATTGTGTATCGCAGGACCAAACGTCGAGGCACCCATCCCCGCAGATGCAGACCGCCCGCATGATGCCCCTCGGAGACCACGGGGGACGGAGAGACCCGGACCCTCTGGCATGCATGCCCGCAGGATGCCCCTCGGAGACCACTGGAGATGGAGAGACCCGGACCCTCTGGCATGCGACGCCCGTAGTATGCCCCTCGGAGACCACTGGAGATGGAGCGACCCGGACCCTCTGGCATGCGACGCCCACAAGATGCCCCTCGGAGACCATGGGAGACGGAGAGACCTGGAGCAACAGGGAGACGACGCCCCCGTCTCGTGCGGGTGCGACGACGCAGGCGTGTGCCACCCAGCGACGAGAGGGGCAGCGACAGGCCCCTGTCACAGCCGAGCCACGAAACCACTACCCAGGACACCACTACCCAGGACACCACTACCCAGGACACCCCTACCCAGGACACCACTACCCAGGAAACTGAAATACAGGACAGTGACACAGATTGGATGGGCGGAGACGAACTGCCACCCCAAAGTGCCATGGACTCACAGTCGGACGATGCGCACGACACAACACCACTGCTGTCACCAACACCCTCCACCATCGCAGAGACGCTCACCTCGGTTAGGCACTTTAGTGATGAGGCGTCTGGTACACTCACTGGTGCGCACAACACAGCCGTCCTGGTACAGCAGGTGGAGGTAGGAGCAGCAGAGGGGCCGGGCGGTCGGAGGCACGGACCCCATCCCCCTCCCCGGCATTGACCCCATCCTCCTCCCCGGCACGGACCCCATCCCCCTCCCCGACACGGACCCCATCCCCCTCCCCGGCACGGACCACATCCCCCTCCCCGGCACGGACCCCATCCCCCTCCCCGGCACGGCCCCATCCCCCTCCCCGGCACGGACCCCATCCTCCTCCCCGGCACTCACCCCCCCTCCCGGCACTCCCCCGGAGCCCAGCCCATTCTAACCACCCCTCCCCCTCCCCCGCCGCACACACACACACAAAACCCTACACACACCTCTGCCCCACACATTCAGACTGCGGCCACGCCATCACCTCTCCAGCGGCCATCCCCCCAGGCCGTCACCCACCTCCACGGTGGTCGGCGTAAACCTTGAGCACTGGTTGACGCCGATTGAAAGGTGGTTTGATGATGGCTCACGTCGGCGGGACTTCGGCCCATCCGGATGGGAGGATATCGGCAGCCCCAAAATCCATTGCCTTGCGCCCACCCGTGCCATTCTCCGGGGTGTGCGGCGCCATTGACGCCCCGCCGACCTTTCTCCCTTCGGAGACTTCGGCGGGTGGTGGGGGAGGAATTCACGGCGGCCAACGGCCATTCTCTGACCCACTGGGGGGTCGAAGAATCTCGCCCCTGGTGTCGACCGACGGAGAAACCCGCCCTGGGCTCTTTCTGGAGAACACCTCGCTGAACACTTTCCTGCTTTCTGCCTCCCTCCTTTCTTGAATAATGTGTTTTATGTGTTGTTTTCCAATCCACTGGGATCTTTCCATAATCTCGGAATTTTTGAGAGGTTAGAAGGAGGCAGTATCCACGTCTTTTATGACCAGTAGGATGCAGGCCATCAGGTCCGTCCAGTGAACTTCATAGAATCATAGAATTTACAGTGTGGAAGTCTGCATCGGCCCTTGGAAAGAAAGAGAATGTGCAAATTCCACAGACAGTCCTACACAGATATTTACTCCTGTAGGAGAATCTAGAACTAGAGGTTACTTTTTAAACTGGGGGCGGGATTCTCCTGGAATTGGCGGGATGGCCCGACGGCGGTGCCAAGAACGGCGTAAATCACTTCGGTATCGGGCCAACTTGTGTAATCCGCCGCACTTCCGGGTGCTAGGCCGGCGCCGGAGGGGTTGGCGCGGCGGCAACTGGCGGCGAAGGACCGACGCGAGTTGGCGCATGCACAGAACTGCCAGAGTGGTTCCGCGCATGCGCAGACCGGTCAGTGTGGTTCCGCGCATGCGCAGGTGGGTTATTCTCCGCGCCAGCCATGGCGGAGCCCGACAGAGGCCGGCGCGGAAGGAAAGAGTGCCCCCATGGCACAGGCCTGCCTGCAGATCGGTGGGCCCCGGTCGAGGGCCAGGCCACCATGGAGGCCCCCCCCCCGGGGCCGTATTCCCCCGCGCCCCCCCCCCCCCCGAGGACTCACCTAGCCAGCCTACAAGAAAGGTCCCGCTGTGTGGAACCATGTCCATTTCACGGCAGCGGGACTGGCCAGGTAACGACAGCCGCTCAGCCCATCGGGGCCCAGAGAATTGCTGGGGGGCCACTGCCAACGGCCCCCGAACGGCACGGCATGAACCCCGCCCCCACCCGAAAACCGGCCCCCACCCGAAAACTGGAGAATACGACAGCCAGCGTCGGGGCGGTGGGGCAGGATTCACGCCGCCCCCGGGGTTCTCCGACCCGGCGGGGGATCGGAGAATCCCGCCCAAGGGGTCGCCCATTTAAGACAGAGCTGAGGAGGATTTATTTCTCTCAGAGGACTGGGAGACTTTGGAACTCTCTTGTGAACATACAGAAGTAGGCCCTTCGGCTCCTCGAACCTGCTCCAACATTCAATAAGTTTACCCCAGGCTGGAATTGAACCCGGATCCCTGGAGCTGTGTGACATCCGTGCTAACCACTGTGCCACCATACCGCCCCTTGTTAGCCTTTACTTCTGTTGCTTTTCCTAGTACCATTTCTCCATGGTAATTATTGTTTTAAGTTTTTCCCTCCCTTTTGCCTCTTGAAAGAATAAAATAAATAAATAATCTTTTATGTCAAAAGAAGGCTTACATTAACACTGCAATGAAGTTACTGTGAAAAGCCCCTAGTCGCCACATTCCGGCACCTGTTCAGGTACACAGAGGGAGATCTCAGATGCACTATTATTGAGATAATGCTACTGTCTTCTAAATAAATCCAGATACAAAGTATTTGTTCAAAATCTCTGCCATTTTCCTGTTTCCAATTAATAATTCCTCAATCTCATCCCCATCCTCTCAAGCAATGTTTACTTTAGTTACTCTCCTCCTTTGTATAATAATAACAGTAACAGTGAAAGCAGCAGTAATAATAATAATACAAACACAAATAGCAGTAGTAGTGGCACAAGACATAATAATTTCAACAGCTATAATTTTAATAGTGCTATAAATAATTAGTAGTTGTCACATAAGTAGCACCAGCATTCTTAGTAGTAATTTCAGTACTAGTTGTAGTTTCCGCACCAGCAAAGTTAACACTGTTCGTGACAGCAATAGCAGTAATTATGTTCACGGCCGTAGCACCAGACAGTGGCGGTGTTATCATTGGTAACAATAGTGATAGAAGCTCCCGTTCCCAGGAGGAAATAAACTTTAGTTTACCTTCTTACTTATTCCAGGTAACTTTTAAAGAAAAAGAAATTGAAAATCAAATGAAATCCAGCAAATTACAAAATCTGAAGAGAGATTGGGTAATCTGAGAATCATTTTATGCTCCAGTATAAAAAAGCTTCAAGTGGTTAACCAACAGAGTGAATTTCCCCCCTCATATGAAATGAATGTGGGAGTTACTGTATTTCAAATGACAAACAGAGATTTATCCAGTGCAAATATTTGTTGTGGAGATTACGGGCTGGATTCTCCCAAAATGGGACTATGTCCCTCCGCCGGCGTAGAAACGTTGGCATTGCACTCCCGAGTTTCCTCAAATAAAGATAAACCGATTCACTTACCTTCAGGGGGCTAACAGGGACCCAGAGTGTTTCTTGTAGCTTTAGCTGAGGATACAGACCCCTGCACTTCCCCCGACTGCCCATAAGCCCGATCCCCCCGCCTTCCACCAGGGCGGCCGCGGACTGAGTCGGCAACCGCCAAGCGCGGTTCCCGAATGGCAATAGGTGGTTGGAACCACACCGTCAGGAACACGGCCGGCCGGGTGCGGAGAATCGCTGGGCGGGCCTCTGGCAATGGCCCCCCAGCTGCGCGAAGTAATTTACAAAAAGGCCGATTCGGGTCCCGGAGAATCGCTGGAGCGGCTCCGGGCCCGGTTTCGGTTAGAAAGTTGATTCTCCACCCCCCCGCCAAACGTGATTTCAGCGCGGGGCTGCGACCAATCCAGCGCAACATCTGTGTAAGTACAGTGGGGTTTCAATTAATGGGACCGGAAATAATTAGTTACTAATTATTGTTGGTGTCCCCCTTATTGTGTTTAACTACTGGGTGGGATTCTCTTTCCTTCCAGCTGTGCATTTCTTCGCGGTGGGAGGTGTCGAGCCTTTCGCTGGTAGCAGAGCTCCCTGCTCCCACCACTGTCAATGGGTATTACCATTCATGCTGCCAGAAATCCCACGGGCAGGGCTGCACACCCAGTGGGCCAGAGAATCCTGCCGCTTGCAAACGGCTGGAGAATTTTGGCCAGTTGTCCTTATTTTATTCATCTTCAGGCAGCTAGCCACAGCTTGTTTCTGGGGGGAAAAAATGAGGTGGATTCGCCATTGCCCAATGCTGGTATCGGGAGCATCGAGGGAAACAGGGTTTGACATTGGTGCTAAAACCCATTGCGATGCTCCGATTCCCCGCCAGTGGCCTCAGCGCACTACCTGCCCTGCACCAGTGGGAGGCTGATAATCAGTGATTTGCATCCATTTCCATTTGATTAACGCTGGAAGCCCGAATATTTAGAATGTATGTGCTCAGTGTGACTGAGTCCCAGTAAAACACACACCACTTATCTCCCAATAAAATCATCCCTTTCAAATGTTATTGAGATCAGAAATACAATCAATACCAACAATCCCTTCCTGTCAAATTACCAAGAGAGGAAGGTGAATATTGACTGATAAATTAGACATATTTTCAGGCTGACCACTAACCTATAATGGCAGGTTCAGCAGATAGCACCTGGAGAGGGGGAAAACAATTAAACCAGCCAAAACCAATAATCTGCCGTCCGTCTCTTAGATTTACCTCGGGTCATTGGAAACAGTGGCGCGATTTAGCCGCCATCCTAGCCGCGGACGCAAATCCTGTAATGGGCGTTAAATATCGCGAGAAGCCAAAAGTGGGATTTGCGGCAGTGAGATTTCAGAACGTGATCTTCCCCGCTCCCCCTTCCAATGACCTGATCAGATACATGCCCAGAAAGGGCATCACGCTGGTGAAAACCATTTCTGGGTTCCCAAAACCTAAAACCAGCCGTGATGACCACACCGGGGATGCACAGGTAAGTATAGCTCCTGGGTGGTCAGCGACATGCACTGCTACCTGATGCCCTGGTAATGCCAACCTGGTAGTGCCAATCTGGCAGTGCCAATCTGGCTTTGCTAGGGGTGGGCCTTCTGGGGAGCCCTATTGGGGTGGGAGGATTCCCCTTATATGTGGTGGGAGTGGGCTGACATGTGCAAGGCAGAGAGCACCCTGATACTTGCGTGGTGGAGGCGGGAAGGGCGCCCTGATAGCTGCATGGTGGTGGTGGCGGGGGGGGGGGGGTTAGTGTGTACCCCGATTCTTGTGGTGGGGTCCCCCATGTCTGTGGTGGGATGGGAGAAGTTTATTTTAAATGCAGATCAGGGCACCCTTAAAGATAGCGCCCCGATCTCATTGGACCACGCCGGCTCCACCAGGCCCTGTTCCACCATAGCGATGGTGCAAACCATCGCCCCTAGATTCACTGTGCATTGTGTGCCAGAAAACCTGGAGTGAAAACTCGGCTGTGCATCTGGAGAGTTACACCCCGGTTTTAAGTCGGAACACTCTGCCAGATTTTGGGAAAGTCCCGCCCAGTGACTTTATCCTTCACCTGAGACTGATTGAGAAGATCACTACAGGAAATTGTTTATTCTGCATCACCTCCTGACATTCCAAAGCCTGTCCACCATCTACAAGTCGCAAGGCACAATCTAGGGCAGGCACATCAGAACAACAATAGGCCATTTAGCCCTTCCAACCTCTCCCACTAATCAGTGAGATTGTGGCTGAACCCCAAAACCCTTAATTATCTTTGATACATTTCTGTCAATGAATCTCAGATTTAAAATTAACAATTATCTCGACGCAACTTGCAGAGGAGGTTTCCAAACTTCCACCTCTTTGTGTGTAGAAGTGTTTCCTCACTTCACTCGTGAAGGGTCTGGCTCTAATATTTAGGTCAAGTCCCTTTGCCCTCAACTCCCCAACCAACGGAAATAGTTTCTACCCTATCAGTTCCACTTAATATCTACTTCAATCACTTCACCTCTTAACCTTTTGCATTCCTGGGAATATAACCCTAGTTTGTGTAATCGCTCCTTGTAATTTAACCCTTGGAGTCCAGGTATCATTCTATTAAATCCAATCGCGATTCCCTCCAAGGTCACTGTGTCCTTCTAATGTCTGGTGCTCAGAGCCGAATACTTGAGGCATGATCTAACAGGGGCTTTATATAGCTGCAGCATGTCTTTTAACCCCTTGCGTTCCAGTCCTCTAAATAAAAAAGCTAACATTCTATTAACCGTTTAAATTAATTTTTTGACCTGCCCGTGACATTTTACTAACCTGTGCACATGTACACATAATCCTTTTTTGCGCTAGCTTTCCACTATCTCGGGCACACTCTGATCTATCAATTGTAGGCTCAAAGTGAATAATTCACCTTGACTTTACTGATATCGATTTGCCACAATTTTGTCCACTCACTGAATCTCCTAAGATCACTTAGGCTAATTTAAATATTCAAATCTGGATTTTCCCCAGCGGGGGCAAGATCCATATCGCGCCAATTTGAGTCTCTCGCGCAATTCACCCGTTGCACCCAGTGCAGGGATCGCTCAATCGCGTCCTATATTATCTCTTGTGAAGTTCCCTTAAAATCTAAAGTCGAACGAGGATAATTCTGGAAAGGGGGTAGTTAATTTTCGTGGATAAATAATCATTGGACTTCCAAGAAATACTCCTGTGATCTCGGTTGCTATGGAATTGAGAATTAGCTAAAGCTAAAGTAGGTTGGTAACTGAGTGTCATGTTACACCGTGTATCCTATAGCAGACAGTTATAGATCACTAAGCCATTCCTGGTGAAGCAGCCAGGAGATGTTTCTGAGAATGGGACAAGGACTGTGGTCCGTCATCATGGCAGCTGGTGAAGGGAGCCATAAATGAGTTTCAGGAGCTGAGCGATGACAGTTGGGGAAGGGGCCTATATGAAAATCCAGTGGCGTGAGGCTGTTGTCTGAAGGGACATCAGGCCTAAGCCCTCCCCCTACAGCCTCCTCAAGCAACAGCTCCTCAATTATTAATTCTTCATCCTTATTTTCAAATCCTTCCATGGGCTCAGCCATTCCTCTCTCCCCAGCCCGCTTCCAGCCCTACCAGCCATTGAGAACTCTGCACACCTGCGGTTCTGGCCTCCTGCACATCCCTGATTTGAATCACTCCATCAAAGGTGGCTGCGCTTTCAACTGCCTTCATCTTAGGCTCTCTGAATATCTTTACCTTCTTCACCTCTCTGTCCTCTTTGATTCTTCAGAAAGAATACCGCTTTGATCAAGTTTTTGATCACCTGCCCTGTTTTCTCCTTCCCTGCCTCACTGTCAAAGTATGTCAAAAAGGGTTTTTTAAAAAACTTAATATCGCATTTGCCAAGTATTTCCGGCCATTTTACTCGGTTAAATGTTCTACAAATTTCAGTTGTTTGTAATTTTATGTTTCCATCCAAACTGCTTACAATGCAGTATATTTTTGTCAATGACAAACTAGGACATGTGTCTCGTTATCTCATCATCTCAGCCATTGTAAATACGGTGACTAGTTGGGACCCCACCAGAGTTTCCTATGTGACACCACGAGACACACCCTGCCAAATTGATTACCTGCTCATATCCCTACTCTCTGTCTCCTTCCCCTCAGCTAATCGTCTAGTCAGGCCCGTAATTTGTCCTTAATCCCCTGAACTTCAATTTAACTAACAGCCTTCGATTAGGGACTTTATGGAATGTCTTCTGGGAGTCCATATAAATACCATCCATAGGTCTTCTCCTGTCCGCTACTTTAGTCACCTTTCCAAATAACTTAATCAGGTATGACCTACTCTTGACAAACCTAGGCCAACTCTCTCAGGTCAGCTGAAGGTTTTCAAGGTTTTCAATAACTCTATCCTAAATTATAGACCCCCACATCCCCCCGCTTGACCACACCCTCCCATGAACACACCCCCATGCAACCCCCTCCGTGATCCCTACCTGCCTCACTAGGTAGTGCAGGCGCTGAGTTGACAGTAACAGTGGGTCTGGTAAATGGGATAGAGGGGATGACGACCTGCGATGAGCTCTGGTGCTCCTCACTGTATGACATCTGACCCCTGCCCACGGTAGTGCATTCCACCGTCCACCTGGGTGATCCCTGCATTCAAGCTGGCCATTCTTTCACACAGTCCCACCAAACCCCTGGGGTGTTGGAAGTGGGGGCATGGGATGGGGGGGTGGGGGGGGAGGGGGGGATGGGAGTGGGGCATGGAGGCGGGAAGCGCTGGCCTGTATTGGGGTCCATGGCCCAAACTCCCCTCCCCGACCCTCCACCAGCACCGCCCCCGCCCCAATGCCTCCTCTGCAGCTGGCCCAGCCCATCCCTCACACCCTTCTGACTGAGCACCAGGCAAGTTGTAACGTAGTGGACATGTGTTTATTGTGAACATATATGTACAGGTCTGTGCCCTCGCCCTTATCGCTATCTTGTGTGCTGCACCCGTGCCAACCAAGCTGGTGTCTACCTTTCTGGCCTTACGGGCCCTAACGCTACGCCTAGGTGGATCTCCAGGCGGATCAGGAGTGGAGGTGGCCTGCTGTGTCTGCCCTGTGACCCGGGTTCCCTTCGGCGACCCCCGGGTTACGTGGGGTGTGAGCGGAGCCATCCCCCGAAGCCTCCCCGCCACCTGGTGCTGCCAGTCCTGGAGGCTCTCTGCCATGTCGACCAGGGTCTACATGCTTGTGGCCATGGAGCACAGGGAGTGGACCATCTCCATCTGAGACTGCACCACAACACGCTGCAACTGTGCCACCACCTTCTGGGTCTATGTCACATCAACCAATGACTGCGCCACCTCCCTCTGTGTCTGTGCCACGTCAGCCAGCGACCGGGCAATGCTGCTGGCACTCTCACTCATGATCCGCTGTGACTGGGCCAGGTTCTCAAGCGCCACTGCAATGTCCAGGTGGCTCTGGTACATGGTTTCATGTGACAGGGCAGCCCTGTCTTGGGACTCTGCCACCGCCTGTACAAATTGAACGCCTTGATCCACGGCCGAAGCCTTCACCCCTAAGGCCTCCACAGCAGACGCCACCCTTGCGGTGTTGGCCTGGGCGACACACATGGTCGGCACCATCTCCTACTGCTGCACGCGGTTAGACTCCATCAACTGCAACTGCAAGTGCTGGATGCTCGCTGACAATCTGGCTCTGCGACTGCATCTCCACAATCGGTGGGACTGTCCATTCTAGATGACCCGTCTGGATGGCAGCTAGTTCCTGGGGTCGGTCTGTCCTCTGACTGTCCGCCCCTCGGGTGTTCCTACCTCCACCTGCTGTACCGGAGCAGCTGTGCGGTGAGCACCAGACAGTGTCCCAGGAGACTCTTCACTAAAGTGACCAACTAAGGTGAGTGTCTCTGGGATGGCGGAGGGTGTTGGAGACAGCTGTGATGGGAAGTCAGTGTCTTCCCCGGTCTCGAGCTCCGGAATGTCACAGGATGCAGGTCAAGGGCTCCCGTCGCTATCCGTGTCCTCATCCTCGCTGGTATCCACTTGTGGTTCTGGTTGAGGTCAGGGATGGTGGACACCAGAAGGACCCACTCCATCGCCAAATCACCAGGAGCTCCTGCAAGACACAAGACAAGATGCGTGATTGCACCTGGTCCGGGGGTGAGTGGGGGTGGTGGAAGCGCGTGGGGGGGAGGGGGCTGGGACGGGGAGTGGAGGGGGATGTGGGGGGGGGCGGGGGTGATGGTCAAGGGTGACACGTGTGCCATGGGGAACCACAATGCAGCAGGGTCTCACTTCCTCACCTGATGCCGACCTCCGCCTTGGCGACTGCCCTCTCTCCGGGCCCACCGACCACCTCCAGTGCGCTCTGTTCCGCTGCGATGGGGGGCCGCAAGTCCAGCGGCCAACTCCAGTCTTCTCCCTCTCATGCCAATTATAAGTGGCCTTCTCCTGGGGATGGAGGGGGTGTGGCGGGAAACAGGAAACGCACAGTGTTAGGCAGTCCGATGCATGCAGCACAGGGGTGGGTAGCTGGTGGCTTCAGTGGCCAGGGCACGCATGGTGGCCGATATAGGTGGCGGCATGTGGTGATGGTTGGAGGTGCGGCCGCCCTCCAGGTGGTGGTTAGTGGGGCTATGGGTGTGTGGGACTGGGGTTGGTGCCAGGGGCACAGTGCTGCCTACTCACATGGCTGCCCTGAGGAGGCTCTGCAGTTTTTTACGGCACTGCTGGCCAGTGTAGATGGTGTTGCCCACGGCACTCACGACCTCTGCCAACTGTGTCCAGACTCGGTGGATGGCAGCGGCTGGCAGCCTCCTTCCCACCCCAGGGTACAGGGTCGCCTGCCCCTCCTCCATGGTGTCTAGCAGGGTCTCCAGTTCAGTGTCCATGAAACGGAGTGCCGCTCGCCTTGCTGCCATCTTGTTGGCTCGGATGGTGTGTGTGGGGAGTGGAGTGTGTAAATGCGGCTGCAGCTTGGCAGCTTCCTGAGTGTCAATCCCGAACCCGACAAATCTGGCATTGTTTCTCATTGGAATCGATCGTGTTCCATGTGGCGCCAGTGCTAGCTCCTTAACGGTCAGTGAATTGGTCCAGGTGCTGCGCCAGTTTTGCTCTTGTAGATCTCCACTAATCCTGCCCCGGCGTCAACACTTGGAACTGGATTCTCCGATCGCCGATGCCAAAATCACGTTTGGCGATTGGCTAGAGAATGTTTTACATGCTGGAAACGGGGGCAACGCCGTTTGTCTGATGCTCCCACCCCTCAAAAATGGCGTACTCGAAGAGTATGCCACACACCAATGGGGTGCCTCAGCACGTTACCTGAGGCCCTCCCCCTATGCACCGCCCCCGATGGGCTGAGTCCCGGACCGGTGGAGCATCGGTGCGGAGGCGGCGCCAACATTTTGGTCGTAAGATCAGACGGATCCTGCGGACCTAGCCGCAGAATTGGAGAATCCAGCCCTTAGCCTCAGGAACAGAGAATCTGGCCCTTTGCATCATAGATATTTGGTCAAAAGCTTTGGTTAGTGTGTGACTGCCGTCATGTTTTAGAAGAAACCCAAGTTTGGGAGCCAGGGTGCAATTAAACCATTGTGAAAAGCTTGGGCTAATGCAGTTTTGTTTGGATTAAGGGGATTCCCTGTAGAGTTAATTAGATTTCAGCTTGTTAAGATGATGTCATTACTGGGTGGAGCTAAGTATCAGGCATTTTGCAGAAAGCAGGTCAGTGGGCTTCTGGATGAAGCTGTGACCAGAAGTTAAGCAGTTTGCTCTCACTGCAGTTTATTTAAAAAGAGGAACATTCTTTCTAAGCAGTGCACACTTGTCTGAGAACAAAGGGAGATGAAACAAGCTGAGAAACAGCTTCTGAAGCCAGTGTTTCTGCATGGGTCTCGAAGGATTCAGATCTTTTTTTAGATGCAGTGGCAAAAGATCTCTCTTTCTCAAAGAACATCTCTGAACAGCAGATATTCGTGTGTGCTATGGTACTTAGGGCGGAGTGAGAGCTGAGACTTTTTTTTCTTGTTTAAGTGGGAATAAAGATAGCAGGTAAGGGTATTGTATTCACTGTATTGAGTAGTATTCTTTATGGGGTAAATGTAAACAATTTTCTGGTGTGATGTTAAAGATATTTTAATGCTGTGTTAGTCATAAAGTTTGTTTTCATATACCATATCCCTATTTCTTTGTGCAATCACTCCTGGAGCAAAGTATCCTTTCTTCATAGTCTTACAAAATTAACATAATATATTGGAGTTTCTGTCCAGTATCCACTGGTGGAGACTAGTCTGGGATCGTAATACAGGACACCCTTGGCTTTGAGGGCCCCCACCCCCAACCCAGTAAAATTTCTGGCAGGTTGTGGTGGGTTGATCAACGTCACTTAAGTAATTTTACAGTCCCCTCCCAGATGCAAACCCATAAGACCATAAGACATAGGAGCGGAAGTAAGGCCATTCGGCCCAGTCGAGCCCACTCCACCATTCAATCATGGCTGACTTCAACTCCATTTACCCGCTCTCTCTCCATAGCCCTTAATTCCTCGAGAAATCAAGAATTTATCAACTTCTGTATTAAAGACACTCAACGTCCTGGCCTCCACCGCCCTCTGTGGCAATGAATTCCACAGACCCACCAGTCTCTGGCTGAAGAAATTTCTCCTCATCTCTGTTCTAAAGTGACTCCCTTTTATTCTAAGGCTGTGCCCCCGGGTCCTAGTCTCCCCTGCTAATGGAAACAACTTCCCTACATCCACCCTATCTAAGCCATTCATTATCTTGTAAGTTTCTATTAGATCTCCCCTCAACCTCCTAAACTCCAATGAATATAATCCCAGGATCCTCAGACGTTCATCGTATGTTAGGCCTACCATTCCTGGGATCATCTGTGTGAACTTCCGCTGGACCCGCTCCAGTGCCAGTATGTCCTTCCTGAGGTGTGGGGCCCAAAATTGCTCACAGTATTCTAAATGGGGCCTAACTAATGCCTTATAAAGCTTCAGAAGTACATCCCTGCTTTTATATTCCAAGCCTCTTGAGATAAATGACAACATTGCATTTGCTTTCTTAATTACGGACTCAACCTGCAAGTTTACCTTTAGAGAATCCTGGACTAGGACTCCCAAGTCCCTTTGCACTTCAGCATTATGAATTTTGTCACCGTTTAGAAAATAGTCCATGCCTCTATTCTTTTTTCCAAAGTGCAAGACCTCACACTTGCCCACGTTGAATTTCATCAGCCATTTCTTGGACCACTCTCCTAAACTGTCTAAATCTTTCTGCAGCCTCCCCACCTCCTCCATACTACCTGCCCCTCCACCTATCTTTGTATCATCGGCAAACTTAGCCAGAATGCCCCCAGTCCCGTCATCTAGATCGTTAATATATAAAGAGAACAGCTGTGGCCCCAACACTGAACCCTGCGGGACACCACTCGACACCGGTTGCCATTCCGAAAAAGAACCTTTTATCCCAACTCTCTGCCTTCTGCCTGACAGCCAATCGTCAATCCATGTTAGTACCTTGCCTCGAATACCATGGGCCCTTATTTTACTCAGCAGTCTCCCGTGAGGCACCTTATCAAAGGCCTTTTGGAAGTCAAGATAGATAACATCCATTGGCTCTCCTTGGTCTAACCTATTTGTTATCTCTTCAAAGAACTCTAACAGGTTTTTCAGGCACGACCTCCCCTTACTAAATCCATGCTGACTTGTCCTAATCCGACCCTGCACTTCCAAGAATTTAGAAATCTCATCCTTAACAATGGATTCTAGAATCTTGCCAACAACCGAGGTTAGGCTAATTGGCCTATAATTTTCCATCTTTTTCCTTGTTCCCTTCTTGAACAGGGGGGTTACAACAGCGATTTTCCAATCCTCTGGGACTTTCCCTGACTCCAGTGACTTTTGAAAGATCATAACTAACACCTCCACTATTTCTTCAGCTATCTCCTTTAGAACTCTAGGATGTAGCCCATCTGGGCCTGGAGATTTATCAATTTTTAGACCTCTTAGTTTCTCTAGCACTTTCTCCTTTGTGATGGCTACCATATTCAACTCTGCCCGCTGACTCTCCTGAATTGTTGGGATATTACTCATGTCTTCTACTGTGAAGGCTGACGCAAAGTACTTATTTAGTTCCTCAGCTATTTCCTTGTGTCCCATCACTAGATTACCAGCGTCATTTTGGAGCGGCCCAATGTCTACTTTTGCCTCCCGTTTGTTTTTAATGTATTTAAAGAAACTTTTACTATCATTCCTAATGTTACTGGCTAGCCTACCTTCATATTTGATCCTCTCTTTCCTTATTTCTCTCTTTGTTATCCTCTGTTTGTTTTTGTAGCCTTCCCAATCTTCTGACTTCCCACTACTCTTTGCCACATTATAGGCTTTCCCTAACATCCCTAACATCCTTTGTCAGCCATGGCTGCCTAATCCCCCCTCTGAAAACCTTTCTTTTCTTTGGGATGAACCTCTGTACTGTGTCCTCAATTACTCCCAGAAACTCCTGCCATTGCTGTTTTACTGTCTTTCCCACTAGGCTCTGCTCCCAGTCGATTTTCGTCAGTTCCTCCCTCATGCCCCTGTAGTTACCTTTATTTAACTGTAACACCTTTACATCTGATTCTACCTTCTTTCTTTCAAATTGGAGATTGAATTCTACCATATTATGATCACTGCCTCCTAAGTGTTCCCTTACTTTAAGATCTTTAATCAAGTCTGGCTCATTACATAACACTAAGTCCAGAATGGCCTGTTCCCTTGTGGGCTCCATCACAAGCTGTTCCAAAAAGCCCTCCTGTAAACATTCAATGAATTCCCTTTCCTTGGGTCCACTGGTAGCATTATTTACCCAGCCCACCTGCATATTGAAGTCCCCCATGATCACTGTGACCTTGCCTTTCTGACATGCACTTTCTATTTCGTGGTGCATTTTGTGCCCCCGGTCCTGACCACTGTTAGGAGGCTTGTACATAACTCCCATTATGCTTTTTTTGCCTTTGTGGTTCCTCAACTCTACCCACACAGACTCCACATCATCTGACCCTATGTCGTTTAGTGCAATTGATTTAATTTCATTCCTAATTAACAAGGCAACCCCACCCCCTCTGGTCACCTCTCTGTCTATTCAATATGTTGTGAATCCCTGGATGTTTAAATGCCAGTCCTGAACCCCCTGCAACCACGTCTCTGTGATGCCTACCACATCATACCTGCCAGTCACAATCTGGGCCACAAGCTCATCTACCTTGTTCCGTACACTGCGCGCATTTAAATATAGCACCTTTAATTCTCTATTGACCGTCCTTTTTTGTTTTCTTAGTGTGGTGGACCTTGGTTTACTGAGCCTTTCCATACACTGTGTCATATTTTGTGGGATGGGGACTATCGTAACCTCTCCTGAGTTCTGTCTTTTCGTGCTTTTTTGTATTCCTAAGCAGCTACGCTTCCCACTGATTACTTCACCTCTTGGTTCCCTGACTTTCCCTCCCCCCCCCCAATCTCTAGTTTAAAGTCCTATTGACCACCCTATTTACTCTTTTCGCCAGAACACTGGTCCCAGCTCGGTTCAGGTGGAGACCATCCCAATGGTATAGGTCCCCCCTGTCCCAAAACTGATGCCAGTGTCCCATGAAAAGGAACCCCTCTTTCCACACCACTCTTTCAGCCACGTTTTAACAACCCAAAGGTAATGGTGTCAGTGCAGTGACGTCGATCCATTCCCCACCTTTATTCCGCACTCATATACCAGCAGCATGACTTGTTTAATTAGCTTCATCATAAGCACATTGCCTTTGCAAATTCAAGCATCACAATAATACTCCACATGTCTATGTGTTACAGATGGTTTAATTAGCACAAGCAGAGAGCCATAAGATACCAAAACAAATTAACTTAATGCTAAATATAATAAGAATGAAAGTGTACATATTGACTTCAGCATCAATAGGGCTCTGATGCAAAATATATATTTTTATGTATAGTCTATTGTTAGAATAGACATTAAACCAAAGCATCAGTCATCCTCGAGGGTGGATGTAAAACATCACATGATACTCTTCAAAAACCAGCAGGAGAGTTCTATCCACAATATTTATTCCTCCACCAACATCCCTGAAACTGATTATCTGCTCATTGTGAGATTTGGAAAATTGAAAGCCGCGTTTTCTACTTTATAATGGCAACAACCCTCCAAAATAATGAATTGGTTGTGGAGCACTTTGAGTTATCTTGTGGTTGTAAAAGGCCCTGTATAAATGCAAGTCCATTCTTTCTTTCTACCAGGTTGGCAACTATGGGTTTCCACATGGGCGTTGTCCTAGTTTATTTAATTCATTTTGAGATGGCGGATTCCAGCTGGGAGCGAAGGGCCAGTCTCCATGAGATTCTCTTTTCCGAGTGGACAGTCAGGCTCGTGAGACCGAGAACAAGCAGCAGTGGCCACAACACAGTCAGTAGATCTCCGGCCCTGTGTTAAGGTTGAGGGAGGTGGAGGTGGGGTAGCTAGCGGAGGACTGAAATAAAAAGATAAAATAAGCAAAATATTGTGGATGCTGGAATCTGAAACAAGACCAGAGGAAGCTGGAAAAACTCAGCAGGTCCGCGAGCATCTGTTAGGAGAGAAACAGAGTTTAATGTTTTGAGCCATGGATCCTTCATCAGAACTGAAAGGAGGGAGGATGATAAAGTAAAAGAAATTGCCACAAAGAGTAACAACTTAAAGAGAAAACAATAGATGGCCTGTTGTGAGAGGTGGAGGGGTTGTTGTGCAGTGAGCTGATACATATGTGGAATATTTAAAAAAGAGAAGAGAGGGGGATTTAAGATAGAGTCATAGATGTTTCCAGCACAGAAACAGGCCCTTCGGCCCAGCTTGTCCGTGCCGATGGAGGGGAAAGATCGAAATCTAAAGTTGCCAGACTCAATGTTGCGTTCCGAGGGCTGCAACATGCCCAAGTGGAAGATGAGATGCTGCTGCTCCAGCTTCCACTGGGTTTCACTGGAGTGTTGCGCAGGCCGAGGACGGACATGTGGGCATGAGAGTAAGATGTTGAGTTAAAATGGCAGGCAGGAGGAAGGTTGGGTTCATGCTTGTGAACTGAGTGAAGATGTTCTGCAAAACGGTCACCCAGTCTGCGTTTAGTCTCCCCTCTGTAGAGGAGACTTCATTGGGAGCACCAAATACAATAGACCAAATTGAATGAGGTGCACGTGAAACGGTGTTTCACCTAAAAGGAGAGTTTGGGGCCTTGAACAGTGAGGAGGGAGGAGGCAAAGGGGCAGGTGTCACACCTTCTGCCATGGGAAGTGAGGTGTTGGGTGCTCTGAGGTACAGACGAACCATCGAAGGGGTGCGCGTATATGTGGACGATGTCATCATCTGGTCCACCACACCGCAGGAGCACATACATCGTCTCCAACGCGTTTTTGCCCGCATACGGGAAAACGGCCTGCGCCTCAACCGAGCCAAGTGCTCCTTTGGCCAGACCAAGTTGAAGTTCCTGGGAGACCATGGGCGAAATTCTCCTACCCGCCCCGCCACATTTCTGCGTCGACCGGCTGGCGGGAGTCTCCGTAACACCGGCCGGTCAATGGGGTTTCCCATTGTGGGGCAGCCCCACGCCGTCGGGAAACCCCCCGGTGCCGGCAGAACGGAGACTCCCGCCGGCGGAGAATGACGCCCCATATCCCCCGGTCAGGGGTCCGTCCGGATGCAGACAATGTGAGCGCCACCACAGCCATTTTGGTGGCACGAGACGTGTCAACAAACGGCAACACTGGTGCCGTAGTGAGTTTGCGTTTGAGCTCCTCCCATTCCAGCTGGTGTGTGTGTTGCCACTGGAACTCTGTGGATTTTCTGACGAGGTGGCGCAGAGTCGTCGTGTGGGAGGCAAGGTTGGGAATGAACTTCCCCAGGAAGTTGACCATGCCAAGGAAGCGTAGGACAGCCTTCTTGTCGGCCGGCTGCCGCGGTAGTGAGGAGCATGGCAATCTTTGTTTTGTCTGAGACGCCCTGTTTTTCATTGGCTTGCATGAAGAGTTCGAATCGCTGCTTGAAGAGCTTCCAATTTGTGCCCAGGTTCCCAGCGACTTGCAACGGCTGCGGTTTGTTGCGGGTGTCCATGGCTCAGGATGGCAGATTTGCCGGTAGGTATCGATTCACTCCTGGTATCATGAGGTGTTGGGTGCTCTGAGGTACAGACGAACCAACACGGTTGCAATTGGTACAACGCAGTTTTATTCCAACCAACTATTTATACATCTGACTTGGTACTCAGCACGTTGTGACTGTGTGAGTGTCTTGCTATGAGGTCCTGGCCCTGTGCTGTCTCCAGATGGACTGTCCAGGAAGTGTCGTGTTTCTTGTCCTATACTGTGTCTGCTCTTGTCTGTGATTGGCTGTCGTGTAATGTGTGCTAATTGGTCCGTTGGTCCGTCTATCATGATGTATGTGTTATGATGTATGTTTGAATATCATGACAGGAAGGGTATGGGGGGGGTTTGGGGTGATGAAGGAATGGACCAGGGTGTCATGGCGGGAGCGGTGCCCGCGGAATGCTGATGGTGGGGTGGGGGGGGGGGGGCGGGGGGGTTGAGGGGATAATGTGTTTAGTGGTGGCATCATGCTGGAGTTGGCCACATGGTGCAGGATGATCCTTTCAGAGCAGGGCTGGTAGGATGAAAAGTGAGGACAAGGGCGATCCTACCATGGATCTGGGAGAGAGGGAAATGGCTGAGGGCAGAGTTGTGGGAAATGGATTCAACCTGATTGAGTGCCCTGTTAACCACAGAGGGGAACCTCGGTTAAGGAAAAAAGTAGACATGTCAGAAGCACCATTTTCAAAGGTGACATCGTCAGAACAGACGCGACGGTGGCGGAGAAAATGGGAGAGTGTGATGGCCCCTTACAGGGACTGGGGTGTGAGGAGCTGCAGTCAAGGTAGCTGTGACAATTGGTGGGTTTATAATGAATATTGGTGTTCAATCTATCACCGGAAATGGAGACTGAGAGGTCAAGGAAGGTTAAGTGAAATGTTGGAGATGGACCATGTGAAGGTGAGAAGGGTGGAAATTGGAAGCAAATTTGATCCATATTTCCAAGTCCGTAAGAGAGCACGAAGCGGCATCAATTCAGGCAGCGGAGTAATGGAAAAAGAGTTGCGGACGTGGGATTAAGGAGGACTGGAACAAGGACTGATCTGCAAAATCCACAAAATGATAACTGAGGCCCATGTGGTTACCCATAGCCACATCTTTTATTGGCAGGAAGTGAGACAAGTTAAAGGGGAAATTATTGAGTGACAGAACAAGTTATGCCAGGTGGAGAAGAGTAATCATGGAGGGGGATTGTTCGGGCCTCCGCTCAAAGAAGAAATGGAGAGTTCTCAGACCCACCTGGGGATGTAGGTGTAGAGGGATTGGACTTCCATTGCAGCCCTCGGGACTCAACGTCGAGTTCAGCAACATCAGACTGTGACCTTTCTCCTGCATTTGAAATCCCCTTTTGCTTAAAGAAAAATCCAGACATGTATCACCTCAATGCACAACATTCCCACCCCCCCACCCCCTCACAACAGGCCATCGTTTGTTTCCTCTTTACGTTGCTACTCTTTGCGGCAGTTTCTTTTCCTCTAACATTCTCCCTCCTTTCAGTTCCGATGAAGAGTCCATGAATTAAAACATTAAACTCTGTTTCTCTCCTCGGGCAGCACGGTGGCGCAGTGCTTAGCACTGCTGCCTCGCGCGTTGAGGTCCCAGGTTCGATCCTGGTCTGGGTCACTGTCCGTGTGGAGTTTGCACATTCTCCCCGTGTCTGCGTGGGTTTCGCCCCCACAACCCAAAGATGTGCAGGGTAGGTGGATTGGCCTCGCTAAATTGCCCCTTAATTGGGAAAAATGAATTGGGTACTCTAAATTCATTCTTAAAAACTCTGTTTCTCTCCTAATAGATGCTGGCACACCTGCTGGATTTTTTCTAAAATAAAAAGGACGTTTAGTTTTTCAGATCCTCCACGGCCTTCGTGCCTGACCCTGGATCAACTCGTCCAATCAAGGAGAAACCTACTGAGTGTACACATGGCATTAAGGGAAAGAAAAGCAGGTGAGAGGATCTACTTGTCCAATGCTTGATAAGAAATTTGCCTTCTATTGTGCTTGTGAAATTTGCCATGGATGCTGGAAATGTTGTCTTGGAAGTGGGGAGGAGATAGTAGAGCCTTATGGAAGAACTCCACAAACCAATCCGATAAACTGGCCCAACCCACGCTGCAGAGAAGATTTACAAGAATGTTACCAGGGCTTGAGATTTGCAGCGATGAGGACAGATTGGATAGACTGGAGTTGTATTCCTTAGAACAAGGAGGTTAACAGAGGGTGACTGAATTGAGGTGGACACAAATATGAGGTGTCTAGACAGGGTAGACTGGAAAGATTTGTTTCCCCGAGCAGAGGGGTCAATTCCTAGGAGGTGTAGATTTAAGCTGATTTTTAAGGTGATTGGTAGAAGGATTCGAGGGTCTGTGGGGGTCAGTTAGTTCAATTGGCAGGACGGCTAGTTTGTGATGAGGTGCCACGCCAACACCATGGCCGGGATTCTCCGAACTCCTGGCCAAGTGTTGGCGCCGGTGTAAATACCGGAGTGGTGTACGTCGGCGTCAACAGGCCTCCTGGCCCAGCAATTCACCGGTGGGCGGCCCTGCACAGCCGGTGTGGGTCCGCACATGCGCCCGTCGACAGTCTCCGTGCCGGCACATGCATGTGGTTGCCATCTCCGCGCCGGCGCGGAGCAACGTGTCGGGGACCTAACTGGGGCCCCGCGGAAGGAGGTAGGCCCCCTCCAGATCACGGCCGCCCGCCGATTGGAAGCCCCCGATCGCAGGCTTGGACCCCGTGGACCCCCCCCCCCCCCCCGGGGACAGATCCCCCCCCCCCCCCCCCCCCCCCCCCGCCCTCCCCCCCCTCCCCCCAGGACGTCCACCGCAGCCGCAGGTCCGACCTCCCGCCGGGTGGTACCTGGTTGGAACCACGGCGGTGGGATTCGGCAGAACCCGGCGGCAGTTCGGCCGGTCGCACGCGGAGAATCGCAGCAGGGGCCTATTTCAGCAGCCCCACGACCGGCGCCGCGGCGACCGTGCGGACGCGATTGATGCCGATTCTCCGGTCGCCGGAGAATCCCTTACCGGAGTGGCGGGAATTTAGATTCTCCGACGGCGCGGGCTTGGAGAATCCCGCTCCATGTGTTCAATTCCCGCACCGGCTGAGGTTACTATGAAGGCCCCACCTTCTCAACCTTGCCCGTCGCCTGAGGTGTGGTGACTGTTAGGTTAAATCAACACGAGTCAGCTCTGTCTCTCAATCACCTCTTGATCAGGCTGTACAATCTGTTGCATCTCCTTCGCTTCACTTGGGCTTTCCTTTTCCACTTTAACAAATCCCACTGTCTTATCCTGTTTTACCACATCAGCCTTCCCAGTGTTTTTCTTCAACCACCAACACAGTGACTTTACATGGCCTAGTTTATTACAGTGAAAACATTTGAAACTTTTCATTTCTTTTCCACCCTCCTGGATTTCTTTTTTAGTCTGAGGTACACTCTCCTTATTATCTCCCATCAGATCACCTTTACCTTTTCCACTTGCGTATTTCTCAAGTCCCCAGTTTCTATCCCTCACTGGCTGAAACTGATGTTGGAAACCAAGCTTTTATTTATGAACTAATTCATAATCATCTGCCATTTCTACTGCTAATCTCGCAGTTTTAACCCTCTGCTCTTCCACAAAGGTTCTCACTACATCAGGAATTGAATTTTTAAACTCCTCCAAAAGTATAATTTCTCTGCGAGCTTCATACATTTGGTCTATTTTCAAAGCCCTTATCCACCTATCAAAATTACTCTGTGTGATCCTTTCAAACTCCATGTATGTTTGAACAGGTTCTTTCCTTAAATTTCTAAACCTTTGTCTGTCGGCTTCAGGCACTAGTTCATATTCACCTAAGATGGATTTTTCACCTCCTCATACGACTCAGCTACCTTCTCTGGTAGTGATGCAAACACTTCACTAGCCCTACCTACCAGCATTGTTTGAATCAGTAATACCCACATGTCCTGTGGCCATTTCATTTGTTTAGCTACCTTCTCAAATGAAATGAAAAAGGCCTCTACCTCCTTCTCATCAAACCTTGGCAACGCTTGGACATATTTAAATGGATCCCCACCAAGCCTTCGACTATGGCGCTCTTTCTCACTATCCTCATCACTATCATCCAACTGTACGTTTCCCTTTACACCTGCCAGTTTTAACTGCCTGTCATGTTTCATGGCCATTTTCTGAAGTTCTTTTTCCCTGATCTGTATCTCCCTTTCTCTTTCTTTTTCCTCTCTATCTCTTTCATATTCAAGCTGCTTTAATTCTTTCTCATGTTCCATTTGTTTAATTTGTAACTGACTTTTTGCCATTTCCAATGAGTCAAACTGTATCTCAGGCAACTTTAAATGCTTTGCCACCGCCATAATTATCTCATCATTTTGTATTTTGCCAGGTAATGTTAACTGCAATGTTTTTGCCAAATCTAACAGTCTGCTTTTAGTCTCTGTCCGTAAGGTACTGTGTGTAACCGTCTCCACCCCCAAAAACTTCTGAGCCTCTGAAAGAACCATTGTCCACAACACACTCCCTACTTAAACTAGAATACCACACCTGAAAAGCAACCACAATATGCTCACCCCTCACTGTCTTTAAGTTCACTAAGCCAATCCAATAGATAGACTGTTATCCCGGACGAGCCCCCAATTTGTTATGGGCCAGGGTTTAGAGAACCCCAAAGTGTATCAGGGAGTTCACCTGACCCACAACTTTTAATAGATTGTGATATGGGGAGCACACGGCCCACTCTACAGGTGTGGTACTGCAGCAGTGGAAAAGTATTTTTTAAAGCAAAACAATGTTTATTCTATGAACTCAAGTTAACCTTTTTAAAGCATACAGTGAACATCTTAGCAACCATCAATTCAAATACAACCCCCAAAGAATACAACATTAAGTCACCCTTAATAACTTCCCAAACAACATCCAGAAGACAAAAGAACAGAAGCACATCAAGTTTGCATTCATTACCGAGAACATTTATAATTCTGAATTCACCAAATGATCAAGAGATAGTCTTTTCATGGCAGAGAGAACAACAGTACACCTGATTTGTCTGGCTTCAGCTCCAACACTGAAAACGAAACCAGAAAACAAAGCTTTTCTCAAAGTGAAACTAAAAAGCAGAGCCAAAGCTCAGCTCCACCCACACTCTGACATCACTGCAGTAACATGAGCAGACAAACATTTCATGACAGGCTGAATGGCCACTTTCAGCACCATATCCTTTCTACGATGATATTGCTTGGTAAACTATGCATTTAATCAATGGAGCATGCCACAATCCTGGGGCGGGATTTTCCGTTGCTCGCCACTGATATTGTAATCGGGGATGGGCAGAGAATCCATCCCGACGTCCATATCAGGCGCGCCGCCAGTTTTCGAGTCTCTGCCCCCTCCGAAATAGCATCATCGCATCGCGCGCCGCACCGCGTTGCAATGATATTTGCGCGTCATCGGCAGGCCCTCCCACCGATGGGCTGAGTTCCCGGTCGCGCGGTTGATGTGTGGTCTGAGCGGTTGAGAACCCGACGTGGCGGCTGGGGGGTTTCCGTGAGGGCTGGCACGACTGATGGAGGGTGGCCAGTGGGTGCCCTGTGGGGTCGCGGATGGCAGGTCAGGTACGCGCATGGCCGGCGCATATTGTATGGCGCGACCGCTGCCGTTCATCGCCGTGCGCATGTGCAGCCACGGATCCGGCCATTCTCCGGCCGTTTCCAGCGCGGGGGCCAGGAGTTTCACCTGCCGCCATTGCTCGCCCCTCACCAGCCCCAGAATCAGCGAGGGTTCGCTGCCAATTTTGGCCTCGCAAAGCGCCCGTGAATTCTCCGTTTCAGCCGGCACTTAGCTGCTGAAACGGAGAGTCCAGCCCCTGATCGCTTCAGCTCTGCAAGATTCCTACATTATCAGCTTGTCTACATTTTCAAAGAAAAGTGCTTTAGAAATAATGAAAGGCCGTATACAAATAAAAGTTTTTTCTTTTTTTCTTTTCCAATAAGTCAACAAATGCTTTGCAAATGACTCAAGGAGGATGATCAGGACGAAGAAGAAAGCAGAGTGAAGAGGACAATGTGACGAGTGATCTGAACCAGATGAAAGAGTCCTGCCAAACAGTAGCACATTAAAAAGCACTGCAGGGGAGATGCTTGTTTTCTGCATATTAAGATTGCTGAAAGCACTCTTATCTGGTCGAAGAAATATTATACAGTCAAATCCAAGGCTCAACAGTTTTAAATATTCAATGTCGCTCTTTGATTTTTCTTTTAAACATAATAAATATTTGAAAGTTGCAATAATACCTTTGCTGGCACTTTAATAGAATTCCAAACAACACATTTGAATGGCACTCTTTGAATCTCCTTTAATCTCTGATATAATACGTCCGCGTGATTATTTACATTTCATTACAGTAATATGTCTCCCTGGGCTGCAGACACAACTTTTGTCTGTGTTTGAAGGTTGATCACCAACAGGGAGTGACTGCTGCCAGGAAAGTTCCCTAATGGTTATTTTAAAGATAAGGATCCATTGTTTTGAAAAACAAATGCTTTCGAAACAAAAGCAGTTGGAGGGCTGGCTTTAGACCATGCAGTGAGATGGTGACTGGGCGGCATGTGGTGGCACAGTGGTTAGCACTGCTGCCTCACAGCTCCGGGGTGCCGTGTTCATTTCCGACCTCGGGTGACTGTCTGTGTGGAGTCTGCACATTCTCCCCGTGTGTGCGTGGGTTTCCTCCAGGTGCTCCGGTTTCCTCTCACAGTCCAAAGATGTGCAGGTTAGGTGGATTGGCCCTTAGGGATTGATTGCCCCTTAGTATCCGAAAGGCTTTGTCAGGTTACTGGGTTATGAGGATAGGGTGAGGCCATGGGGGTCTTTTCAGAGAGTCGGTGCAGACTTGATGGGCCGAATGGCCTCCTTCTGCACTCTACTGTCGTGATTCTAAGTGAGCAGCCAATCCCAGAAGAGTTTGTTAGCTCAGGTGGCTCCTACGTGAGTAGAAATGTATATTATAATTTTTAAGGCACACAGTGGTGCCGTGTGCAATCAAACATTTTTATACTTTCAGTATACAAGCAATAGCAGTCCTTATCAGGTGCAGTCTCCCAGTGAGCATTATCTTCAAATAAAGAGCTCCCATTGTTTAAACAATCCTTGTGTATTCTGCTGAAGAGGAAGAATGTAACATGGTGGCAGAGGGCAGCTCAGTTCTTGAAACATTGACTCTGCAGAATACATGTTTCAATCCTTCATACGCAGCAGAAGAAAATAATTAGTGTGAAAGTGAAACAACTATCAAGGCTCACCATGTTTAAGGATTCTGCAGCTTTTTAGGGACTCCACACACTGTACCTTCATTCGAGAGTTGCACCTCATTCCAGGTATCAGGCAACAGGTCTCAGTAAGATTGTTCAAATTTGAAAGAGCTTCCATTGTAAAAGTTTACCTGCTGTGAAGCAGGAGCCTGGAGGATTTCACTGTCAGCAGAATTTGCAGAGGCCAAAGTCTATTCCTGCTGCTTTCGGGGAAGTAAAATTCTGCAGACTAAGCTGAGAAGAAGAATCCATTCAATCACAACTGGGAGAAGCTGTTTGCTTTCATTTCTGAAGTCTGCCGCCATTTCTTCTGCCCAAAATCACTGATTTGCGGGTGGCCCTTAGAGATAAAACTGGGGGGGAAAAAAATCAGAAAGTGTTCAAGCAGTAACCTATGACCAGCTAAGGCGGTGGCCAGCAGAGAGATACTGCAATTCAGAGGTAAGTTTACTCTTTAAAAAGCTGGACTAAACTGGCATAGTTGTTGAACCTCCAGAAAGCACTAAAAATCCTGCAAACAGTGAAAAGCTGACCACAAAATCTCAACACTCGGTAGGAAAGTAATGGATCTCCTATCTGAATTTATTTTATTCTGACAAGGTATAGAGCCATGCCTTCTGAACCTCAATATTTCCAAACCTGACAAAAAAGCCATTAAAATCAAAATTGTGGATATGCAGTGAAGGCCCACACGGACTGAAAATATCAGGTCTGTCCGAAAGCAATCAGAACAAAATATAGTGAATGCTCAAAGATCAATTATGAGTGAAAGTCAACTTCAGAATACAACATCTAGAATTCATGTCCTCCAGATAACAACCAACAGAGCCCATTGACCAACTCATAAAGAGATTAGACTCAAGGGGCACGATTTTGACTTCATGGTGGCAGATTAGCTGACAGAATAACTGAGCTTGTGATCACATCGACCCCAATAGAAGCGTTCCAAAAAGAACATTTTGGACCAATCCAAAGGCTATACTATGGAAGAACTACTACGAAGCAGACACAAGTAAGAAGTCGTATTAATGGCTTGACAGAGTCTACAGGCTACATGTAATTCATCCACCATTGACACAATAGCAATGC
Source organism: Scyliorhinus torazame (assembly GCF_047496885.1). Lineage (NCBI taxonomy): Eukaryota > Metazoa > Chordata > Chondrichthyes > Carcharhiniformes > Scyliorhinidae > Scyliorhinus > Scyliorhinus torazame. The sequence continues at coordinate 275,647,887 of NC_092712.1, forward strand.
AGGTAAGCTTATTAAGCATTGTAGATGATGTGGCTTTAGACGTGTGTACAGAATATGCCTAGATTTTATTGCTATATACAAGTATGCAACACCAGAGGACACTAGAAGTGTGAGCGCAGAAAGACAAGGCCAAAACAGGTGGTTCAACATCCTGAGAAGCCAGGCAAACAGAGCCAGGCAGATATAGCATTTAACCAAGAGTGTGTATCAAACAGTGAAAAGACAACGTCCAGTCAACTGATGAGAATGACCAGGCCATCGACATACAATGAGAGCAGTTAATCAGCACAGTAAACATCAAATAATGTTTTGACACAGTGGTGCCAACAGAAGCTTTTTCCACCTTTTAGATTATATACCAGAGATTCAGGGTCAGCATAATCTATATGCAAAACATGGACACTTGTACGCTTGCAAAAATCCTTCCACTTCACACACATAAATGTATATAGCCACAGATATGGCAAGTGATGATTTGACCAACCAATGCCAAACTCACAATGTATGATAATCAGAGATTCCATTCCTGGGATCCATTACACTCAAGTATCACTACAAAAATTCACCCTGTCCACCCCAGATATGTTACATTGTGAAGAATAAAGTACATTCAGACACAACGGGCCTGAACTTCTTCGGAGAAGCAATCAATATTGGATTGCCACTCCATGTCTAATTTTGTGCCTTAGGTATTTTTTCATCCCATTTCACCCAACATTCTGACTCAGGCAGGGTGAGAGCAAGGCAGTGCAGCACCTCCCCGGGGCCTAGTGTGGAAGTGCAGCTGAGTGGAAGGGAAGGCGCACGCACCCTCTCATTTACCGCACAACCTGCTATAAACCAGGTGAGTTAGATTTCATAGAATTTACAGTGCAGAAGGAGGCCACTCGGCCCATCGAGTCTGCACCGGCTCTTGGAAAGAGCACCCTACCCAAGGTCCACACCTACACCCTATCCCCATACCCCAGTAACCCCACCCAACACTAAGGGCAATTTTGGACACTAAGGGCAATTTATCATGGCCAATCCACCTAACCTGCACATCTTTGGACTGTGGGAGGAAACCAGAGCACCCGGAGGAAACCCACGCACACACGGGGAGAACGTGCAGACTCCGCACAGACAGTGACCCAAGCCGGAATCGAACCTGGGACCCTGGAGCTGTGAAGCATGTGAAGGGTTTAGGGGGTGGGGAGGGTTGGAGATGCGGGGGGTTGGATGGAGGGATTGGAGGTTGAGGGTAGTTGGAGGTGGGGGTTGGTCAGGGGGAGACAAAATAATGAGCCGGGGGGGGGGGGGGGTCTCAGAAAGGGGGAGGTTGGAAAGAAGTTGGAGGGAAGGGGACCTGGGGAGGTCGGCAGGAGTTCAAGGGAGGTGAGGTGGGGGGTTGATCAGGGGAGCTGAGAGGTTGAGAGGGGTTTGGGGTCTCAAGGTAGGAGGTGGGGGGTCTGATTCGGGAAGACAGGAATAAGAGCCAGGCCTGGATGGTGGGGTCGGGGGAGGGGAGATTAAAGAATCCCCATGGGGGTGAGGGAATCTGAGTCCTGTTGGGGGAGGGGCAGTCAGAAGGGGGGGAGGGGGGTTATAATTGGAGATGTTGAGGAGACTCCTGGTCTGCATAATAGTTACCCAGATGTTGGAAAAGGTTTTAATCCTCTTGGTGTAACCCAGTCAGGACCATCTGAAGTTTGCGACTTAAATAAAAAATTCCAGATGGTTCACAGTGCAGGGCAATTGCCCTGGAGAAGTTTGCACCCAGATGACATTTAGAACTTCTGATGGAGATTCTCAACACATCTTTGGCAGCCCCCACCCCACCCCACACTTACCCGAATAGAATGCTGGTGAGCTCAAAATCTATGGCCTGGTGTTATTTTCTTTTAATTTCATGTAAATAGTTTGATCCTTTGCAAGTAAACCTTTAAGAAGATAGGAACATCGGAAATTGGTGCTGGAAAATAACATTTGAGCTCACTTCACCATTTAACTAAACCATGGCAGATCTTCTGCCTTGATACCATTTTCTCACACAATCTCCACATCCATAGATCTCTAGTTATTAAAGGTATCAATCAATCTCTGTCTTGAAAATGTTCCATGACTGAGCCTCTTGGGTAGAGAATCCCAAAGATTCATCACCCTCTGAGTGAAGAAATTCCTTCTCATCTCAGCCCAAACTCTTTTCTAAGAGGGTGTCCCCTGGTTCTAGCAACCCGCCCCCCACCCCCCTCCAAACCAGGGGAAACATCATCCCTGCATCAACCCTGTTGAGCCTGTACCCTGTCTATCGGTAAGAATTTTTAGGCTTCAAAAATCACCTCTCATTCTTCTAAACTCTGGGAAATGCCTGTCTCCACTTGGACAATCCTGCCATCACAGGAATGAATCTGGTGAAAATGCAGTTAGGAAAAAGGGGGATGTTGTGGGAGACACCTTTAAGGGCGTCTATGTAAACTGCTGTCAATCATTTCCACCTTAAGACAAGATATGGAGTGGTCCCAGAACTTGTGGTTAGGGTTAGGGTTAGGGTTAGGGTTAGGGGCGGACCAAGATTCAAATCTCATCATGGCAGATGGCGAAATTTGAATTCAATAAAGGTGTGGCGAGAGTTACTGTTCTTGATACCAAGGCCACATTTGACTGAATGTGACATTAAGGTGCCCTCGCAAAACCTGGAGTCAATGGGAATCAGGTGGAAAATGTTCCACTGGTTGGAGTCATTTCTGGCACAAAGGAAGATGGTTGTGGTTGCTGGAGGTCAGTTCCAGGACATCGGTTCTCAGCTCCAGAACATCACCACAGGAGTTCCTCAGCAGAGTGCTCTAGGCCCAACTGTCTTCAGCTGACCTCCATATAACATCAGATGTGGGGATGTTCGCTGATGATTGCACAATGCCCAGCATCTCCTTCCATACTGAGGCAGGCCATGTCCAAATGCAAGAAGACCTGGCCCAGACCAGGCTTAGCCTGACCAATTGTAAGTAACATTCGCCAGTACTGGGCAATGATCACCCAACAATGGGGAATCTAACCATCGCCCCTTGTCATTCAATTACATTACCATCACTGAATCCAACACTGCTGCCTCATAGCGCTAGGGACCTGGGGTCAATTCCGACCTCGGGTGATTGTCTGTGCGAAGTTTGCACGTTCACCCTTGTCTGCGTGGGTTTCCTCCGGGTGCTCCAGTTTCCTTCTACAGTCCAAAGATGTGCAGGTTAGGTGGATTGGCCATGATAAATTGTCCCTTAGTGTCCGAAGGTTATGTGGGGTTACCGGGATGGGGCAGGGGTTGGGCCTAGGTTGGGTGCCCATTTGGAGGGTCGGTTCAGACTCGATGGGTTGAATAGCCTCCTTCTGCACTGTAGAGATTTGTTGATTCCATGATACTGTAAATAATGAACTACAAGAGCAGGTCAGAGGCTAGAAATCATGCAGTGAGTAACTCAGCTCTTGTCTCCCCAATGCCTGTCCATCATCTACAAGGCACAAGTCAGGAATGTGATGGAATACTTCCAACTTACCTGGATGAGTGCCAACAACACTCATGAAGCTCAACACTATCCAGGGTGAAGAAGCCGACTTGATTGGCACCCCTTCCACAAACATTCATTCCCTTCACCACCGACGCACAGTAGCAGCCGTGTGCACCATTTACAAGATGCACTGCAGAAACTTACGAAGTCTCCTTAGGTAGCACCTTCCAAATCCACAACCACTACCATCTAAGACAGCAGGTACATGGGAGCACCACCACCTGGAGGTTCTCCTTCAAGCCACACACCATCCTGACTTGAAAATGTGTTGCCGTCCCTTCACGGTCACTGGGTCAAAGCCCTGGAACTCCCTTCCTAACAGTGTCTACTTTGTGTTCAGTCAGCATTCAAACCAGTTCATGGGTTCAAATACTACTTGAACACAAATTCTAGGATGATAATCAATTTAGTATCGACAGAGAGCTGTACTGTTTGATGGTCCTGCCTTTTAAACGAGATATTAAACCAAGGTCCTGACTGTCTTCTCAGGTGAATGTAAATTACTTGCAAAGCATTTTGACACATCTTGAGGTTGTGAAAGGTGGTAACGAAATGCAAGTCTTTCTTCATTTTGAGGTGGTGGCGACCCGCCTGTGGCCAAGGGCTCCCTTGTGAAGAAAGTCACAGATCGGTTTAACATTTGTTGCCCTTGTTTGCCCATCCTGAATTGCCCTTGAACTGAGTGGCTTGCTCAGCCATTTCAGTTGGAGGGGGGGGCGGGGGGGGGGGGGGGATCTGTTAAGAGTCAACCGCCTCTCCCTGTGGGGTCTGGAGTCACATGAAGGCCACACCAGGTAAAGATGGCAGATTTCCTTCCCTGAAGGACATTAGTGAACCAGATGGATTTTTACGACAATCGAAAATGGTTGCATGGTCATCATTAGACTTTAATTCAAGATTTTTACTGAATTCAAGTTTCACCATCTGCCATGGTGGGATTCGAACCTGCGACACAAGCGCATTACCTGGGTCTTTGGCTTACTAGTCCTACCACTATGGCACCTCCAAACAGTGCGGCAGTCCATAGCACTGCACTGGAGAGTCAATCTGGTTCTTAATAATAATAAACGTGCCTGTTATTCGCGATTCTCAGCAATGCGGTTAAGCAAATTCGTAAGCAGTTCACCAGAAACTAGTAGCTGTTATTTTTATTGTATTTAAATTACACTGCAGCAAAAAAAATGTTGCAAAATTATGTATTGTTATGGAGGAAATAACTTGCTGATCTGAATATCTGTTGTAAAATGACTAACGTCCCCAGGCTGGCAGCAACGGGCAATTTTCCAGAATTTAATCACTTCAGAGGTTTACGTATCCCTCTTGTGGGTCTCAGCGTTGAATGTGAAGTTGCTCCTTTAGGATTTTCCCGAATGCTATGGCACACAGAAAACAACGTTAATTTTTTATCAGCTTGTGCCTGCTGTCAGCCAAGCCGAAGACTTGGAATGCTCGCAAGATAAGTTGAAATTTCAACAAAGGCAAAGAGGCAGAACTGTTTTTTTTTATATTGAAGAACTGACAGCAGTTATAAGGTTCTCTTTTTAATCTGTGCATAAGTCTTGCAATGAGGGAGTCTGCAACAAGGGCCATAACCTCAAATTGCAGCTAGCTTATTCAGGGGCGATGTAAGGAAGAACTTCTTCACACGACTGATAGTGAGCCTCTTATTCCCCTTCAACAAGAAACTCAGCAATAGCTGCCTGAGATCTGGTTTGTACTACAATCCCCAACCAGACCCCAACAGTGGCGAGGGTACTGGACAGAAATCCTAATATTTTATTTTAGTTTTTTAAGACTATGAGGAAAGGATACCTTGCTCCAGGAGTGATTATATTAAAGCAATCTCTATTACTTACACAGTATTAAAATATCTTTAACATCACACCAGAAAATAGTTTACAATTACCCCTTAAACAATGCTACTCAATGTAGTGAATACAATATCCTTAACTGCTATCTTTATTCCCACTTAAACAATCAGAAAAGAAAACATCTCAGCTCTCAATATACTTTAACTACCAATAGAACATAGAACATTACAGCGCAGCACAGGCCCTTCGGCCCTCGGTGTTGCGCCGACCTGTGAAACCACTCTAAAGCCCATCTACACTATTCCCTTATCGTCCATATGCCCATCCAATGACCATTTGAATGCCCTTAGTGTTGGCGAGTCCACTACTGTTGCAGGCAGGGCATTCCACTCCCTTACTACTCTCTGAGTAAAGAACCTACCTCTGACATCTGTCCTATATCCAAGTCCCCTCAATTTAAAGCTATGTCCCCTCGTGCTAGACATCACCATCCGAGGAAAAAGGCTCTCACTATCCACCCTATCCAATCCTCTGATCATCTTGTATGCCTCAATTAAGTCACCTCTTAGCCTTCTTCTCTCTAACGAAAACAGCCTCAAGTCCCTCAGCCTTTCCTCATAAGATCTTCCCTCCATTCCAGGCAACATTCTGGTAAATCTCCTCTGCACCCTTTCCAATGCTTCCACATCCTTCCTATAATGCGGCGACCAGAATTGCGCGCACATCGGAATACTTACTTTACTGCAGCAGCGCACACCACTGACAGCCCACTTTGAACTTAGTGCCACGGGTCATATAGGCGACCCCCCCCCCCCCACCCCCTCCATGGCCCCGGGCGACCCATCAGCTGCATGGGTACACTCCAGCACAACCAGTGCCATCTTTTTGGCTTGGATAAGTATGTGTGGGGAATATAATGTGCATGCGTGGCTGCAGCTTGTCAGCCTCCCAAGTGTCGATCACAGACCCAGCATTTCCCGCACCATTTTTCAATGGAATTGATTGTGTTCCACATGGCATCGGTGCTCGCCCCGCAATGGTAGTGGAGTCAGTCCAGGTGCGGGGCCAGTTTTTCTGTCATAGAAGTCCACAGATTCTGCATTAGCGTCAACACTTAGTCTCCCGCCCCGTAACTTTTATTTTTTGTAAAATGTGGAGGAACAGAGTCATAGGATCGCTAACTAGTTTTAACAACAAGAAAAAAAATTATTAAACATGAAGAAATTGAATAAAGATACAATACGTCTTTACTCCCCCCTTAGCATAAAAATTACACACAGTTTTAGAGTTAACACAGGTTACAAAGTACATGTTAACTTACAATTGTCTCATTGTCCTTTTTGAGCACACAAGATGACTGTGGGTAAATACAGTCTCCACTCTGAACGCCAAGTGAATGTTTGTGGAAGTCTCCTTGGAATCACACCAAGATGATTGTCATGTGAGAACTTCCAAACTCCACCCACAAAAACATGTTCTCAGGATAATGCCTTCCCTTCGTGGTTTGCATTCTGAAATCCAGACCAGGTTTTCCAAATGACATTTTTAAACAAAACCTTTGCTCCACATTTAGCATCAAATCCAGTCCAGGATTTTACACCAATCACTTTAGGATTTCTTCGTTTTGACTGCTGTGCAAACTGCTCACAGTTGCTTTAACTCTCGATTCTCAGACTACATTAAAATGGCATCAGATGTTTGATTTACCTTTGAAGGCTGTTGTCCCACTTTAAATCTGGTAACTGCAATTGTCTCTTTAACTCAAAACACTTTGTTTACTCTTCCTTGAATTCATCTGAGTAATAGCTTGGGATGTGATTCAGCGACTGCATTTAACCTGCCGTGGATTCAGGCGTGCCGGCTAAATAACGGGAGAGGGTAAAATCGAGATTTGTGCTGGGCAGGAACCATTTTGTGGTAACCTCTTTACTCGTGTACTCAATGCCCCTCTTAACAAAGCGTAAGAAACTGTATGCGTTATTAACTGTTCTCTCAACATTGCCTGTTACCTTTAATGACTTAGGTAGATAAGTGAGGTCCCTCTGTTCCTGCACCTCCTTTAGAGTTTCTCCCTTTATTTCATACTGTCTTCTCCATATTAATTGGTAATGGGTTGAAGGGTTATGGAGAACGGGCAGGACGGTGGAGTTAAGGCCAGCATGAGATCAGCCACGATCGAATAGCGGAGAAAACTCGATGGGCCAAATGGCCTAATTCAGCTTGTGGGGTTCTCCATCCCACCAGCCCCGTTTTCCGGCTTGGCGTGCCCCTGCCAGCAGTGGGATTCTCCGTTCCTGCAGCCGACCAATGGAGTTCCCCATTGTGGTCACCCCACGCCATTGGAAAGCTGCGGGCATGCTTGCGCTGCCGGCGATGCGGAGGATCCCACCAACGGAGAATCCCGCAGCCTATATGAACTTATTGAGTTATGGAATCGATGGTCTGAATGGTCACCTTCTGTGCAGAATAACTCTCTGATCCCTCTGCTGTGGTGCAAGTTGGGAACAGGATACGGGTGGAATGGGGAAGTGAGGGGGAGATGGTGATAGTTCGGGATAATGCTAAGATTTCTGGCAGGACCCCAAGGACATAAATCCCCACTCAAAATCCCAGCTGGTCACAATTCAGGCAAAGAATTTTTGTCTGCCCTAAGCGTGGCCTTTTGACAACCTGAAGGAGTGGGGCTGACGAGAGAGGAGTTCCATGGCAATCGTCCTGGTTGTCGAAATATAACTGGTGTACGACTCAATCCAGTGATGGAAGTGGAAACAATCTAGAAGTTGACACCCCGTCTCCTGGTCTGGAAGCCCTTCATTGTGCTGCACTGGAAAGAAACTAGTGGCACATGATGGATCAAGCTCCCTTCCTCCAGTGGGCACCTGACACGCCACCGCGGCACAGATGCTGGTGGGTGGGATCGAGTGAAGGTTACCGTGCTCCTCCGCTAGTCACAGATGGAGCAGAGCTGAAGATTTTCAGCCCCAATTGTGACCTTCGATTTTCGCCCTGTCCTTTTGCAGTCTTCATCTGCACAGACCAAAGATCGACCTAAAACCTTCCACATGGCTCCATGCCACACCATGTTTATCCATGGGGCCACTGGGAAAACTAAATGTCAGTGGTTTTGCAATCTAGCTGAGCTGTGCCATCTCCCATCAGTGGTAAATATCCTGCTGAAAAGACCTGGTGTAATAAATTTACACTGCTCCAGCTGGTTAGAACGGTTCTGCTGATTTCTGCCACACTCTCAGGAGACCGACATCTCTAGATATTTGCTGACAGTAGGATTCCTATAATTGCTATCCATATTAATGATAATGTAATTCCAACACAGTAATAATAATCCAGAGATACATTTCGCTCTTCAATCTGTGCATAGCAGGTTAATGGGCACTGAATGACATAGGACCTCATTTGCCACTTTAAATGGCACGGCTTGTAGATAGGTGTTTCGAAGACCTGGTCAGTGAAGATACAGTTTCTCCCTTTGCTTCTCTGCTTCTGTAATTGGTGACAAAGAATAAATTGAAATTATGCCAGGCTAAAAGAGTTAAGCTATGAGGACAGATTGCACAGACATTGTTGTGTTCCTTTGAATATCGATGATTCAGTGTCATCAAATTCAGGTTTTTATATTACAACATTGATTATTTTTCAAAATGACTTAATTGGCTGTAGCGTATTTTGGGATGTTCTGAGGTCATGGAAGGTGCAACGTTAGTGTGAGCCTTTCATCAAGTGTTCAAGATGATTAAATGCTTTGATCAAGCAGAGAGAGAGAGAGAGAGAGAATTTGCTTCCCCTTCCTTCAAATTAGAGCTAAGCTGTGCACAAAGGGAGTGGAAATGTGGAATTTTCTCGAAAGGCTGTTGTCAATCAAAAATATCAGAAGTGAGATGAATAGGTTTTGGTGAGGTAAAATTATTAACAGATATGGAACCAAGATGGGTAAATTGAGTCGATGCAGTCCAGCTGAGATCTAATTAAATGAGCTCAGAGGATTAAATGGCCTTTTCCTGTTCCGATGTCCCTGCAAATTCAATGGCAACTAAAGAAGTCATTAGCCACGAGTGCCCCAGGTATCCTCACACTCTCTAAAACCAATATTGTGGCTCATTCTGTTTGAATTTGTGAGGACAGGAACACCGACAATGGTTTGCATTTTGATAGTGGGTGGAATTTGGTGGTTTTTTTTTTCAGGGTGTCAACTCAGATCGGAGAAGCGGCATCCAGCTCGCCGGCTTTTCCCACCGAATTTTTTGATACTTTGCAAAAGAAATCCTGGAGACAGGTAACAGAACTCATCCCACAACAACACTCTAAGGGCGCCCTGATCAAAGAAATGTTTCCCCACGGACATGGAATACCCCCCACAGACCTCTCCAACAGAAGCCCCACCCGGCACTGCCCCGTGGCACCATAATGCCAGGGTACCACCTTTGCACAATTCGCTTCACCCGGGGGTGCTTTTCTTACCCGCGCGCTCCCAGTGGGGACTATTCGCCTGGTCCCCATTGGTCCCAGCCTATAGTAAACCCCACAGACGTGACGTCACGCCGGTGGGGGTGGATATCCTTGCATAGGGAGTTAATGCAGCGGGAAGCCCGCAACGATATTTAAATGTATGGTAATGCGATTCCCGACCTTTCATGGCTTGAACTTGATTATGTCATTGGCGGAGGGTAGGGTCAATTTCAACGGGAAATTCCACCGGTGTAAACGTTGTTTGGGGACTCTTGTTGAAATCTTACCTCCCCCACCCAACAACCCCTCCACCGGTTTTCCCACCACTGAAAACAGAGTTGATAAATCCCCCGCACTGTCTACAGCATGTAAATATTGCCAAGGTGCTTCACTGAGGAGAAAGACTAATAGCAAGGTACATCTGAAAGCCATTTGAGAAGATAGGAAGAGAGCATTTTTTTGGAAACTACTTTTATTCAAATTTTAACATTTTAACATTTTTGCAATCACACAACACAACAATTCTAACTGAAATAACCCCGGAGAAACACAACCCTCCCCCCCTTCTCCCCTACCCATTAGCAACAACTAACTCTCCAAAATGTAATATAGATAGGCCTCATCTCTTGTGGAGCCCCTCACTCCATCTGCCCCCGCACCCGTCTGCAACTCCGGCAAGTCCGACACCACAAATATGTCCCCCAAGGGGTTGGGCTACAGGTCCACATGTAAGATTGCCAACATGGTGCTGAAGAACAACCCAAAACCTCCCCAACTTGGGGCAGGACCAGAACATATGCACATGATTGGCTGGGCCCCTCCTGCACCGCTCACACACATCCTCCACCCCTTCAAACAACCGGCTCATCCTTGACTTCGTCAGGTGCACCCTACATACCACTTTTAGCGGAACCAGCCTCAGCCGTGCACACCCTCTGCAACACCTCACACCACAATCCCTTCTCCAGCTTCATCCCCGACTCCTCCTCCCACTTGGCTTTGACCCCCTCCAGAGACACCTTGTCCTCCTCCAATATCCTCCCATAAATTGCTGAGACAAACCCCAACACCCACCAGTTCCCCACCTCACCGACAACACCCCCTCCAACAATGAAGCTGACCACTACCCCAATAGAACCTGCCTGCGTAACTGCGTAACTGTACAGAGTCACTGTTTATTCAGGGTGAGCTGTCACTGGGAAGGTCGAGGAGATCTTTTTTACAAAATCCTGCACCTGCATATACCTGACCACCTCCCCCCAGGGCACCCCATACTTCGTCTTCAGCTCCTCCAAGGTCGCAATTCGACCTTCTAAAAACAGGTCCTTCACTTCCGCCAGCCCTCGTCCCTCCAAACCCCGAAACCTCGCATCCATCCTCCCAGGCTCAAACCATAGTTCCCTCGGATCGGCATCATCTTCGACCCCGCCCCCAATTTAGAGTGCTGCCGAAACTGCCTCCAATTTCTCAACGTGGCCATCACCACCGGGCTTCCCGTATGCCTCCCTGGGGTAAGCGGAAGTGGTGCCATTGCTAGCACCCGCAAACCTGACCCTTACAGAAACCAACTACCAACTTCACCCACGATGGCTCCGACTCCCTACTCCAACCCTGCACCTTCTTGGCGTTCGCCGCCAAATAATAATAGAGCAAGTTCAGAAGGGCCAAACCTCCCGACTGTCGTCCTCTCTGGAGCACCCGTCCTCCTAATCCTTGCTACTTTACCCGCCCATGTACATGACAAAATCAATCTCTCCACCACCATAAAAAATGACTTTGGTAAAAAGATCGGCAGGCACTGGAACAAGAATGTTCATCTTGACCGCCTGTACTTGGCCAGCCAATGATAACGGGAGCCTATCCCACTTCAGCAAATCCTCCGTAACCCTGCTCACCAAACTTGTAAAGGTCAGCTTGTCGAGCAGAGCCCAATCCCGTGCCACCTGAACTCCCCAACACCTAAAGTAGATTGGGACTACTCAAAATGGCAACATTCCACCCGCCCCCCCCCCCCCCCCCCCCGCCCCCGGAGGAGACACTACAAAACACTCACTTTTCCCCAAATTTAGCTTGTACCCTGAAAAAACCCTGAATCCCTGAAGCAACCCCATTATATCTCCCACCGAAACACCCTATGTTCCAGCACTGCCCCCCACTTATCCCCTTCCATTTTTCCGAGCCCAAGGGCTTCATTGCCAGTGCAACAGAAGGGGAGAGACATAGGGCAGCCCTGCCTCATTCCCCAATGCAAAGGAAAGTACCCTGAGTTCATCTCTCTTGCACACATACTCGCCCTCGAGTCCTTGTACTAACACCTCACCCACGCACCAAACACAGGCCCAATTCCAAACCTCTCCAATACCACAAACAAATAGCTCTACGCCACGCGGTCAGATGCCTTCTCCGCAACCAATGCCACCACCACCTCCACCTACTTCTCCTCTGCCAGAGAAAGCACCATATTCAACAGACGCCGCACATTAGACAACAGCTGTCTTCCCTTCACAAACTTTATCTGCTCTTGCCCAATCACCTTCGGGATGCACCCCTCCAACCGAACTGCTAACATCTTTGCCAGAATCTTGACATCCACGTTTAATAATGAAATCGGCCTATACCACCCAAATTCTACTGGGTCCTTGTCCTTTTTTAGCAGCAAAGAGATGGATGCCCGTCCCGTCGTCTCCGGCTGTACTCCTTTCGCTGCCGCGTCCTCAAACATCTCCACCAACAGCGGTGACACCTTATCCAAGAACTTCTTAGAAAACTCCACCGGGAAGCCATCCGCCCCCGGTCTTCCCTGTCTGCATATTCCCTGTCACCACTCGCACGTCCTCCACCCACCTCCGCCTCTGCCACCATCTCAAAACAATAGTCTCTGCCATTATGTGTGACCCTCAGCTTTACCGGGTAGATCACACCAAACCGCACATTGCGTTTATACAGTGTCGCCTTCGCCTGACCAATGGCCATCCATCTCCTCGCCAGCTCCGTCGTGAGACCCTGGCATACATATATACCACTCCATTCCCACATTGCCTCTCATTTCAACTTTGCCCTTCTCAGCACCTTCTCCTTCATCTGATAGCTGTGGAAACAGACGATCACAGCTCTCAGCAGCTCATTCGCCTTTGGTTTCGGCCGGAGTGATTGGTGTGCCCTACCCACCTCGTAGAGGAAGAGTTTCCGGTTTCCTCCCACAGTCCAAAGATTTTTTTTTTCTTATAAATCTAGTGTACCCAATTCATTTTTCCAATTAAGGGGCAATTTAGCGTGGCCAATCCACCTAGCCTGCACATCTTTGGGTTGTGGGGGTGAAACCCACGCAAACACGGGGAGAATATGCAAGCTCCACACGGACAGTGACCCAGAGCCGGGATCGAACCTGGGACCTCGGCGCCGTGAGGCAGCAGGGCTAACCCACTGCACCACCGTGCTGCCCCATAGTCCAATGATGTCCAGGCTAGGTGGATTGGCCATGCTAAATTGCCCCTTAGTTTCCAAAAGGTTAAGTGGGGTTACGGGAATAGGGTGGGAAGCCGCTCTTTACAAGGGTCGGTGAAGACCTGATGGGCCGAATGGCCTCCTTCTGCACTGTAAATTCTGTAATTCCATGAAGTACTCTGTAGGCCTCCGTCCTCGTGCCCTTCAAGAAAACCCATGACCCTCAAGTTCTGCCTTCGTGACCTGTTCTCCAGGTCTGCCAGTTTGGCGCTCAGCCCTCTATTACTCTCCGCAACCCTCCACAACGCATCACCCATCGAGGTGAACTGGTCACTATGCTGCAACAATGCCTCCTCCACCCCCTTCATTTTCTCTTCTTGCTCCCACACCACCATCAAGGTCTTTGCCGGAGCCTCCTCCATCGGGGCAAGGGCCTCATCCACCCACTCCTTGAGCAAGGTCATCATCTCCGTCCACCGCCTGTCAAAACGTTTCGAAAACAGACACTCAAACTCCATGGCCATCACGTCGGCCATCTTTTCCACTGTAATGGGTGCAGCTCCACCCGATGAGTCTTCTCCTGTCATCTTTCCTCCCGCTGAGCTCCTCACCACGCTCGACGGCGGTCTTTCCCTATTTTCCCAAATTAATTTCCCCGGTTTTTGCCATCCTTGAAGTGCCTCGGACTTTCTCGCAAATCCTCCCATAAAATGTTCCCCAAAGCTGGGTACAAACGGCTGAACAACAATAACTCTGGCAGGAGCCACCAAACGTGTGACCTCCACCTGCATGTCACCACCGGACATCCTCGGGGGAGAGCAGGTTAGGCATAAGGTTCATGGTGTAAGTTCAAGCCGGGGCAAGACAGCTGAAAGATCTGCTGGTGCTGTGCATTAAGCAAATTTATGGAGAAATACCAATTAAAACAAAACCATGCAAGGGCGGCTCGGTGGGTGCAGTGGTTAGCACTGCTGCCTCAAGGCGCCGAGTTCGAGCCAGGTTCTGGGTCACTGTCTGTGCGGAGTTTGCACGTTCTCCCTCTGTGTGAGTAGGTTTCACCCCCACAACACAAAGGGTAAGTGGATTGGCCACGGTTGCATTGCCCCTTAATTTTGTAAAAAAATGAAATAAAAAAATAAAAACCACGCACAACGTATTGTAAATAAGGTTAGTGAACTGCAGGAGCCTCTGAGGGGAGAGCTGACTGGTGGTGATTGAACCTGAGGATCACCACATCTTCATGAATAACCTCAGCCAGTACAGGAATTGAACCCATGCTGTTGGCCTTGCTCTGCATTAACAAGCCAGCTGTCCAGCAACTGAGCTAAACCGGCCTCACATTCCTAGTATAGTGGCAATAACAGAGACCTGACTCAAAGAATGGGGGGGATTGGAAACATAACATTGAAGGATTCAGGAAAGGTGGAGATGGAAATAAAGGAGGGTGGGGGTTGGTTGTATTGGTCAAGGCTGGATAAGCAGAGTTTTAGTGTCCCGGAATAAAGGGATATGGGAAACAGGAAGCAAAACGTAGATGAAACCCAAGATCAGCCATGATCGTTATGAACGGCGGAGCAGGTTTGATGGGCCTTGTATTCTACACCTTCCCCTATTTCTTACCTTGTTAAAGATGCAAGAACCACATACTAGTGATAATGGGGGACTTCAATAGACTGGGATAATAATATCATCAAGAGAGAGACAGGTTTTTGAAAGGTGTACATGGGAACCTTTTTTTCATCGCCGTATTTCTCAGCCCAGGTGAAAGGAAGCTGCACTGGATTTCGTACTGGGGAAAGATGGAGCATGTTTCAGCGGGGAGGAACCAAAGTTAATTGGCACTTGGGAAATGATGGATGAAGTCAGCATGGATTTGTCAAAGGAAAATCACATTTGACTAACTTGATTGAGTTATTTGACGAAATAGCAAAACAGGTTGATGAGATTAGTGCGGTTTATGCACAAATGGAATTTCAAAAGATGTTTGTCAAAGAATCACACAACAGACCTTCGAAACAGCGCGGGAATTTGAAAAAGCGCGGGAGCTGCGAGGCAGAGGGGACCGTTTAAAAGGTCGCTGCCTGGGTGAGGTAAGTACTGATTAACAACTTACTTACCTTGCAGGCCAAGTCGATTTCAGCAGGAGCGGAGCAGGCTAGTCCATTTCAGCGGGGGCAGTGCGGAAGTGATTTCTGGGAGGTAAGTCTCTCCTTTAAATTTTTTTTTTTTAATTTTAGTGTTTAAGGTGGGAACAGGAAGTCTACCCGCAGACTTCTGGGAAGACCCTCACCAATAAATTCTGGTGGAGAGGAAACCCGAGACACTACACGTGTAGTGTCTCCCACCCGCCCTCCTCCTCTAACCTAATAATAAAACCCTTTGGTGTGAGGTAAGTACCATATTTTATTATTGTTATTAATATTTTTTTTATATAAAAAATTTAATTTAGTTGTTAGCCAGATCTTGATAGAAAGTTAGAGGGATGGCAGGGAAGGGAGTGCAATGTTCCTCCTGCAGGATGTTTGAGGTGAGGGATGCCGTTAGTGTCCCTGCTGATTTTACCTGCAGGAAGTGCTGCCATCTCCAGCTACTCCAAGACCGAGTTAGGGAACTGGAGCTGGAGTTGGAAGAACTTTGGATCATTCGGGAGGCAGAGGGGCAGCTTCAGGGAATTAGTTACACCAAAGATTGGAGATAGATAGGTAACTGTAAGAGGGACTGGGAAAAAGCAGTCAGTGCAGGGATCCCCTGCGGTCGTTCCCTGAGAAACAAGTATACCGCTTTGGATACTTGTGGGGGGGGGGGACTTACCAGGGGTAAGCCATGGGGTACGGGCCTCTGGCACGGAGTCTGTCCCTGTTGCTCAGAAGGGAAGGGGGGAGAGGAGCAGAGCATTAGTAATTGGGGACTCGATAGTCAGGGGCACAGATAGGAGATTTTGTGGGAGCGTGAGAGACTCACGTTTGGTATGTTGCCTCCCCGGTGCAAGGGTACGTGATGTCTCGGATCGTGTTTTCCGGGTCCTTAAGGGGGAGGGGGAGCAGCCCCAAGTCGTGGTCCACATTGGCACTAACGACATAGGTAGGAAAGGGGATAAGGATGTCAGGCAGGCTTTCAGGGAGCTAGAATGGAAGCTCAGAACTAGAACAAACAGAGTTGTTATCTCTGGGTTGTTGCCCGTGCCATGTGATAGTGAGATGAGGAATAGGGAGAGAGAGCAATTAAACACGTGGCTACAGGGATGGTGCAGGCGGGAGGGATTCAGATTTCTGGATAACTGGGGCTCTTTCTGGGGAAGGTGGGACCTCTACAGACAGGATGGTCTACATCTGAACCTGCGGGGCACAAATATCCTGGGGGGGGGAGATTTGTTAGTGCTCTTTGGGGGTGTTTAAACTAATGCAGCAGGGGCATGGGAACCTGGATTGTAGTTTTAGGGTAAGGGAGAATGAGAGTATAGAGGTCAGGAGCTCAGATTTGACGTCGCAGGAGGGGGTGTTCAGGTAGGTGGTTTGAAGTGTGTCTACTTCAATGCCAGGAGTATACGAAATAAGGTAGGAGAACTGGCAGCATGGGTTGGTACCTGGGACTTCGATGTTGTGGCCATTTCGGAGACATGGATAGAGCAGGGACAGGAATGGATGTTGCAGGTTCCGGGGTTTAGGTGTTTTAGTAAGCTCAGAGAAGGAGGCAAAAGAGGGGGAGGTGTGGCGCTGCTAGTCAAGAGCAGTATTACGGTGGCGGAGAGGATGCTAGATGGGGACTCATCTTCCGAGGTAGTATGGGCTGAGGTTAGAAACAGGAAAGGAGAGGTCACCCTGTTGGGAGTTTTCTATAGGCCTCCAAATAGTTCTAGGGATGTAGAGGAAAGGATGGCGAAGATGATCCTGGATAAGAGCGAAAGTAACAGGGTAGTTATTATGGGAGACTTTAACTTTCCAAATATTGACTGGAAAATATATAGTTCGAGTGCATTAGATGGGTCGTTTTTTGTACAGTGTGTACAGGAGGGTTTCCTGACACAGTTTGTTGACAGGCCAACAAGAGGCGAGGCCACATTGGATTTGGTTTTGGGTAATGAACCAGGCCAGGTGTTGGATTTGGAGGTAGGTGAGCACTTTGGGGACAGTGACCACAATTCGGTGACGTTTACGTTAAGGATGGAAAGGGATAAGTATACACCGCAGGGCAAGAGTTATAGCTGGGGGAAGGGAAATTATGATGCCATTAGACGTGACTTGGGGGGGATAAGGTGGAGAAGTAGGCTGCAAGTGTTGGACACACTGGATAAGTGGAGCTTGTTCAAGGATCAGCTACTGCGTGTTCTTGATAAGTATGTACCGGTCAGGCAGGGAGGAAGGTGCCGAGCGAGGGAACCGTGGTTTACCAAAGAAGTGGAATCTCTTGTTAAGAGGAAGAAGGAGGCCTATGTGAAGATGAGGTGTGAAGTTTCAGTTGGGGCGATGGATAGTTACAAGGTAGCGAGGAAGGATCTAAAGAGAGAGCTAAGACGAGCAAGGAGGGGACATGAGAAGTATTTGGCAGGAAGGATCAAGGAAAACCCAAAAGCTTTCTATAGGTATGTCAGGAATAAGCAAATGACTAGGGAAAGAGTAGGACCAGTCAAGGACAGGGATGGGAAGTTGTGTGTAGAGTCTGAAGAGATAGGCGAGATACTAAATGAATATTTTTCGTCAGTATTCACTTAGGAAAAAGATAATGTTGTGGAGGAGAATGCTGAGCTCCAGGTAAATAGATTAAATGGCATTGAGGTACGTAGGGAAGAGGTGTTGGCAATTCTGGACAGGCTGAAAATAGATAAGTCCCCGGGACCTGATGGGATTTATCCTAGGATTCTCTGGGAGGCCAGGGAAGAGATTGCTGGACCATTGGCTTTGATTTTTATGTCATCATTGGCTACAGGAATAGTGCCAGAGGACTGGAGGATAGCAAATGTGGTCCCTTTGTTCAAAAAGGGGAGCAGAGACAACCCCGGCAACTATAGACCGGTGAGCCTCACGTCTGTAGCGGGTAAAGTCTTGGAGGGGATTATAAGAGACAAGATTTATAATTATCTAGATAGGAATAATATGATCAGGGATAGTCAGCATGGCTTTGTGAAGGGTAGGTCATGCCTCACAAACCTTATCGAGTTCTTTGAGAAGGTGACTGAACAGGTAGACGAGGGTAGAGCAGTTGATGTGGTGTATATGGATTTCAGCAAAGCGTTTGATAAGGTTCCCCACGGTAGGCTATTGCAGAAAATACGGAGGCTGGGGATTGAGGGTGATTTAGAGATGTGGATCAGAAATTGGCTAGCTGAAAGAAGACAGAGGGTGGTGGTTGATGGGAAATGTTCAGAATGGAGTTCAGTCACAAGTGGAGTACCACAAGGATCTGTTCTGGGGCCGTTGCTGTTTGTCATTTTTATCAATGACCTAGAGGAAGGCGCAGAAGGGTGGGTGAGTAAATTTGCAGACGATACTAAAGTCGGTGGTGTTGTCGATAGTGTGGAAGGAAGTAGCAGGTTACTGAGGGATATAGATAAGCTGAAGAGCTGGGCTGAGAGCTGGCAAATGGAGTTTAATGTAGAGAAGTGTGAGGTGATTCACTTTGGAAGGAATAACAGGAATGCGGATTATTTGGCTAATGGTAAAGTTCTTGGAAGTGTGGATGATCAGAGGATCTAGGTGTCCATGTACATAGATCCCTGAAAGTTGCCACCCAGGTTGATAGGGTGGTGAAGAAGGCCTATGGAGTGTTGGCCTTTATTGGTAGAGGGATTGAGTTCCGGAGTCAGGAGGTCATGTTGCAGCTGTACAGAACTCTGGTACGGCCGCATTTGGAGTATTGCGTACAGTTCTGGTCACCGCATTATAGGAAGGACGTGGAGGCTTTGGAGCGGGTGCAGAGGAGATTTACCAGGGTGTTGCCTGGTATGGAGGGAAAATCTTATGAGGAAAGGCTGATGGACTTGAGGTTGTTTTCGTTGGAGAGAAGAAGGTTAAGAGGAGACTTAATAGAGGCATACAAAATGATCAGGGGGTTGGATAGGGTGGACAGTGAGAGCCTTCTCCCGCGGATGGAAATGGCTGGCACGAGGGGGCATAACTTTAAACTGAGGGATAATAGATATAGGACAGAGGTCAGAGGTAGGTTCTTTACGCAAAGAGTAGTGAGGCCGTGGAATGCCCTACCTGCTACAGTAGTGAACTCGCCAACATTGAGGGCATTTAAAAGTTTATTGGATAAACATATGGATGATAATGGTATAGTGTAGGTTAGATGGCTTTTGTTTCGGTGCAACATCGAGGGCCGAAGGGCCTGTACTGCGCTGTATTGTTCTATGTTCTATGTTCTATTAACAAAATTAAAGCCCATTGTGGTTAAAGGGAGAATGGCAACATGGATATAGAATGAGCTGAAGGTCAAAGGACACAGAATGGTGGTGATTTTTCAGACTGGAGGGAGGTATACAATGGTATTTTCCAGGGGATGAATAGAAACACTGGGCGGGATTCTCCGTCTGGTGCGGCGAGCCCCTGGCATTCTCCACCTTGCCAGCCGGCCAATAGGGTTTCCTATTGTGGGCAGCCGCACGCCGTCAGGAAATTTCCGGGCTGCCGGCATGGAGAATCCCGACAGCGGGGAATCCAGCCCACTGTCCTTTCTGATATTTATTGATGACCTGGACTTGGGTATATGGGGAATCATGTCTGTTTTCACATACGGCTCAGAGGACAGAAATGTAGCAAACAATGAGGAAGATAGTAACACTTTAATAATCTTAATAATCTTTATTATTGTCACAAGTAGGCTTACATTAACACTGCAATGACATAACTGTGAAAATCCACAATCGCCACATTCCGGCGCCTGTTCGGGTACACAGAGGGAGAATTCAGAATGTCCAATTCACCTAACAAGCACGTCTTTCAGGTGGGACCTGCTCACTGCTGTACAACAGTTTCATTCAGGTCATATCTAAAGCACTGTGCACTTGTAACACATGGTTATGGCATCGCTTTAATGGCCAGTAAGCGGGCACTGTAAGTGCACATGGATTTCAAAATGCTTTATCCATTAACAAATCACAAGGATCTATTTAACAAGCTCAACTCTATATCTATTCTCCTCAGCTCTGATAATTTGAATACTCAGTGGGTAAGATTACATTCAATATGATGAGGTAATTTTCTATCGAGCACCAACAGAAACAAATTAAATGGCAACTTTCTTTTAAACGTCTGCAATGTAAAAAAGAAAGAGTTGGCATTTACATAATGCCATTCAGAAAACACGAAAACAGTTTCCAGCTAATTAAGTACCTTACGAAGTGCAGTCATTGTTATAATGTCAGCAACAGGATAGCCAATTTGTGGACAGCAAATGCTTGCAAAATGAGACGACTTAACAAAGAGTTTATTTTAGTTGAAGAAAACATTTCCGACAGAGGGATCTCCTCTGCTCTTTTCCAAAATGATACCAGAGGATTGTTGTAAGGTGTTGGGCATAGTTCAGTAGGTCTGCTTGAAGTATTTCTTGACTTGGGTAGTTCAACAGTAGCAACTCAACCAATGAACAGTAGCAGCCGTGTGTTCCATCTACAAGATGCACTGCAGTAACTCACCACGGTTCCTTGGGCAGCACCTTCCAAACCCACGACTACTACCGTCTAGAAGGACAAGGGCAGCGGATACCTGGGAACACCACCACCTGGAGGTTCCCCTCTAAGCCACTCACCATCTTAACTTGGAAAAATATCGCCATTCCTTCACTGTCACTGGGTCAAAATCCTGGAATCCCCTCCCTAACAGCACTGTGGGTGTACCTACACCATTGCAGTGTTTCAAGAAAGCAGCTTACTGCCACATTCACAAGTGCAACTAGGGCTGGGCAATAAATGCGGTCCTAGCCAACAACACCCACATCCTGTAAATGAATTTTTAAAAAACTACGCGAAATGATATCCATTGGTACAGTAAATGTCCAAGCTAGGAGCTGTCTCCGTGCTTGTTTCTACACACGGCTCTATCCACAACATTACAGCAAGTGGGGGTCATGTTGTCTCTTACATCTCTGTGTGGGCGGTACTGTTGTCAGTCCCACATTAACCATTTATTTGCCAGAACGTTATAATACACCTCCCCCAAGCCTTTATATATGTTTCCCAGTTGACCTCATATATGCACATCATTATTACTAACTCATCTCCCTACCCTACTCAAGTCCCTGAGCTCATAGGTCCAGGTTCTCTGGAGGCCTTAGAACCCTTCCATATTTTGTTCTCACTGCTGCAGTAAACTTTGTCAAATGGCATATGGGTGTCTTCCTCAATTTCTTTCCACTGTACAGTGGGAAGGACCCTATGAGAGATGAGGTGGAGGCTCCTCCTGTTTCTCCTGACCTCTGGGGTGCCAACCGGGTATGACCGGGTTTGGTCATTGTCTTTCCAAGTGATGGTACCCTCTCTTTCAAGGTCTTTAATCGAGACTTTGTTGCCCTTTTGTGTTGTGGCACATTCCTGGTGTGGTGTCTTATTGTCGGTGCAAGCCCGCGATGCCTATAACACTTTTCTCTGTCTGAGATGTCCCAGTGATCCTTGGTTATCAACCCCAGTATTAGTATCTTCGGCAGGATTGGGAGTTATGTTTGGAGTTTTCTGCCCATCGGGAGTTTGGTTAGGTCGAATCATATTGTAATGGGGTGGAGCTGCAGGTTAACAGTGCTGTTTGGAAATCTTTGTTATTTCTCAGGAGGGTTTTTATGTTGTGGATGCTTCTTTCAGCCTCCCTGTTTAACTGTGACTATCGCACCAGGATCAAAGGCGTGATGAGGAGTGTGTCCACATCTACCGAACGGTGGTAGAAGCATAGATGTGGTGGGAAAGTGTACAAAGTAATCATTTGAAAATGATGGTCCATTATGGGACACAATCTGGGATGCTGTGGCTCACGAACATCTCTTTCAGAGCCCTAATTACTGCAACCTGTCGTGTACAGCTTCTTCACCTCAGCCCATCCAGAAAAGTAATCCAATAAGGAACGATTTGCTGTTGAAGGCAAATACATTGATGACCATTCTCTCCCTTGGCCTGGTAGAGAACAATGTGGGGATAAGGGGCTCCTTTTGGTCCTGTCCATGCGGCACACACACTGCACAGTTCACTATCATGTCCTCAATTGCCCTAGAAATGCCTGGCCACCAGATGAAGGATGGGACCCATGCCGTTCACCTGGTGATGCCTGAGTGACACTGGTGAATTGTTTGGAGGACCTCTGGCCGAAGGGAAACTGGAATGACCAGCGAATCATTGTAGACCAGGAGATCGTCAATGATAATGAAGTGTTTTTGTTGTTTGAACCAAGCTCTCATGGTTCCTCCATTTGGTGTCTGTTGTGTCCAGTCTTGTTGGCAGTAACGGAGGATGTGGACACACTCTTCATCACGCCTTTGTTCCTGGTGAACCTGTTGGAGGTTATTTGTGGTCACTGGCAGGTGACTCCATGTCAAGTGAGAGTACGTCTCCACCCTTTCAATGAGATTGATGTCCTGATTTGTCGGAAGGTCTACTGTGATCCTGAAATGTGTGTCTGCTGTTGTTTGTTTTTTGCCCTGATTGTATACAGTCTCGTAGGTGAATCTCATGAGATGTAGGCAGGATCTCTGGATTCTAAGAGGCACCTTTACCTCTTCTCATCCAATTAGCAGACCAGTGGCTTACAGTCTATTACAATTGTGACTTTGAGGTGAGTCCCAACACACTGCCTCATCTTTCTTAAGTAGCTGTCTCAAAGGTTCTGCAACTTGTGCCGATTTGGTAGGAATTTTGCCAACTGGTTCACCATCTCCAGGAATCTCTGGAGGTCCAGAATCGAGGATGACATTGAGAACGTACTTTGCTTTTGTTTTCTGTGGATGCGCAGTGATGCCTTGATTGTTGCTGATGTGTCCCAGTATCTGAATTGATGCTTCAGAGGACTCATATTTCTTATTCAGCATCAGCCCTGATTTCTGCAGATTTTGTAGGACTGCTGGGAGTCGCTTGGCGTGTTCTTCCACTGTTGTGCTGTGAACTGAAACATTGCCCATATGGGCCATATCACCCCCCCACCCCCCCCACCCCCCCGGTCACCCCGATGACCCACTGTACACCTTTGGAAATGGCTGACATTATACGTTGAAACATTTCCGGTGCTGAGGCAATTCCAAACGGCAACTGGTTGAAGCAGAACCTGCCAATGGGGGAAATGAATGTTGCCGGCACTCTTCATCGAGGGTTGGTCTATTCACTGGCACCATGTTGTAAGGTGCTTGTTGTACTTTGGTAGGCCTTATTCAGGTATCCTAGGTAGTTCAACGGTGCATATTTATTCATGGCTGGAAATCGTGCAGGATTCTCCACTGCCCCAGCCATGATTATCATAGATTATCATAGAATTTACAGTGCAGAAGGAGGCCATACGGCCCATCGAGTCTGCACCGGCTCTTGGAAAGAGCACCCTATCCAAGGTCAACAGCGCCACCCTATCCCCATAACCCAGTAACCCCACCCAACACTAAGGGCAATTTTGGACACTAAGGGCAATTTATCACGGCCAATCCACCTAACCTGCACATCTTTGGACTGTGGGAGGAAACCGGAGCACCCGGAGGAAACCCACGCACACACGGGGAGGATGTGCAGACTCCGCACAGACAGTGACCCAAGCTGGAATCGAACCTGGGACCCTGGAGCTGTGAAGCAATTGTGCTATCCACAAGGCTACCGTGCTGCCCGTTTCTCGGCCGCGCGCCTTTTGTTGGCGATGGAATTCTCTACTCCCGCTGCTTGACAATGGGATTTCCCATTGAAGCCACCTCACACTGCCGGGAAACCCGGGTGTGGGGTGCACTGCCGGAGGGAAAAGAGAATCTGGAGAATTCTGGCCATTCTGTACATAGGCAAAGGTCCAAGCAGGGCGTTATCTCCATACCTTCTACTCACAGCTGTGTCCAACAGTACATTAATCCCTAGATGTGGGTCATGTGTTCTCTTCCAGCAATGTGTGGGTGGGACTATACTCAGTCCCACATTAACCCTTCACGTGCCAGATCCTTATACTACAAGGGTCTTTTATGTCCACGTTTGAGGACAGACAGCCTCAGTTGAAGCACTCCTTCAGCAGTACACTGAAGTTGAATGCTACTTAAAGGACTATTCAGCCCTTGAAGGACTATTCTGTGAAGATCTCCAAAAACATCGGTAGACTTTCTGGGATAATTTGACAAGGCCTCTCTCGCATTTAAGCAACGGTTATTCTGGAAATTACCTGGAGATTTCCTCCTGGATTTTTGCCGTGACAGAGTGGCTCCATCATGGTGAGGATCCTGGAAATTGGTGACATTTTTACATCCCACCCCACACCTGTCATTTCCCATCTTCATGGGGAGGTGGCCTGGAATTGGGTTCGAGTTCAGAGGCAACTGGCAATTTAAAACATCAGCCGCTTCCACTGACATCTGAGTTATGAATCTTAGCTGCATGAATCCCAAGTGGCAGGGCCGACCAGATCAGAGGAAATCTGAATTTTGCAGATTCTTTGAATTGCTAGGGTACCCCTTTGGAGAGGTATGATACCCCTTTGGATAGGGTCCCAGGACACCTTTGGGAGAGGTACTGCACTCTTTGGGAGACATAAGGCACCCTTTGAGATTGTTTGAATTAATTGTGATCTTGCATTTTCTGTGCACAAACTCATTGGAACTGTCAAGCTGTCCTGGAATTGTCTAGCTCTCCAGGAAGTTGCAAAGCTCTCAAGGAACTGTCAAGCTGTCATGGAAGTGCCAAAGCTATCAAGGAACTGTCAAGCTATTCAGGAAGTATCAAACTGCCCAGGAAGTGTCAAGCTGTCATGGAAGTGTCAAATTGTCATGGAACTGTCAAGTTGCCTGGCAATTGTCAAAGCTGACCAGGAATTGCCAAAGTGCATCAGGTGAGTTGACCTGGAGAGGGTAAGGGCAAAGGGAGGTAACTGAGTGTTATTTGGTGGCACGTTGTGGCACTAAGTTGGCATAGAGGATATGAGAGCCATGGAGGTAGCTTGAGGGTTATGGGCTAGCATAGGGAGATGAGAGGCCCTGGGGGTAGGTTTGGGATATGGGCTGGCATAGTTTGGCAAGGATGGGGCATAGGGAGTGTGGGAGAGGTTAGTGAGGCTGAGATATTAGGGTCAGAGGGATTGCTTTGGTTAATTTAGCCATAGTACCAGAGCAGGCCTTGAACTTAGTCGACCTTCACACCTGGAGGCCTCCACAGTCATTCAAGGGTTGCTTGTTCCAACTCCTATTCCAGTCCAATCCCCCAACTGTACGTCAAACCCGTGGTAAGCCATTTTTAAAGGTCGGATTTGGCAGGCCGGGAAATCTCCCATTTCTGTGAACCGAACCTGGGGACCAAAATCTAAAAATAGTAAGTGCTACACCACTCCACTTTATCACCAGGAGAAAGTGAGCACTTGGTCATTGGCCAAGAAGCTCCACCACCACCATCTCACGGGCAACAAGCAATTAACCATAATACTGCCCTTGCCAGAAAAGCGCACACCCTGAGACTTCATATCAGATAAAAAGGCCTCTGTCGAGGCCTCTATAACCTGACCTCTGGAATATCTATTCAAAAACACCTGGCTATTGCTCAGCACTTCCTCCATGACATTGCCAACATTATCAAATCAGCTGTGTGGAACACAGAATGTTTCTTAAATCTAATGGAGCTTGCTGCAAGGGAACTTTCTATATTTTAAACAATCCTCATCACTGGCAGCTTTAGAACATAGAACATAGAACAATACAGCGCAGTACAGGCCCTTCGGCCCACGATGTTGCACCGAAACAAAAGCCATCTAACCTACACTATGCCATTATCATCCATATGTTTATCCAATAAACTTTTAAATGCCCTCAATGTTGGCGAGTTCACTACTGTAGCAGGTAGGGCATTCCACGGCCTCACTACTCTTTGCGTAAAGAACCTACCTCTGACCTCTGTCCTATATCTATTACCCCTCAGTTTAAAGTTATGCCCCCTCGTGCCAGCCATTTCCATCCGCGGGAGAAGGCTCTCACTGTCCACCCTATCCAACCCCCTGATCATTTTGTATGCCTCTATTAAGTCTCCTCTTAACCTTCTTCTCTCCAACGAAAACAACCTCAAGTCCATCAGCCTTTCCTCATAAGATTTTCCCTCCATACCAGGCAACATCCTGGTAAATCTCCTCTGCACCCGCTCCAAAGCCTCCACGTCCTTCCTATAATGCGGTGACCAGAACTGTACGCAATACTCCAAATGCGGCCGTACCAGAGTTCTGTACAGCTGCAACATGACCTCCCGACTCCGGAACTCAATCCCTCTACCAATAAAGGCCAACACTCCATAGGCCTTCTTCACAACCCTATCAACCTGGGTGGCAACTTTCAGGGATCTATGTACATGGACACCTAGATCCCTCTGCTCATCCACACTTTCAAGAACTTTACCATTAGCCAAATATTCCGCATTCCTGTTATTCCTTCCAAAGTGAATCACCTCACACTTCTCTACATTAAACTCCATTTGCCACCTCTCAGCCCAGCTCTGCAGCTTATCTATATCCCTCTTTAACCTGCTACATCCTTCCACACTATCGACAACACCACCGACTTTAGTATCGTCTGCAAATTTACTCACCCACCCTTCTGCGCCTTCCTCTAGGTCATTGATAAAAATGACAAACAGCAACGGCCCCAGAACAGATCCTTGTGGTACTCCACTTGTGACTGTACTCCATTCTGAACATTTCCCATCAACCACCACCCTCTGTCTTCTTTCAGCTAGCCAATTTCTGATCCACATCTCTAAATCACCCTCAATCCCCAGCCTCCGTATTTTTTGCAATAGCCTACCGTGGGGAACCTTATCAAACGCTTTGCTGAAATCCATATACACCACATCAACTGCTCTACCCTCGTCGACCTGTTCAGTCACCTTCTCAAAGAACTCAATAAGGTTTGTGAGGCATGACCTACCCTTCACAAAGCCATGCTGACTATCCCTGATCATATTATTCCTATCTAGATGATTATAAATCTTGTCCCTTATAATCCCCTCCAAGACTTTACCCACTACAGACGTGAGGCTCACCGGT
The DNA here is from genome assembly GCF_047496885.1 of Scyliorhinus torazame. Taxonomy (NCBI): domain Eukaryota; kingdom Metazoa; phylum Chordata; class Chondrichthyes; order Carcharhiniformes; family Scyliorhinidae; genus Scyliorhinus; species Scyliorhinus torazame. The sequence continues at coordinate 275,675,307 of NC_092712.1, forward strand.
CTATAGTTGCCGGGGTTGTCTCTGCTCCCCTTTTTGAACAAAGGGACCACATTTGCTGTCCTCCAGTCCTCTGGCACTATTCCTGTAGCCAATGATGACATAAAAATCAAAGCCAAAGGTCCAGCAATCTCTTCCCTGGCCTCCCATAGAATCCTAGGATAAATCCCATCAGGTCCCGGGGACTTATCTATTTTCAGCCTGTCCAGAATTGCCAACACCTCTTCCCTACGTACCTCAATGCCATCTATTCTATTAGCCTGGGGCTCAGCATTCTCCTCCACAACATTATCTTTTTCCTGAGTGAATACTGACGAAAAATATTCATTTAGTATCTCGCCTATCTCTTCAGACTCCACACACAATTTCCCATCCCTGTCCTTGACTGGTCCTACTCTTTGGCGTATTGAATCTGTAAAAAGAAGGATTTCTAGTTGATGGAACCCTGACAGGGGTTAGAATGGTTGAATGGAGCGTTTCTCCCTGAGGCTTCAGCACAGAAATGGAAAGGAAACCTGAGTCTTGATCTACATAGATACATACATAGAAGATAGGAGCAGGAGGAGGCCTTTTGGCCCTTCGAGCCTGCTCCGCCATTCATCACGATCATGGCTGATCATCCAACGCAATAGCTTAATCCTGCTTTCTACCCATAGCCTTTGATCCCATTCTCCCCAAGTGCAATATCCAGCCGCCTCTTGAATATATTCAAAGTTTTAGCATCAACTACTTCCTGTGGTAATGAATTCCACAGGCTCACCACTCGTTGTGTGAAGAGGTGTCTCCTTATCTCTGTCCAAAATGGTTTACCCTGAATCCTCAGGCTGTGACCCCTGGTTCTGGACACACACATCATTGGTAACATCTTCCCTGCATCTACCCTGTCTAGTCCTGTTAGAATTTTATAAGTCTCTATGAGATCCCCCCTCATTCTTGTGAACTCCAGCGAGAACAATCCCAACCTAGTCAATCTCTCCTCATATGACAGTCCCGCCATCCCTGGAATCAGTCTGGTGAACCTTCGCTGCACTCTCTCGAGAGCAAGAACATCCTTCTTCAGAGAAGGGGACCAAAACTGTACACAATACCCCAAGTGTGGCCTCACCAAGGCACTGTACAATTGTAGCAGCACATCCCTGCTTCTATACTCGAAACCTCTCGCAATGAAGGCCAACATACCATTAGCCTTCTTTACCGCCTGCTGCACCTGCATGCTTACCTTCAGCAAATGGTGCACAAGGACACCTAGGTCCCGCTGCGCACTCCCCTCTCCCAATTTACAACCATTCAGGTAGTAATCTGCCTTCCTGTTTTTGCTTCCAAAATAAATAACCTCACACTTATCCAAATTATACTGCATCTGCCATTGGTTTGCCCACTCGCCCAACCTGTCCAGATCTTGCTGTAGGATCCCTGCACCCTCGTCACAATTCACCCTCCCACCTAATTTGGTATCATCTGCAAACTTTGAGATGTTACATTTTGTTCCCTCATCCAAATCATTAATATATATTGTGAATAGCTGGGGTTCCAGCACCGATCCCTGTGGTACCCCACTAGTTTCTGCCTGACAATTTGAAATTAATCCCTACTCTTTGTTTCCTCTCTGCCATCCAGTGTTCTATCCGCCTCAATACATTTCCCCCAATTCCATGCACTTTAATTTTGCACAATAAAAATCTCTTGCCTGAAGGCGCTGCTGTGAGATATGAGGCACTGAAGTGTGGCGATGTTTATCAAGGAAGGAAGAGGCCAGTTTCTCCAACCAAGTAGACGTGGTTGAAAGTGACTGAGAAAATCAACAGCTGCAGTGTAGTCCCTTGAACCTGGAGACAGTGCACCGAGAGTCTTAAACATCTCAGGAGGACATGACAGCTAAATGTGACATAGAGCCCTGCTTTAAGTCAAAATTGATTTTATGCATTTATTGGGCTGAAAACCACTGGATGAGTTTTATAAAGACTCAACAGCAGCAGGTTTTCTTTAAAGCAAGTGACTAAGACAGCAGCTGCTAAGATTGGATAATGAGAGATATTGTAGGCCTCGTCAAAAAGAATAAGGAGGCATTTGTCAGGGCTAAAACGTTGGGAACAGACAAAGCCTGTGTGGAATATAAGGAAAGTAGGAAGGAACTTAAGCAAGGAGTCAGGAGGGCTAGAAGGGGTCATGAAAAGTCATTGGCAAGTAGGGTTAAGGAAAATCCCAAGGCTTTTAACACGTACATAAAAAGCAAGAGGGTAGCCAGGGAAAGGGTTGGCCCACTGAAGGATAGGCAAGGGAATCTATGTGTGGAGCCAGAGGAAATGGGCGAGGTACTAAATGAATACTTTGCATCAATATTCACCAAAGAGAAGGAATTGGTAGATGTTGAGTCTGGAGAAGGGTGTGTAGATAGCCTGGGTCACATTGAGATCAAAAAAGACGAGGTGTTGGGAGTCTTGAAAAATATTACGGTAGATAGGTCCCCAGGGCCTGATGGGATCTACCCCAGAATACTGAAGGAGGCTAGAGAGGAAATTGCTGAGGCCTTTACAGAAATCTTTGGATCCTCACTGTCTTCAGGTGATGTCCCGGAGGACTGGAGAATAGCCAATGTTGTTCCTCTGTTTAAGAAGGGCAGCAAGGATAATCCAGAGAACTACAGGCCGGTGAGCCTTACGTCAGTGGTAGGGAAATTAGTGGAGAGAATTATTCGAGTTTGGAAGCAAATGGACGTAATAGTGAGAGGCAGCATGGTTTTGTGAAGGGGAGGCCGTGACTCACTAACTTGATAGAGTTTTTTGAGGAGGTCACAAAGATGACTGATGCAGGTAGGGCAGTGGATGTTGTCTATATGGACTTCAATAAGGCCTTTGACAAGGTCCCTCATGGTAGACTAGTACAAAAGGTGAAGTCACATGGAATCAGGGGTGAGCTGGCAAGGTGGATACAGGACTGGTTAGGTCATAGAAGGCAGAGAGTAGCAATGGAAGGATGCTTTTCTAATTGGAGGGCTGTGACTAGTGGTGTTCCGCAGTGATCAGTGCTGGGGCCTTTGCTGTTTGTAGTATGTATAAATAATTTGGAGGAAAATGTAACTGGTCTGATTAGTAAGTTTGCAGATGACACAAAGGTTGGTGGAATTGCGGATAGCGATGAGGACTGTCAGAGGATACAGCAGGATTTAGATTGTTTGGAGACTTGGGCGGAGAGATGGCAGATGGAGTTTAATCTGGACAAATGTGAGGTAATGCATTTTGGAAGGTCTAATGCAGGTCGGGAATATAAAGTGAATGGTAGAACCCTCAAGAGTATTGAAAGTCAGAGAGATCTCGGTGTACAGGTCCACAGGTCACTGAAAGGGGCAACACAGGTGGAGAAGGTAGTCATGAAGGCATACTGCAAGCTTGCCTTCATTGGTCGGGACATTGAGTATAAGAATTGGCAAGTCATGTTGCAGCTGTATAGAACCTTAGTTAGGCCACACTTGGAGTATAGTGTTCAATTCTGGTCGCCATACTACCAGAAGGATGTGGAGGCTTCAGAGAGGGTGCAGAAGAGATTTACCAGAATGTTGTCTGGTATGGAGGGCATTAGCTATGAGGAACGGTTGAATAAACTCGGTTTGTTCTCACTGGAACGACGGAGGTTGAGGGGCGACCTGATAGAGGTCTACAAAATTATGAGGGGCATAGACAGAGCAGATAGTCAGAGGCTTTTCCTCAGGGCAGAGGGGTCAATTATTAGGGGGCATAGGTTTAAGGTGTGAGGGGCAAGGTTTAGAGTAGATGTACGAGGCAAGTTTTTTACACAGAGGGTAGTGGGTGCCTGGAACTCGCTACCGGAAGAGGTGGTGGAAGCAGGGACAATAGTGACATTTAAGGGGCATCTTGACAAATACATGAATAGGATGGGAATAGAGGGATACGGACCCAGGAAGTGTAGAAGATTGTAGTTTAGTCGGGCAGCATGGTCGGCACGGGCTTGGAGGGCCGAAGGGCCTGTTCCTGTGCTGTACTTTTCTTTGTTCTATGTTTGTTCTTTGACCCAATCAAAAACATCGAATTACTGTTCAACTGGATGGTGAACATGCATTAGACATAAACGGCTTGGACAGTGGACTTTGGCTAAGAATGGAACTTGCCCCGGCCAAATCTAGTCATATCTAAACCATGGACCTGGACTCAACTTGGTATGACCATGTTTGCATAACTGGTCAGTGGGTGAAATTGAATCATGTGATGAGTCATCTAACCCCTGCTTTTGGGTTTAATAAACCGTTTTTTTCCAGATGAAGAAGCGATGCCATAGAAGCAGAAGCTCTTGAGTGGCCATAGTCTCTCTCTCTCTCTCTCTCTTTCTCTCTTCAGTGATGCTGTAAGTTCAAGCCCTACCGATTGTTTGATCATCCACTCAATGCAGACAGTGTTTTAAGAACCCTTCAGAAGAATAGATAAATTGTCCGTCAACATCCTTAAAACATCTCAATGCAAACTCTAAGGGACCATTTAGCCTGGTCTGAAGCCATCCAAGTCATCAATCTGCAAGATCCATATACCACAGACTTTTATTGGACTTTTGAAAAACTGCTTAATTTATCCTTCAACGTTGTAATTTGTGCTTGTGTGTGTGTGTGTATGGATGTGTATGTGTGTGCATATGAATGTGTTTGCGTGGTGGGAGGTGGGTTTGCATGTACCTCTGAGAGTTGGAGCCATAAGACCACAGGAACGCTTCAGTGCAGAAGAAGGCCACTCAGCCCATCAAGTCTGCAATAACCCTCTAAACAAGAACCCAACCGAGGCTCACTGCCCCCCACTATCCTTGTAACGCCACCTGCACATCCCGGGACACAAAGGGGCAATTTTATCTGGTCAATCTACCTATCCAGACTGTGGGAGGAAACTGGAGCACCTGGAGGAAACCCACGCAGACACAGGGAGAAAGTGCAAACTCCACACAGACAGTGACCTGAGGCTGGAATTGAACCCGGGTCCCTGGAGCTGTGAGGCAGCAGTGCTAGCCACTGTGCCGCCGTGCCACCATTTTACTGTTTTTATTTAGACTGGGCGATAAGTACAATAAATATTATTCTCTTTTGTACTTTACTTGCTTAGCTCTTGTACCTCATTGTCACACCATCCAATCCTTTTAATTAGATTATTACTTGGTAATCACTTGCAGGCATTCAATAATCTCTCCAAAACTACAGTGTTTCGATGACCCCTTCAGCCCATACCTGGTCCAAGCGTATGCAAAGAGTTCTGCATTCTGAGAGTCATGCATTGCCAGAGGGCAGCTGTTTATCATTCCCAGTCATTCTGTGGTGAAGTGCATCAATGTAAATGCATGTAGGCTAGCTAGACACTGGAGGGAGCACCAGAAACATCACACACACATACTCAACCAATAGATCAGTTAGAAAGGACATGACCAATGGACATTCACGGTACACACAGAGGTGACACGACCACAAGAGGGCATTACACCAACCCATATATAAAGGACACCACACACATGATCTGCCTCTTTCCAGTGGAGCCAGTCAGTGAGTAGAGACACAGGGTTGATTCAATATTACACCCACCACGTGGATTGCAGCAACTGGTTAGTCAGTCTGGGTAGCTATAGGAGGAGTAGCAGTAGTGTCGAACCCGAGTAATAGAAGTGTAAATAGTTTAATAAACGTGTTGAAGTTATCTCCACGTCTGAACCTTCCTTTGTCAAGTGCATCACAAGGAAACCGCTTATGTTATACCGAGAACATAACAAATCAACCTCAACACCAAGGCAAATCTCTTTTTTTATACATATAATCATGTCGCTCATTGACTGAGCAAGCTGTAGTTTGGTGGCTTGCAAGCAAGCTCAAAAAGAGCCTTGTGCCTTTTTATCATCAGACACTTATGATAAATCTGGTTAGAAGTGACTGAGCTTTTATCTAAACACACATTCAAAGTTTGCCAGTGAGGCGCAATATGAAAATTTACTTCCAAAAATTGTATTTCATTGTATAGGCTATTAATTAGATGACAGTCGAGTTAAATTAAGGAGATTAATTTAATGTTGTTTGGAATGAGCCTCAAACAGTCGAAGAGATTTTGAGTTGAATGGACACCGTTTTAGATATTTTTTGACAGGTTGACGTATAAATTCACAACAATAAAACTGATGTTTGTCAAGTGACTAAAATTGTTCAAAGCACCGACTTGATCTGTTTTAAACGACTCTGCTCAGTGTTAACTCAAACCATACTTTGTGTGTCCCCCATTTGGGGATTAAAGGATTTGTACAAAAAAAAAGCATTATTGTTTGAATGGGAAATATTTACTGGGCTATGGAGAAAGAGCAGAGGAGGGGGACTAATTGGATAGTTCTTTCAAAAAATCGGCACAGATACATCGGCCGAAATAAATTGCTACTGTGCTGTAAGATTTGATAATGTTTTCAAACCAAAAGAAATCCCAAAGCCAATTCGCTGGCATTTAGCAATAACTACTGAGTCTTTCTCCAGTGAAAGTTTACCATTTTCTGATTCTTTCAAAAGGTTAATATTTATCCCACCACCAACATCACAAAAAGCAAGTGACAGATCTGGTTATTATGGCATAATAATACTTTGTGCAATGCAGCACTTAAAAAAATACTTAAAACTGGGCCAGAATCCGGAACTCACTCCCTAGCAGCACTGTACTTACACCACATGGACTGCAGCAGTTCAGAAGGTGACACGCCACCACCTTCTCAAAGGCAATTAAGAATGGGCTGGCCGAGACAGCGACGCCCATATCCCATAAATGAAAGCAAGACCACTGGTTTGTGTCGTCAGTCCAGTTGCAAAGTGCTTTGGGGTGTTTTGAGATTGCGAAAAGATGCCATATAAATGTAAAAATGTAAGTTATGATGTGGAGATGCCGGCTTTGGACTGGGGTGGGCATAGTAAGAAGTCTTTAACCTGGTGTTGTAAGACTTCTAAATGTAAGTTGTTTTGTTCTCATATGATGATCTGCAGAAAAGAACGAGTCCAGTTTGTTATATATGCATCAGTTTGATGTCAGCTACCGTAGTGTTTTACTTTAAACGCAAGGTCGAGCGTTATGGCTGAAGAGCCGAATCGAATGTCAGCTGAGACGGACAGACGGCTTTGGAGAGAAATCAACACTCTGGGTTTTCACTGCTTCTGGCAATGCATTGGCTCATATTCAATTCCTTTCTGTGTGCTGTTTTAATAGCAGTTATTAACTCCATAGGAAGAAATTAAACTCTTTTGCTTCCCTGGCGATGTCATCAACCTCGTTCTACTTTCCACCCGTCAAAAGCAGCTGATGTATTTGTTTTTCCCACTCATGAAGCTGTGTTCTTGGCTATTGGAATGTATTTCTGCCCACCTGCAGTGCTTGTTCCTTTAACGGCAACACAGCAGAGTAAGGGTTTCATGGCCTATGTGACTAATGGGGACTCAGAGTAGGGAATCACCCAGGTGGTGGGGTCCTCCTAGGCAAACAGAATTTTGGGACTACAGCCATGAGGCTGCTGTACAATTCTTATTAATGTTGTGGGTCAGAACCAGAACTCCCAGAATCCAGATCCTGGATTACAACCATTTGGTAAAACTGTGAGGATATGTTACTGCGCCACCGCATGATAACACAGACCAGTTGGCAGCTTTCATATTAAAACAAACTTTAATTTGAACACAGAATTAAGCACATTAGCAACAAAGAATTTGCTTTACAGTTAACAGGTACAACAGCTTAACCTGCCTCTACATTCCAATTGAGCAACCCATATATTTCAAATACCACTTATGCATAAAGTCAATAACCAGGTTTTACGTGCTTATCTTGGATCAGAGTCCTTAGGGACAGAAACCTTTATTTTAGGACTAAGCTGAAAACCCACTGCTCAGCATAGAGTGCTGGAAGCAACTCCTTTGTTCGGAGAGACCTGGCCCCTCCCATTAGCTACACCAACTGTACTCAAAGCACACAACATTTTTTTGTCACTTTTCACAAGATGTGCCTTGATTTTTTTTAGCCAGGTTCAAACTTACTATCTGCAAACAGGTAAAATGGCTTTTAGTATCTATTAGTAAAACACTTGCCCTGCAAAAATTACTGATTACCCCACTTTTGATCACAGCTCTAGCAGAAATGCTGTCCGCAAATATTTGAACCTAGGTTTTCATTATATTACTGCAAAAATACGAACTATAAGGTATGACAATTTCATATATTCATCACATTAATCAATATATTTTGTGTTCACTACTGAAGTCTGTGAAAGTGCATCTTTACACCACACCTCCCATTTTATATTTGAGGTCCTTCTTGGCTGGGACCCTCTACCTCTACCTAATTTATAAGGAGATGTATTCAGTGGAATACACAGGTATTGCTGCAATCTGCCTGACCATCTCTCTGTAGATCAGTTCCATTTACAGGTCTACTTTGTTGTTTCAAACTGTGTATATGTTTTCAGGTCCACATTATTAATTTTTAAAAATTATTTACAGAGAAACTGGTCTGCTGGAGGCTGCCACCTTCGCTCGAGGCAGGATAACAGCACCCCTGAGCTTTTCGACTGAATATCATTCAGCAGTTTATTTTTCACAGCCCACCACACCCTCCCGTGTCCTGTGCTTCAGGCTTCCACCAGAAGGATTGACGAGCGACAAGGTCAGTCGGCATCAAGTAAACATTTCCCTTCAGCGTTTGTGGTGGTGACAGATTGTGGTTCGAGTACTGGACAGAGGGTTCCAGAAAAAATATGGAACGTTGATACCTGCGGCAAGAGGCTACACCCCAAATGTTAATCCTTCTCAGGTTTGGGGATGATGTGCACCCCCCCCCCCCACTCCCCCCCCCACTCTCCGCTCCAAATATTTCCTGTCCCCGTCTGCTCTTACAAGCCACAATTACACCACTCCTCTTGGGATCTTGCTGCCTTCCTCCAGTACCTCACCAAGCTGCCACCCTTTGATAGAGCATTTGACAGTGGCAATCTTGGTTTCAACTACCAGCCCTCCACAGCACGGGTGCATTTATACACACATTTTGGGGGGGAATAGCAGCAGGAATTCTGCCATTTTTCACTCTTTAGCAATGGCATTCTGAGCCCAATTGCTGCACCTTAGCTCCTGACACGGCTGCCATTAGGAAGAGGAGTAGGCCATTCAGTCTCTCATGCCTGTTCTGCCATGCGATGAGGTTGTGGCTGATTTGTACCCTAACTCCATTTATCCGCCTTGGCTCCATATCCCTTCCGACCTTTCACCAGAAAATCTATCAGCCTACGATGTAAAATTATGAATTGTGTTTGCATGTCCTGTTTTCTTTTTGTGGAGGAACGTTCCATAGTTCCAGCAGCATTTGCATGAATATATGTTTCCATGAATAGCCTAACTCTGGCCTGGATTCTCCGCCACCTGCTGCTGGTAGTGGTGGAGAATCGAAAAATCGGGATCAGCGCCAGCCATCGGCGGGCAATCACACGCTTGAGTGACTGGAATGCACTTGGTGATTGGATTTCACTTACCTCTCTCTGATGTTTACATTTAATTTATAACCTCCACAGAGGCAAACAGACTTGTCTGGCTTCATCACTGGGACCATGGGTGTGGCCCACTCTGCAAATCACACAGGGCCTATGATGCCCAAACTTTCCAGGCACTGTAACTCAGCTTCCACCTTGGTGAGCAAGGCAGAAGGAACTGTCCATGCCCTAAAATACCTGTGCTGGCACACGTGCACACACGTGCCTTGGCTCCTTTTATTTTGCCCAGGCCCTCGTGGGATACCGTTGGATTTTTTCCGAGGACTTCATCCAGGTTTCCAGTGTCCATCCAGAAACTCTGCTGCCAAATGAAATGGAGAACTCGTAAGCAATCACGCCCTGGCAGGTTAGGTCCCGGCCCTTCACCACGACCAAAGGTAGCCACAGTTTGTTGCCCATGGGTTACCGGGGTCATCGTGTTTCCTGTGATGCTCAGTGGTTTCCCCGTGTAAGTCCAATCTGACTTTGGTGTCACGTAGGCTTAGTGGCAGTATTCCTGCGCGGTGTCAGCGGAAGCTGTGCTGACCAATGATGGAAATGGAGCCCACTGTGTCCATCTCCTTCACTAGGGGGTGTCCATTCACCTGCTCTTTGACCTGAATTGGCACCACCTTCAGGGCCGTAATGCAGTTCAATTGAATTATGGCGTCCTCCTCAGGTGAGGCCACGTGCAACGCCCTAACTTGGGGCGACCTCATTGTCGGTCAAGCGCACTTCACTTTCTGCCGATTTTTTTTTGTTAACATAGAATTTACAGTGCAGAAGAAGGCCATTCGGCCCATCGAGACTGCACCGGCTCTTGGAAAGAGCACCCTACCCAAGGTCAACACCGCCACCCGATCCCCATAACCCAGTAACCCCACCCAACACTAAGGGCAATTTTGAACACTAAGGGCAATTTATTATGGCCAAGCCACCTAAACTGCACATCTTTGGACTGTGGGAGGAAACCGGAGCACCCGGAGGAAACCCACGCACACACGGGGAGGATGTGCAAACTCCGCACAGACAGTGACCCAAGCCGGAATCGAACCTGGGACCCTGGAGCTGTGAAGCAATTGTGCTATCCACAATGCTACCGTGTTGCCCTTCTGGGAGCCATGGGATTCTGGGAGCCATGCCTGGCAATATTACAAGAATCCCCCCCTTGTCCTCTGGAGAGGTGTCCCACTGGTCTGTGGCTGCTGTGGAATTTTGAGCCCGGATGTCACCTTGGAAGTGACCTGGCCATTTGGGCACTGCCCTGTGTAAGGATCCTCCTGTTAATCCCTGTTTGTCCCTTGTTTATTCCCTTTATTTTCTTTTGTTTTGGCTTCTATAACTTTTGTACCTGGACAAAAAATTTGCCTGTGGTTTTAAGATGGACTTCACATTTAATGTAAAAAAAAGGGATCTGGCCTGATGTGCTGACATCGGTGATGACTCATCTTGATGGACTTTGCTGTCGGCCAATGAGCTGTTTACGTTTCTGGGCCCTCAGCCGATCATCTACGCTGACTGGTAGTTACTGTTCTGGTAGTTACTGTACCTTTTCTCCGTGAGACTGTTTCCAAGTTAGTTTCGATTTGAACTCAGAGCTGCTGGAAGCTCTTTGCAGTTTTCTCTATTCTTAAAAAAAGGGTAGAACTCTCTCAAACACCTCGGCTGGGGCTTGTTCCAGGTAAATGGAGCAGCCAGCTTTTCTATCCAGCTTGTGTGAGTTTGTTTTGGTGAAGAAGCTGGAGGGTAATCTCTCTCTTACCTTATCGTCTCTGTCGAAAGGTTCAAAGTAAAGACCTTTCTCTCCAATCAGAATGAAATGCAAGGACATTCAGTCCAACAACAGCTGCAGGCAGGGCCTGTTGTTTAAAGAACCCTCTTTAAAATCCTGTGAGGGGAACTCTGTGTTTCCTCAGTAAAGCTAACGGACAATCTGATGGAGTTGGAAACAAATGAGAATTACGCAAGTCTAAGGCGGATCTTCTGAGTGAAGGCCCAGGTTAATCAAAGTGAAAGTGACTCCCCAGAGGGAATCCCACAGTTTGGGGATTCGGACTGAATGTTACTGCTAGAAGATCCTCGATGGCCATCCAACCAGTGGTTCTCAATCACTCTGCATCGTGGACGGACAGTCAGGTAAAAAAACAACTTCAACATCGGAAGCAAGAATATCTTCCATCTTACATTAATCCTCTTTTATTTTTCCTTCCCCTCTCTCTCCATGTGTATCTCTTGTGTGTGTTTAAGTAGAGGGTAGGAGGGTATTAGGGGGGGAGTAGCAGATTAGCTGGCTGTTGCATGTCTTATCTTTGTTGTTGTTATAAATAAACAATTGTATTTCACTTACAAATTTCATTTCCTGCCTGTCCTCAAAGAGTGTGAGGGAAGCTGTGAGTTTACAAAGAGCGCAGCTGACTGCTGAATAAATCTTGGTGGGTATCTTTCAAACCAGATTGAATTGTAAGTCATTGTTTTTAGAAAGGGTAGGGACCTAGTTGATATATATATTTTTAAAATATAATAGTCTGCTCAAGTCGTAAATTTAAAGGGTTTAGTCATAGCAGGAGAGCTCAAAGCCATGGTCTGCTCCTCTTGCTCCATGTGAGAATCCAGGGACATTCCCAGTCCCTGGGCCCAGCATGTGTGCAGGAAGTGTGTCCAGCTGTAGCTCCTAGAAGCTCAGGCTTCAGAGCTGGAAGGGCGGTTGGAAACACTGTGGAGCATCCGCGAGTCTGAGAGCATCGTGGATAGCACGTTTAGTGAGGTGGTTACACAGCAGCTAAAGAAACTTGAGGAAGGAAGGGAACGGATAACCACCAGTCCACGAGAAACAGGCAGGTAGTTCAGGAGTCCCTGGCGTCCCGCGCAAATCAGAATTCCATTTTGGAGACTGATGAGGCTGGTTCCTCCAGGGACTGCAGACAGAGCCAAGCTTCTGGCACCACAAGCAGCCTGTCTGTCCAGGAGGGAGGGAAAGAGAGAAAGAGCAATAGTAATAGGGAATTCTATAGCCAGGGGAACAGAGAGGCGCTACTGTGACTATCAACATGGGCAGCACGGTAACACAGTGGTTAGCACTGTCGCTTCACAGCGCCAGGGTCCCAGGTTCAATTCCCGGCTTGGGTCACTGTCTGTGCGAAGTCTGCATGTTCTCCCCGTGTCTGCGTGGGTTTTCTCCGGGTGCTCCGATTTCCTCCCACAAGTCCCGAAAGACGTGCTGTTTGGTGAATTGGACATTCTGAATTCTCCTTCTGTGTACCCAAACAGGCCGAACGAATGTGGCGACTAGGGGCTTTTCACAGTAACCTCAATGCAGTGTTAATGTAAGCCTACTTGTGACAATAAGGATTATTACATTATTATAAACGTGACGCCAGGATGGTGTGTTGCCTTCCTGCTGCCAGGGTCTGGAATGTCACTGAACGGCTGCAGGGCATCCTGAAGGGAGAGGGTGATAAGGCAGAGGTCATGGTACATGTTGGTACCAATGGCAGAGGTAGAAAGATGGATGAGGTATCACAAATTCAGGGGGTTGGGAAATAGACTAAAAGGCAGGAACTCTCGGGTACTAATTTCTGGATTACTCCCAGTGCCACATGCTAGCGAGTACAGAAATGGGAGAATAGCACAAATAAATGCGTGACTTAAGAGTTGGTCAGGAGGGAGGGTTTTAGATTCCTGGACCACTGGGGCCGATCCTGGGGAAGGTAGGACCAGTACAAGCAGGATGGTCTACATCTGAACCAGAGCGGGACTAACGTCCTAGCTGGCGGGTTTGCTAGTGCTGCTGGGAGGAGTTTAAACTAATTCAGCAGAGGGAGGGGATGCAGATTGTTAGCAGATTAGGGACACAGCATAACACAGAAAAACAATCAAGTCAGAGGGAATACAGTTTCCAGGGAGTAAGACAAGACTGGATGGCCTCTGCTTTAATGCCAGGAGTATTACAGGTAAAACGGATGAGTTAAGGGTGAGGATTGACACGTAGAACTGTGATACAGTAAGCCAATTCGGAGACATGGTTGGGGAGGGGCACGATTGGTAGCTCAACATCCCGGGATATAGAGTCTTCAGGCGAGGCAGAGGAGGGGGTAAAAGAGGAGGAGGTATTGCATTATTAGTTGAGGAGTCAGTTACTGGGGGAAGGAGAGATGCTATCTTGTGGGGTATCAAATGAAGCTTTATGGGTAGAGCTGAGCAATAAAAAAGGGACAGCTATGCTGCTAGGTGTTTATTATAGGCCCCAAGATGGAAGGAAATTGAGGAGCAAATATGTATGCAATTCGCAGAGAACAAGGACATAGAACATACAGTGCAGAAGGAGGCCATTCGGCCCATCGAATCTGCACCAACCCACTTAAGCCCTCACTTCCACCCTATCCCCGTAACCCAATAACCCCTCCTAACCTTTTTTTGGTCACTAAGGGCAATTTATCATGGCCAATCCACCTAACCTGCACGCATTTGGACTGTGGGAGGAAACCGGAGCAACCAAAGGAAACCCACGCAGACATGGGGAGAACGTGCAGACTCTGCACAGAAAGTGACCCAGCGGGGAATCGAACCTGGGACCCTGGCGCTGTGAAGCCACAGTGCTATCCACCTGTGCTACCATGCTGCCCCTGTGCTACCGTGCTGCCCCGTGTGTAAAAGTAATATTAGGTTAATTATATTAGGTGAGTTGAGCTTTCCCAACATTAATTGGGATAGATATCTTGTCAAGGGCTTAGATGGAGCGGAGTTCTTAAAATGTATAAGAAGAACGTTTTCGCTCAATATGTAGAGGGTCCAACAAGGGACGGTGCAGTGCTGGACCTAATTCTGGGTAATGAAGCCAGACAGGTGATCGATGTGTTGGTGGGGGAGCATTTTGGTGATAGCGACCACAACATGGTACAATTTAAGTTTGTTATGGAAAAAGAAATAAACATGTTGCAAAAAAAGGTTTTGGATTGGGGGAGAGCGGATATTAGTAAAATAAGGCAGGGTCTGGCCAAGGTAGACTGGAAAGAGTTACTTGTGGGGAAATCTACAGAAGAGCAGTGGGGGGCATTAAAAATGGAAATAAGCCAGGGTAGAACTCTCAAGGGTATTGACAGTCAGAGAGATCTTGGTGCACAGGTCCACAGGTCACTGAAAGGGGCAACACAGGTGGAGAAGGTAGTCAAGAAGGCATACGGCATGTTTGCCTTCTTTGGCCGTGACATTGAGTATAAAAATTGGCAAGTCATGTTGCAGCTGTATAGAACCTTAGCTAGGCCACACTTGGAGTATTGTGTTCAATTCTGGTCGCCACACTACCAGAAGGATGTGGAGGCTTTAGAGAGGGTGCAGAAGAGATTTACCAGGATGTTGCCTGGTATGGAGGATATTAGCTATGAGGAGAGGTTGAATAAACTTGGTTTGTTCTCACTGGAACGAAGGAGGTTGAGGGGCAACCTGATAGAGGTCGACAAAATTATGAGGAGCATAGACAGAGTGGATAGTCAGAGACTTTTTCCCAGGGTAGAGGGGTCAATTACTAGGGGGGATAGGTTTAAGGTGCGTCGGCAAGGTTTAGAGGAGAAGTACGAGGTAAGTTTTTTACACAAAGAGTAGTGGGTGCCTGGAACTCGCTGCCGGAGGAAGTGGTGGAAGCAGGGACGATAGTGACGTTTAAGGGGCATCTTGACAAATACATGAATAGGATGGGAATAGAGGGATACGGACCCAGGAAGTGCAGAAGATTTTAGTTTAGATGGGCAGCATGGTTGGCACGGGCTTGGAGGCTGAAGGGCCTGTTCCTGTGCTGTACTTTTCTTTGTTCTTTGTTCTTTGAAATGGGGACGGTAGAGGCCCAATATGTTCCCTCTAGGGTAATATGAATGAGTAACAAGCCCAGAGTACCATGGATCACCAGAGCCATTTAGGATACACTGAGAAGAAAAAGAGAGGCTTTTAGCAAGTACAAGGGGAACAAATCAAGATAGGCATTAGTGGAGTACAGAAAGTCCAGGATGGAACTTAAGAAAGGAATTAGGAGAACAAAGAGGGGATATGAGAAAGTTCTGGCTCGTGAAAGTAGGGAAAATTCCAAGTATATCAATGGGAAGAGGATAACCAGGGAAAGAGTAGGGCCCATTAGGGACCAAGGGGGGAATCTGGGGGTGGAGCCAGAGGACATTGGTAGGGTGTTGAATGAATACTTCACACCTGCCTTCACCCAAGAGGATGAGCAGTTGGATTTGGAACTCAGAGACTGTGAGGTTCCTGTGCAAATTGTAACAGGGAGTGACGAGGGGCGCGATTCTCCGACCCCCCACCAGTTGGAGAATCGCCGGGGGCCGGCGTGAATCCCACCCACGCCGTGTCCTGAATTCTCCGCCACCAGAGATTCGGCGGGGCGGGAATCGCACCGCGCTGGTCGGCGGAAATCGCGTCGGTCGGCGGGCCCACCCCCGGCGATTCTCCAGTCCACGATGGACCGAAGTCCCGCCACTGTCAACCCACGCCAGCCAGCGTGGATTGAACCACCTTTGGAATGGCGGCGCGGGCGGGCTCCGGGGTCCTGGGGGGGGGGGCGATCTGGCCCCAGGGGGTGCCCCCATGGTGTCCTGGCCCCCGATCGGGGCCCATCGATCCGCGGGCGGGCCTGTGCCGTGGGGGCATTCTTTTCCTTCCGCCTTCGCCATGGTCTTCATTATGGCCGAGGCGGAAGAGACCCCCTCCACTGCGCATGCGCGGGGATGCCGTAAGCGGCCGCTGACGCTCCCGAGCATGCGTCGCCCGGCAAAGTCATTTCCGCGCCAGCTGGCAGGGCGGAAATCACTCCGACGCGGGCCTAGCCCCTTAAGGTGAGGGCTCGGCCCCCCAAGATGCGGAGAATTCCGCACCTTTGGGGCGGCGCGATGCCGGACTGATTCGCACCGTTTTTGGCGCCGGTCGGCGGACATCGCGCCGATTGCGAAGAATCCCGCCCAAGGTTTTGGAGGCTTAAATGTGGACAAATCTCCAGGTCCGGATGAATTGCATCCCAGGATTCTGTGGGAGATGAGGGAGGTGATTACAGGGGCTCTGATCCAATGTTTAAAATTCCTCTCTGACCACAGGGGAGGTGCCAGAGGATTGGAGAACAGCTAATATGGTCCCACTATTTAAGAAAGGTTGCAGAGATAAGCCAGGGAACTACAGACCAGTGAGTCTCTCATCAGTGGCAGGGAAACTATTGAGAAATTTCTGAGGGAGGGAATCTATCTCCACGAGGAGAGGCAAGGTTTGATCAGGAATAGTCAGCATGGCTTTGTCAGACGGAGATCATGCCGAACAAATTTGATTGAATTTTTGGAGCATGTGACCAGGTGTGTAAATAAGGCTAATGCAGTTGATGTAGTTTACATGGATTTCAGCAAAGCCTTTGACAAGGTCCCACAATGGAGACTTATAAAGAAGGCAAATGCGTATGGGATACAGGTTAACTTGATAAGGTGGATTCAAACTTGGTTCAGCTGTAGGAGACAGAGTGTGATGACAGACGGCTGATATAGTGACTGGAAACCAGTGTCCAGTGGTGTACCACAAGGATCTGTGCTGGGCCCCCTATTGTTTGCCAATTATATAAATGACACAGATGACTATGTGGGGGGTAGGATCAGTAAGTTTGAGGATGACACAAAGATTGGCCGGATGATTAACAGTGAGGTTGAGTGTCTTGGGTTTCAGGAAAATATAGTCGGGGTGGTCAAATGGGCAGAAGAGTGGCAGATGGAATTTGACCCTGAAAAGTGTGACGTGATACACTTTGGAAGGAGTAATGTAACAAGGAAGTATTCAATCAATGGCCTGACACTGGGAAGTTCAGAGGAACAAAGGAACCTTGGAGTGTTTGTCCATAGATTGATGAAGGCAGAAGGGCAGGTTAATAGGGAGGTGAACAAGGCAGATGGGGCACTTGCCTTTATCAATCGAAGCATAGATTACAAAAGCAGGAGGGTCATGTTGGATGGAACATTTAAGTTATGAAGAGAGGCTTATGTTGTTTTCTCTCGAGCAGAGAAGACTGAGGGGTGACCTGACTGAGGTGTACAAGATCATGAGGGGCATAGACAGGATGGATCGGGAATGGCTGTTCCCGTTAGTTGGAGGGTCAGGTTCGAGGGGACACAATTTCAAGGTGAGGGGCAGGAGGTTCAAGGGGGATTTGAGGAAAAACTCTTTTACCCAAGGGTGGTGACGGTCTGGAATGCACTGCCTGGGAGGGTGGTAGAGGCGGGTTGCCTCACATCCTTTAAGAAGAACCTGATGAGCACTTGGCACATCATAACAGTCAAGGCAACGGGCCACGTGCTGACAAATGGGATTAGGTAGACAGGTCAGGGTTTTCATGTGTTGGTGCAGGCTCGATGGGCCTCAAAGGGCCTCTTCAGCACTGTATTATTCTCTGAATCTGTGATTCTGTGAAATCTGGCCCTTTAGGTCATGGGAGTAGCCAACGGCAAAAATCTCAGAAAATATATACAAAGTATTGGTTAATTCACTTGTATTGAGACTCCGGGGTCAGTGGGGCTGGAATTGACCATGCACTAGCCCAGGGTGTCGTAACACCTGGGATGCCGCTGGAGTTCGGGTTGGAGGTCGAGCAAAACTATGGGCATTACAGTCCATGGAACCTTGGAGTTCCTGCACCCCTTTTTCCGCGTTTTCGAGGGACAGCGCTAGTTCATTGGCCCTTTTTAAATCCAATGTAGGCTCTCTTATCACCCAGTAACCACCCTGTAATTCCTGGTGATGTTGTCATGACCCGGTGTAACATTGATTTTACAAGGACGAATGAGTAATGGGCACATCCATGTTTACATTTACAGCGAGGATCCTCATTTGTGCATCACCCACTATCATAACACTTAAAGAATGAAACCCCTTCCTGTTGATGAATGAAGCAGTGTCATTTCTTGGCACCTTCAATACAATATCTGTTCCATCAACAGCCCTAATTACTTTTGGGAAATCAGCAATCCTGTGAAATGTGATGGACTTCTCCTTCGTCTTCACAGGGGATGTGTTAAAAATAATAAGCTCCGAAGCCCCACGATTAATTGCATTCATTACCTGGTGAATGCAGATCCTTGCAACATTCCGAGAAATGTTACATATGTCACAAATGCCATGTTGAGAGGACCCAGTTGCAAAGAAATTCAGCACTGTCGTGAGTTTTACTTTCGCTGTTAAGGCAGTGCGGCAGTTAAAGTTCGGCTTCAGGTCTTCCTTCAACATTTCACAAAGGTGTCACATGACTTCCTTGCTGAAGCGCAGTCTCCTGGCACACATCTCTGACATCGGCCTGTAACTTCCAAGCATCGACGGAAAGCCACAGCTGGATACAGGAAGAGAAAACTGCGCACTTACCTGCCCTCAGAAATTGCTGCGAACCTTCCTGTTGCTGCGGCAGCCTCGGGCTTCCAGCGTGACAGTCTGCGGAAGCTCTAGGACGACATAGTTTCGATGTAGCTACGGCCCCTTGTGACGCAGCAGCTGTGGGAACGCCCATTGTGGGCAAGCATTTAAACTGCAGATTTATATTGAAGACAACAAGCAATAAGTTTTACAAGTGTTTTAAAGGTATGTAGAAGTTTTAAAAGTTTTTTTGCTCTTTCTTTTATACAGGCAATGCTCTTGTTAATGGTTCTTTTAATATTAAAATATTAAATTTCTTTATGATTAAAGATGATTATTTATTTATAAGTGAACATCGGTTTTGTTATTTGTTTTAAATCTGTGAAACTATTTTAAATCTGCATAACTTTACATGCGGCACGCTTAAAAGTATTTGCATGTTTATATTTAGATTATGGTTATAAGAATTTAAATGCACCCCAGGGCTTTTTGCTGTCACTGGCCTTGTAACACCTGGAGCGGGATTCTCCGTCTAGCAACTCCGGAATCGCAAAACGCGATTGGGCGGAGAATCGGACATGAGGCGAAAATCGTGGCTGGCACCAAATGCCCGACAGAATGCCATGCTCAGGTGCCTGGACAGCAGCGTCAATGTGTGCTACTCTGTACGTACAGTAAGCGCCGTTGGCATATCATTAGCGGGCCTGACCTGGTATTCTCTGGGGCTTCCGCGATGCTCCGCCTCTGCCAGGAGAAATTACCGAAGGCGAGTTTCACTTGCGGTTTTAAAAATCGGGAAGCAGGTGCCGTGGTTGAGGTAGAGAGAGGAGGTAGGACACAGAGAGGTGGGACTGTGGGCTGTCAGTCCTGCAACTGATTGCGGGGTGGGTGAGTCCATCAGGCCCGGGGAGCCTTGGGTCACTATCTGTGTGGAGTTTGCACTTTCTCCCCGTGTCTCCGTTGGTTTCCTTCGGGTGCTCCGGTTTCCTCCCACACGTCACAGATATGCAGGTTAGGTGGATTGGCCATGCTAAATTGCCCCTTAGTGTCCACGGATGTGCAGGTATGGGGTTAGAGCGGGGTGGGCAGGGATAGAGTGCTCTTTCGAAGGGTCGGTGCAGACTCAATGAGTTGAATGGCCTCCTTCTGAGCTGTAGGGATTCTATGGGAGTATTGTGAGGCAGTAGTGCTAACCGTATTACCCGTGCAATGATGTTTCTGCCTTGTTTACTTCAATTATCTTATTCATAATTATTATTTATAATTATCTCATAATTAAATGTTGTGTTGTGATGTTTCAGTACATTTGTAGAAGCTTGTAAAGTTAATGGAAAACATTTATAAACAAAAATAATTTTATAATTTCCGAACTTTGAAACCAGTTAACATTTAACTTAATGTTTAACTTTATTAGCTGTGAACAATGACATTTTGTCTAATAACCTCACCTTTTTACAAATTTCTTGCAATAAAATATATTTTCTCACATAAACACAAGGGTTCTGTCTATTTGTAATGGGGGAAGGGGCAGGAGTGAGGGGAGGAAAGAGGGGGAAGGAGAGAGAAGAAGGGAGTGAGATGATGAGGGAGAGCGGGTTTTCACATATCAATTGTTCATTTTACAAGCTCAAAGTCCAAAAGCAGCAGCTGCTGATGTGCAGTATCCGGGCACACGTCATTTTGGGGTGTCCTTTGCCTGTACACTCTTCGGGGTGGGTAATTGATTTGCTTCCTGCCAGGTGGAGATGCAGCCTGATCTGCTCTCAGATCTCTGCACCTCCCTGTGGCAGAGCCTCAAAAGAACTTCAAGGATTTTAAGAAGCCAAGCTTTAATTGGGATGCCCTAGCGGAGATGAAGCAAGTGAAAAAAGCTGCATCAGGAGTTTAAATGTGGCGCGCTTTCAGCGTGCAGAACTGTGCATCTACACTTCTGGCTGGTCGCACCGGGCATGTGCGATAGACAATCAACTTAAGTTTGGAAACAGACAGGAAGTTATGGGTCATCTTTTCATACAATGTCCTTTGCCTGTGGACTCATAGGGGTGGGTGATTGATTCACTGCCTCACCGGGTGGTCATATATCCTGAGTCATCTCTCTTGATCCCTGCACCTACATCGAAGCCTCAGAAAAACTTCAATGATTTTAAGGAGCCAAGCTAAATGTGTGACGTACCGGAAGTGGTGGAGCATTACTTCAGGGGCGGGATTCTCCATCTGTTCAAACCGACAGGATTCTCTGGTTTTGCTGCAGTGAATAGACTTTAGGCTGAGCACCACATTTTCCGTTCTCACCGGCAGTGGCGATGAATCTCCATTCGAACTTCGAATGTAGAATCATCGCCCAGATTATCTGCACTGGATTCTGCAATACCTGTCAGAGAGATAGTTCACATTAGCTTACAGGAGGCTTGCATACATCAACTAATTAAAGCATTTGAAGTAATCACTGAGGTTTGTAGTGGTCAAAATTACATCAGTAAGATTCTTAACCAACACAGCTTAAAGTACATTGCAAAATTCAAATGTACTTTAGTTGAAGCTTGATACATACACTCCAAACCTACTCTATCCATTATCATCCTTCAATGGAATTAACAGCATCATGACAATCACCATTTAGAAAATATATATATCTTTCTTTCATTTTCTGTGCACTTTAAACAGTTTGGCTGGAATTCTCCATCCATTCACTGGAGAGAATCCCACTGGCAGCGTACCTCCGCACTCGGGTTTCCTGATGGTGTGGGATGGTTTCAATGGGAAATCCATTTCACAAGCGGCGGGAGTAGGGAATCCCGCTGGCAGTAAATACCGTGGTCAAATTCTCTGTCCTCGCTAGCAGAGGTAGTGGGACGGACTCGCAACCGAGAGTCCAGCCCCTTATAAACATTATAAAAGCTCAGCCCACCTAGAAATCCTCTCCGATGTCTCCCGCCATCACGTTCGATGATTCTGGGCAAGAAAGAAAGTGCAAATAAACAACCTTAAATGCTTGCCTATGCACTCACCTCTCTTTGATGTGGTTGATGTTTGTAAACATTGAGTTTTCAGCACTTAATGGGGATGGGGAGCCTTGTGATACCTTCGCCCCCCCCAAGGCCTCCATCGTGGCGATCACCAATGTGGTGTTTGCCTAGCTGACATGCATGGTCATCATCACCTCCTACCCCTGCGCCCAGTTGGACTCCTCCAACTGGGCCTGCAGACACTGGATGGGTGCTGACAACTCCTCATGTAGTCCCCAGCTCTGTGTTTGCGTCTCCAGCATTGATGGGACCACCATTTCCAGAAGCCCGAGACTCGTCTGGATGGCAGCTTGTCCCTGGGGTCATGCCGCCCTCCGACCATCCGCCCCCTCGGGTGTTCCTACCTCCATCTGATATACTGTTGCATGTGTGTGATTTGCACCAGGAGCCTCTTCACTAAATTGCCCACGTGAGGTGCCTGTCTCTGGTATGGTGGAGCGTGTTGGGGACAGCTGTGATGGAAAGTCGGTGTCGCCCCGGACTGGTGCTCCATGGTTTCATGGGATGGCGTTTGGGAATTGTGTCTCTGTCCGGTGCCGCCTTTTCGCTCGATGTGTCCTGGGGTTGTGGTTGGGGGCAGGGGGACACCAGAAGGGCTCGCCTTGTCACCAGGTGATCCTGCAAGACACAAGACAGACGCATGGTTGGAGGTGGTGGCGTGCTTGGCTTGGGGTGGTGGGGTATTGTATGGGAGGTGGGGTGGCGGGGTGAGGTAAGGGTTGTGCCAAGCATGTCGCAGGGACACCAGAACTTAGCAGGGGCTCACTTGGTTCCCCGATGCCGGCCTCCGCTGCCGTGACTGCCCTCTCTCCGGGTCCATCGACCAGCTCAATTGCCCGCCTCTCTGCTATTGTGAGAGGCCGCAGGTCTGGCGGGGCCCCTCCTCTCTTCTTTCTCTCACTCTGTTAGGCAGCCAGACATGGACAGCACAGGGGATGAGCAGCTGGTGGCCTTTGTGAACAGGTCACCCGGCCATGGCAGGTGGTATGGGTGTTGGCTTGTGGTGCAGGATGGGGTGTGAGCAGACTGCTGGCGGGTGGGTTTTGGTTATCCTCCGGGTGGAAGGGAGGGGGGGCTATGGGTGTGTGGGATGGGGGTAGGGGCCGGGGCATGGTGCTGGCTACTCACCCAGGCCGCCCTGAGGAGGTTATGCAGTTTTTTGCGGCACCACGTTCCGGTCCTGGCAGTGTTGCCCCACTGCGCTCATGGCCTCTGCCACCTGCCCCGGTGTACAGCAGTGCCCAGGCCCGATGTACAGCAGCGGGTGGCAGCCTCCTTCCCACCCCAGCGAACAGGGTGCCCACCTCTCCTCCACGGCATCCAGTAGGGTCTCAAACTCCGTGTCTGCAAACCGGGGTGCCACTCTCCATGCTCCCATCCCATTGGCTGGGATGAGTGTATGTGGGGAGTGGAGTGAATCATAGGACCATAGAACTCCTACAGTGCAGAAGGAGGCCATTCGGTCCATCGAGTCTACACCGACTTTCCGAATGAGCACCCGACGAAGGCCCACTCTGCCCTATCCCTGCAACCCCATAACCCCTCTCAATCCTTTGGGCACTATGGGCAATTTAGCATGTCCAATCCACCTAACCTGCACATCTTTGGACTGTGGGAGGAAACCGGAGCACCCGGAGGAAATCCACACAGACACGGGGAGAATGTGCAGACTCCGCACAGACAATGACCCGAGGCTGGACTTGAACCCGGGTCCCAGGCGCTGTGAGGCGACAGTGCTAACTGTGCCATCGTGAGTGCTGATACACGGCTGCAGCTTGCCAACCACTCGTGTGTCAATCCCGACCCCAGCGAATCGGACACAGTTTTTCATTGGAATTTCTCTGGTTCCACGTGGCGCCGGTGCTAGCCCATTAAGGAACCCTGAATTGCTCCGGACCCGGCGCTGCTTTCGTGGTCGCAGGACACTGCCGATTCAGTCCCGGCATCAGCACTTAATCTCTGAAACAGAGAATCCAGCCCATGGATTTGTTTGTTCCCCGCTGCACCTCCCCAGGGGAAACTGTGGACTGCCACAGCACTCCAGATGATGAGGTAATGATACTTGTAATTTGTAAGGACTTGGCACTTTGAGGATCACTCTATTACTTCCTAACGTAAGTAATTGTGTGCAAAGTCCTTCCGGTATTTCGGATGCTTTCTTGTCTCCCCAGCCTTTAGGACGTCCTGTGTGGTCCATTTTGAAGCAATCTGTGAAGGGAAATTCAAAAATGTGAATGATCTGTGATGAATTTGGATTACACGGAAGCATGCTGCCACACTGTTCAACAACAACAACTTGCATTTAAATAACACTTTTAGCAGAGTAAAACATCCACAGGAGCGTTAGCGGACAAGGTTTTCACAGTAGCACAGTGGTTAGCACTGTTGCTTCACAACTCCAGGGTCCCAGGTTCGATTCCCGGCTTGGGTCACTGTCTGTGTGGAATTTGCACGTTCTCCCCCTGTCTGCGTGGGTTTCCTCCGGGTGCTCCGGTTTCCTCCCACAGTCCAAAGATATGCAGGTTCGGTGGATTGGCCTTTAGTGTCCAAAAAGGTGGGGTTACTGGGTTACGGGGATAGGGCTTAAGTATGGTGCTCTTTCCAAGGGCCAGTGTCGTCTCGATGGGCCGAATGGCGTACTTCAGCACTGTAAATTCTATGATTCTATGATTCTATTTCGTATGTTCTAAAAAGTAACTATTCTGTCTAATTCCACCGTCCAGCTCTTGGTCTGCAGCCTTGTCAGTAACAGCACCTCAAGCACAAATCTGGGGCGTCATTCTCCGACCCCCTGCTGGGACGGAGAATCGCAGGGGGCTGGCGTGAATCCCGCCCCCGCCGGTTGCCGAAGTCTCCGGCACCGGATATTCGGCGGGGGCGGGAATCGGGCCGCGCCGGTTGGCGGGCCCCCCCGCTGCATTCTCCGGCCCGGATGGGCCGAAGTCCCGCTGATAAATTGCCTGTCCCGCCGGCGTGGATTAAACCACCTTTTGAACGGCGGGACAAGGCGGCGTGGGCGGGCTCCGGGGTCCTGGCGGGGGCGCGGGGCAATCTGGCCCCGGGGGGTGCCCCCACGGTGGCCTGGCCCGCGATCGGGGCCCACCGATCCGCGGGCGGGCCTGTGCCGTGGGGGCACTCTTTCCCTTCCGCCTCCGCCACGGTCTCCACCATGGCGGAGGCGGAAGAGACTCCCTCCACTGCGCATGCGTGGGAAACTGTCAGCGGCCGCTGACGCTCCCGCGCATGCGCCGCCCGGAGATGTCATTTCCGTGCCAGCTGGCGGGGCAACAAAGGCCGTTTCCGCCAGCTGGCGGGGCGGAAATTCCTCCGGCGCCGGCCTAGCCCCTCAAGGTTGGGGCTCGGCCCCCAAAGGTGCGGAGCATTACGCACCTTTTGGGCGGCGTGATGCCCGTCTGATTGGCGCCGTTTTGGGCGCCAGCCGGCGGACATCGCGCCGTTTCGGGAGAATTTCGCCCCCTGTGTTCTTGATGAACAAGGGGGATTTCTTGATTAATAAGGTGTTCAGGGGTTATGGGGAGGAGGCAGGAGAATGGGGATGAGGAGCAGTTCAGCCATGATCGAATGGCGGAGCAGACCCGATGGGCCGAATGGCCTAATTCTGCTCCTTTATCTTATGGTCTTACGGTCTTGGCGCCACATCACGTTTGGAGATATTAGGATTGGTCAACAAAAGCTTGGTCAAAGAGGTAGGTTTTCAGGAGCATCTTACAGGAGGGAAGGGAGGTGGAGCTGTTTAGGGGGGAATTCCAGAGGATCAGGCCTTGGCAGATGAAAGCCCGGCTGCCAGATACAGCCAGCCTTTGTCATTCAATAAGTAATTCTGAACCCCTCTGTGCCCACCAGCGCAGCGATGTGTCACTGTGGTTCAAGCTACTGATTTCCAGCTCTGAATGGTTAATTAATAAGCAGATTTATGACACATTTGCCGTTTATTCACGACAGTGGCATCCTCCTTCTTGGCATTTGCTCCTTCCTTCAGATGATTTATTCTTTCTGTTCTTTTAATTGTATTCAAATGTCTTTGAATCAAATCGGCAAAGCACGTCCGAGGTTGCGAGGCTTGATGGAAGGGTGACTTGATTGGGTTGTTTCAAATTGTTAAAACGATTCGATAGGGCAGACACTCGAAAAATCAATTTCGTCTTGTGGGGGAGTTCAGAACGAGGGGACGGAATCTTACAATTAGAACCAGTCTATTTCGGCGTAATATTGGGAAAGACGTCCTCACAGAAAGGCTGGAGGCAATCTGGAACAGTGCCCCACAAAAAGAATCTGTGGATTCTGGGAGCATTTGAGGCTGAGATCAATAAATGCTTTATCAACAAGGGTGTCAAGGAATACGGAGCAATGGCGGTAAATGTAGTTGAGGTACAAATCACCAGTCATCTAATTGAATGATGCTCGAGGATGGCCTCATGAAAACCTTCAAGCAGACAAGAGCAAGTTGATGGATGCAATGAGATAGATTTTATGTGATGGCTTTCACAGCTACAGAACGCCCAAAGTACTTCATAACCTATGAACTATTTTTGAAGCTCCTCCACTATTTTGTGATGCAACTAACATATGGCAGCTACTTTGCACATGGCTGGATCTGAAAACAGCAATGTGAGGAGGTCTGTCTTTGTTATGTTAATTGGGGGGTAGATATTGGGCAGATCACCTGGGATGGCCCTGCTGCTCTTCATCAAAGTAGTGCCTTGGGATCTTTGACACACACCTGAGAAGGCAGGCTGGGCTTTAGTTTATTGTCTCATCTGATAGTCAGCAGGCTAGATTTTCCCCTTCAAGTTTGGAAGTTTGAGTCACTCATTTCCCGACCTCGTGGCCCCAACTTCTGAGAGTCAGAGCATTCATCTAGAAATTGAATCCTCCAGGGTCAGGAGAGGGCTCGAGTCATAGAGTCTCTCCCATGCCAATCAGCCCAGTGAGTCTGCGCCAATCCTCTGAAAAAGCACCTTACCCTGGAGTCAGGCCCCCACCCTATTCCAGTAACCCCACCTTTTGCACACTAAGGGGAAATTTAGAACGGCCAATCTACCTAACCTTCACATCTTTGGACTGTGGGAGGAAACCGGAGCAGACACTCATCCAAGGCCAGAATCGAACCGGGGTCCCTGGTTCTGTGAGTGCTAACCACTGTGCCACCGTGCTGTCACCTTGTTGCAGGCCTGAGGTGGGAATGGATGCTAAGGCGAGCAGGTTAGAAGACTCGCCTCCATTCACTGGACTTTCCCCAGCCCCTGCATGGTTTCTATGCCTTCTAATCCACACCCATCATTTCCCCCTCAACCCATCCAACCCCCAGGCCCTCTCCATGCCACATGAATTCTCCATGCCCCCCCATTTCCTCTCCACTCATCCAGTACCCACTATGTACTTAATTCATGAGCCATATAATAACACTGAGATATCTTTGAAACGCTCAAGATTCTTTTTTAAATCAACACTTCAAACTCTTCTTGAAAGTGTTATACTCTTCAAAGCTTATAAAGCTGTCCGACCAGACATACAGCCATTGTGACTCCCGTTGAGAAAACACTAATCTCCAGCACTCAGAATCTGTCACAATAAACACCCATTCAAAAACATCTTCAAAACATTTAATCCTATTATATGCTCAGCCGTGAATTAATAATGGGATTACATGACAGAGCTGAGTAAAAGCAACCTACAGAGCACAATATAATAGCCTCTTTGAAGTTTCATGACAGAATGTCCATTTTTCAATGGAGTTACCATCAGAGAAGTCTGGCAACCGTTTAGTCTTTATAAAGTTGAAAAGATTTCTGGACTTTCAATCATTGCAACATTCAAATCTCAGTGATCCATTTAAATCAGATTTTCCACACTGTTGAATGCAGAGAGAACTATTTTCACTGGATAAAGTACTCTAATACATGTGAGCACTTACATGATGCTGGTTTTAAGTAGAGAGTGCTATGATCAATTATTGCATTGAAAGCATACTTATATCATCACACACCACTACATTATGACATTTGCAGTTGGCAAAAGCTTTTAAACTTGCATGTCAAAAGGTTCCTAGTCCCTCAGCAGGGTTCCCCCAAGGTTCACCAATTGACTTACCTGGGGCGAAATTCTCCTACCCGCCCCGCCACATTTCTGCCCCGACCGGCCGGCGGGAGTCTCCGTAACACCGGCCGGTCAATGGGGTTTCCCATTGTGGGGCAGCCCCACGCCGTCAGGAAACCCCCGGGCGCCGGCAAAACGGAGACTCCCGCCGGCGGAGAATGACGCCCCTGGTGTGGTTCCCACAGACATCTAACTACCTTGTCAATATTAGGGAAAATTGCACTTGCAACAAAGCACTTAAATGGCAACCCCAACGCTGCTTTACATGAGCGAGTGTAAATACAGAAGGTTTAACAGATGAACAAAGTAAGCCATACCAAGGGAGCAATGGAGACTTAGTGCAGTGCGACTGCATACTTAAATCCTGTAATTTAGTCTGTGAGTGAATTTTAAGGGTTGATTCCTTTCTAAACTCTAAAGTCGAATAAAAATAGGCAGAAATTAAGATAGGCGATAAGCAGTGGTAGACATTTAAGGAGATATTTCCTAACTTTCAACAAAGAGTTTTAGGTGGCAGCTGAGTTCCCGATGTGGCAGAGAATCCCGCATTGATCAAAAACGGCGCTGATCTCGTTTCAATGCTCTGCCCCTCGGGAGTAGGTAATTTGGACCCATTTGCATCCAATTAACGGTCTGGACACAGGATTCTCCAAACCTCCATGATGCTCCAGCCCTCTCAGCCGGTATTTACGCAGACGTGTATTGGTGCAAGTATTTTCCAGCGTGGCCCTGACGCAGAGGACCTCGTGGTCGACCAAGGAGGTAAGTAAGTAATGTAGGTGCCCTCAAAGTCCATAGGCCCCCTCCCCCCACAACGCAAATCCTGCCCACTTCCTCTGGTTCTCAACAGAAAGCACCTAACTGCTTTTGTAGTGGACAGGATTTGTGTTGTGGGGGCCTCCGAATGGCTTTGGAGGCACCTACATTAAATATTTATTCCTTGGCCCACCTTGGGGTCCTCTACTGGCAAAGAAGTGCATCAATGCACGCACACATGAATCCCTGCTAGAGGGTCGGAGTATCATGGAGACATGGAGAATCCGGTGTCCAGCCTACTAATAGGATGCAAATGGGGTTCAAATGACCCATTTTTGTCCTCCTGCTGGCACGGACGTGAGCCTCAATGCCGCCGCCAATGGGGGACTGGGGCATTGAGGTGCCAATCCTGCTTTATGCCTGACACGAGATTCTCCACCCCATCGGGAAGTCCGATACCCATGGTGGGCAGCGGCAAATCCCTCTCATGGTTTGTATCTGGATGATATATGCATCCTTCCAAACTCTACTATTCAAATCTTTCCAGATCAATGAAGTACTTGGTGAGTTGTGTACGCCCATGTGAAATGAAATGAAAAAAATTAACCAATAGTTGTGGCACACTCCCTCGCCTCCTGGCCATACAATTTCTAAGATGGTCTTCCCACCTTTGAGGCTGCTTCTTCTCCAGTTCAGGTGGCCTCGAGCAAGAGATTCCCACAAATCAATTGGGGATGTTTCACTTTTTTCAGGGAGGCATTGAGGAAATCTCTGAAATGCTTGCCCTCCCGGTTACCGCTTGCTATAACGAAGTTCGGAGTAGATAACTTGCTTTAGGAATCTGGCGCACGATTCTCCGACCCCCCGCCAGGTCGGAGAATCGCCGGGGGCTGGCGTGAATCTCACCCCCTCATGTCACAAATTCTCCGCTACCAGAGAATCGATGGGAGCGGGAATCGCGCCGCGCCAGTCGGCGGGCGCCCCCCGGCGATTCTCCGGCCCGCGGTGGGCTGACGTCCCGCCGCTGTCAACCCTTACCAGCCGGCGTGGATTGAACCACCTACCTTACCGGCGGTGGCAGATGGCGCGGGCAGGCTCCGGGGTCCTGGGGGGGCTGCGGGGCGATCTGTCCCCGGGGGATGCCCCCACGGTGGCCTGGCCCGCGATCGGGGCCCACCGATCGGCGGGCGGGCCTGTGCCGTGGGGCACTCTTTTACTTCCGCCTTCGCCATGGTCTTCACTATGGCGGAGGCGGAAGAGAGCCCCTCCACTGCGCATGCGCGGGGATGCCAAAGGCCTTTCCCGCCAGCCGGCGGGGCGGAAATCACTCCGGCGCGGGCCTAGCCCCTCAAGGTGAGGGCTTGGCCCCTAAAGGTGCGGAGACTTCCGTACCTTTGGGGCGGCCCGACGCCGGAGTGGTTCCCGCCACTCCATTACGCCGGATTCCCCCGCCCCGCCGGGTAGGGGAGAATCCCGGCCCTGATGTCAGGCATGCGGACAATGTGGTCCACCCAATGTAACTGATTAACCATAACCAGTGCCTCAATACTGGGAATGTCAGTTGAGAGAGGACACTGAAATTCGAGACCCTATCCTGCCATTGAATTTGCAGGATTTTGGGAAGGCATCGCTGGTAATATTTCTCCAGGTGTCAGCTGTACATTGTCCACGTCTCTGCAAACATTGCTGCCATACCTTTGAAGGTTTTCTAACTTGTCCAAAGATGTGCAGGTTAGGTGGATTGGCCATGATAAATTGCCCTTTGTGTCCAAAATTGCCCTTAGTGTTGGGTGGGGTTACTGGGTTATGGGGATAGGGTGGAGGTGTTGACCTTGGGTAGGGTGCTCTTTCCAAGAGCCAGTGCAGACTCGATGGGCCGAATGGCCTCCTTCTGCACTGTTAATTCTATGACTATGACAAGCTTCCTTTGAAGGGACAGCATTTCTGCTCCTGTGAAAATCTTTAGTTAGTTTACAAAGTTGAAGATCGGCAATTCCACTCCTCTTTGTGGTGCTGTAGAGGAAAGAGAGTGTAAATATTTACAGGACAGAGAGGCGGTTCTTGCTTACCTCAGGGTGCCCAGCTTCACTCTGAAAAGGGAAAGTGTTCTTTTCCTTACGTTTTAACACGGCCGTGAGCTCCCATTGGTCCAGTCACAAATCCATTACAGCGAAGTGTGATGATTGATGAAGAGATTCTGCGTCCTTGCTTATGGTAACAAACTCGTGCAGAAGTCTAGGTACAAATTCATCTCGGCCGGAGTTGGGCACATTTAGGGCATTGGCATTTTGGGAACTTGAGACTCACACAGAGAAAGAGGGAGAGAGAACAGACGGAAGGACATCTGAATCGCGGCCAGACGATGCTGCAGCTTCCCAGGAAAGTCTGAAGACGCATTGAAGGCTAGGCGGCCTATCCTCATGGGCCCCACCACACACAGGCATAGCCATGCTTACACACAAGAAGGAAGAATGCAAAAAAAAATTGGATGTATCTATTCCAGTTGGCAGCTGATGGGAAGCTGCTGCCATGCCCTCGCCAGCATTACCATTTTAAAGATAGGTGAGCTCATCTTATTTGATTAGTACTGTCGCCGTCACACATAGGCCACAATTAGTCCATGCACAAATCATTCAGCCTTGGATCCTCTTTCAAGGGGAGGGAGCACTTGAATTCTATTAAGTCGAAGATTGGCATCAGCTGGCGTGCTGAGGGAGAGAGAGGACAAGGGGTGGGGGTGGGGGGGGGCACTTGGATCTTGATAAAGTGTGCCAGATTAATTGTGTTCGATAATCCTGTTTGTCAGGGTAGGGCGTGTAGCGAACTCGCTTTTGTGCGGTGCAGCCTGACATATGGGCAGGCCCTGCTGCTGGTCTATTCAGTCAAAATAAAACCCAGCCCCCATAGCCCCACTCTACCCACATGGCTCTTCACACATGGCTTCATTCCCAAAACAAAAGCCTGCTTTTCGGTGCCACATTTTTTTTTTGTTTCAAATATCCCCAATCCCCCTCCCCCTTACACCACGCCTGAGCGCCTTTAATTCTGGAGCGGCCTCAGCCACTCACACCGCGTGCTATTATTCAGCCGATGAATGCCCATAATTACTTTTTAAAATCGCCTCTCTGTGCGCTGCAGGCTTGTTACCACTTCACTAGCCTCTTCACCAGAATTGACTCGTTCAGTGATTATAGTTCGTCTACAAGCGCAGCCCTCGCTAAATTGCACCCTGCCTCTTTCTCTCTCGCTCTTTTTGTGTGAAGCGAAATGCTAATAGTGGGTAATTTTGTGAGCTTTTTTAATGAAGTATATGAAAAAAAAAGACGATTGAATGTCATTTATTTTTTGAATTGAATTACATGCACCTGGATGTTTCCCACTGAACCTGCCGCGCTTGCATTTTAACCCTTTAAGGACTGCAGCCAGGCTCCACACCAGACTCTGAAAATTAAAATCTATCCTCACTCGGCCAAGAGTAAAGAAATCCTTCGCCTTAGAGGTATTGTCATCATATTAAAATCAATTTAGACGGCTAAAGAAAGGTTCCAATTATGTAATGCTTGCCACAACCTCAGGTCGACCTAAAGAGGCCAACAGCCAATTAGGTATAGTAGATGTAATGAGGCATGTACATCAGATTCCATCCCTGAACTGTGCTGATAACAGGGGCACTGTAGCCCATCTGGTGGGCTAACCACTATCCGGGGATTTGGCTAGAAAGCGAATGGCTGTGGACATCGGGTGAGGGCAGCGGTGCCCCGTTGCTGTTGAATAGCTTTGTCAAAATTCACCCATGAATAATGGCCACTTGGGCACAGAGGGCTTCAAGCATAAGAACAGCACCTTCAAAAATGAGGAACAAGACTACAAGGCAAAAAGAAAAAAGATTGAACCAGTTGTAGCATTTTTCTTTACTACTCATGAATAATTTTTAAAAATTAATTCAAGGGATGTGGGCTTCGCTGGCAAGGCCAGCATTTATTGCCAATCCCTAATTACCCTTGAGAAGATGGTGGTGAGCTGCCGTCTTGAACCGCTGCAGTCCCTGTGGTATATGTACACCCACAGTGCTGTTAGGGGGGGAGTTCCAGGATTTTGACCCAGCAAAAGTGAAGGAACGGTGATATATTTCCAAGTCATGATGATGAGTGACTTGGAGAGGGACCACCAGGTGGTGGTGTTCCCATGTGTCTGCTACCCATGTCTTTCTGGATGGTGCCGGTCATGGATTTGGAAAGTACTGTATAAGGAGCCTTGGTGAGTTCCTGCAGTGCATTTTGTAGATAGTACACACTGCTGCTACTGTGCTTCAGTGGTAAAGGGAGTGAATGGGTTGGGGTACAAATCAAACGGGCAGTTTTGCCCTTGATGGTGTTGAGTTTCTTGAGTGTTGCTGGAGCTGCACTCATCCAGGCAAGTGGAGAGTATTCCGTCCCTCTCCTGACTTGTGCCTTGCAGACGGTGGACAGGCTTTGGGGAGTCAGGAGATGTGTTACTCGCCGCAGGATTCCTAGCCTCTAACCCACTCTTGCAGCCACAGTATTTATGTGGCTAGTTCAATTAATTTTCTGGTCAATGGTAACCCCCAGGGTGTTGATAGTGGGGGATTCAGCGATCATAATGTATTTGAATGTCAAGGGGCAATGGCTGATTATCTCTTGTTGAAGATGGTCATTGCCTGGCACTTGTGTGGCAAGAATGTTACTTGCCACTTGTCAGCCTAAACCTAAATAATTTCCAGGTCTTGTCGCATTTGGACATGAACTGCTTCAGTATCTGAGAAGTCATGAATGGTGTTGGATGTTGTGCAATCACCAGCAAACATCCTCACTTCTGACCTTATGATAGAGGCAAGGTCATTGATAAAGCAACTGAAGATGGTTGGGCCCAAGATACTGCACCAAAGAACTCCTGCAGTCATGAACTCCAACAACCACAACCATCTTCCTTTGTGCCAGGTATGACTCCAACTAGTAGAGTGTTTTCCACCTGATTCACATTGATTCCAGTTTAGCTCCTTGATGCCATACTCGGTCCAATGCTGCTTTGATGTTAAGGGCGGTCACTCTCACCTCAAGAGTTCATCTCTTTTGTCCATAGAACCATGGAATTCCTACAGTGCAGAATGAGGCCATTTGGCCCATCGAGTCTGCACTGACCTTCTGAAAGAGCACCCTACTTAGGTCCACGTCCCCGCCCTAACCCCATAACCCCATTTAACCTGCACATATTTTGGACACTAAGGGGCAATTATGCATGGCCAATCCACCTAACTTGCACACGTTTGGATTGTGGGATTAAGCCAGAGAACCCGGAGGAAACCTAAGCAGGCACAGGGAAAAAGTACAAGCTCCTCACAGACAGTGACCCAGGGCCCGAATTGAACCCGGGTCCCCGGCGCTGTGAGGCAGCAGTGCTAACCACTGTGCCACCCTGCCTCCCCATGTTTGAACCAAGATTGTAACGAGGTCAGGAGCTGAGTGGCACTGGCAGAACCCAAAGTGAACGTCCGGGAACAGGTCATTGCTAAGCAAGTGACACTTGAAAGCACTGTTGATGACCTGTTCCGCCATTTTGCTGATGACCGAGAGTAGACTGACGGGGCGGTAATTGACCGCGTTTGGTTTTATCCAGCTTTTCGTGCACAGAACAAACCTGGGAAATTTTCCACATTATTGGGTTGGACGGGAAAGATGCAAAGAGACTAATTACATTTTGGAGAATACAGAATTAAGAGCCATCAGTACAGGATATATCTTTACTAATAAATCCAAGAGCAAAATAAGGAGAAAGCTCCTTACTCTGAGAGTGGTTAGAATGTGGAATTTGCTGACATGGGAAGTGATTGAGTTAAATGGTTTATTTGCTTTCAAAGAGTATTATGGGCCAGGGTTTAGAGAACACCAAAGTATATCATGGAGTTCACCTGACCCACAACTTTAAACAGATTCTGGTTATGGGGAGCACACAGGTGTGATGCAACAGAGAGCTAAAGTATGTTTAACACAAAACCATGGGCGGGATTCTCCCCCATCCGGCGGGGCGGGGGGTTCCGGCAGAATGGATTGGCAGGAACCTTTAGGGGCCAAGCCCTCACCTTGAGGGGCTAGGCCCGCGCCGGAGTGGTTTTCGCACCGCCGGCTGGCGGGATAGGCCTTTGGCGCCACGCCAGCCGGCGCCGAAGGGTCTTCGCCGGGCGACACATGCACGTGAGCATCAGCGGCCGCTCACCGCATCCCGTGCATGCGCATGGGAGGGGGGTCTCTTCCGCCTCCACCATAGTGAAGACCATGGCGAAGGTGGAAGAAAAAGGGTGCCCCGACGGCACAGGCCTGCCCGCGGATCGTTGGGCCCCAATCGCGGGCCAGGCCACCATGGGGGCATCCCCCGGGGCCAGATCGCCCTGCGTCCCCCCCCCCCCAGGACCCCGGAGCCTGCCCACGCTGCCTTGTCCCGCCGTTCAAAAGGAGGTTTAATCCACTCCGGCAGGCAAGGGTTGACAGCGGCGGGACTTTGGCCCATCACGGGCCGGAGAATCGCCTGGGGTGGGCCCGCCGACCGGCACAATTCCCGCCGCCGCCGAATCTCTGGTGGCAGAGAATTCGGGGCACAGCGGGGGCGGGATTCACACCAGCTCCCGGCGATTCTCCGACCCGGTGGGGGGTCAGAGAATCGTGCCCAATGTTTATTCTATGAATCCAGTTAACATTTTATAAACGCACAGTAAACAGTTTATCAACTACCAACACAGGGGCTGGTTTAGCACACTGGGCTAAATCGCTGGCTTTTAAAGCAGACCAAGGCAGGCCAGCAGCACGGTTCAATTCCCATACCAGCCTCCCTGAACAGGCGCCAGAATGTGGCGACGAGGGGCTTTTCACAGTAACTTCATTGAAGCCTACTCGTGACAATAAGCGATTTTCATTTTCATTTTATTTCATTTCATGCAACTCCACAGATATAATACTCTATAGATAACCCTTAATAACTTCCCAAACAACATCATTAAGTTAAACCCTTTTTAAATAAAGACAGCAGGTTTAAATACTCTACAGAAACAGGTATTACTTTGAAATCATCAATGATCAGGAGACATTCTTTAGCTTGTAGAGCGAGAGACCATTACACAGCTGCTTGCTTTGAATGCAGCTCTCCACCTCTGGAAACGAAACCAAAAACACACTGCAGCTCCCAGCTCAAAACGAAAGTGAAAGACAGACATCCCAGCTCCACACACACACTGACATCACTGCAGCTATTTGATAAACACCCATTTCTTAAAGGTACATCCGCCTGTCACGAGAAACTAGACAAGCATGTGAGAGAAAAGGGAAGGGAATGATATGCTGAAAAGCAGAGCTGAGGCAGATGGGTTTGGAGGAGACTCAGGTGGACTATAAAAGCCAGCAGAGACTGGTTGGGCTGAATGGTCTGTTTGTGGTTTGGATGTTCTGTATAATTCATTGTAAGTCTTTGTGACATGGCTCTGCATTTTTCTGTTTTGAACATTTTGATATTTATCACTGGAAGATGAGAGAATGAAATGTGTGATTTGGCTTATTTTAAATACTAAAAATAGTAGGTGTTACTTGAAACACTAATTCCTGCTGGGTGATACTGAGTGGTCTTTGGGAAAAGTGTGAAATAGGGGAGAGTATGCCAAAAGTTGGATATTGAGAAATCTGGTACGGTGTAAAACAACAATGCACCCTGGCTGCTGTACACTGATGGACCACTTTTAGTATCACTTTTATTAATTCTGGAATGAAATAAAATAGATGGTCTTTCAACCCCCTCTTCAGGGAGTTCTTAATTGGATTTCAACACTCCGGGGAAGGTGCAGAAAAGATTTCAAGAATGAAAGTGAAATTGAGAGATTATGCTTGTCAGGAAAGGCAGAGAAGGTTGAAGCCTTTTTCTCTTAAAAAAAAAACTAGGCTAATGTCCTTCCGATTACAAAATCACATTGATGTATCACAGGGTTTTTCAAACTCAGGGTCGCAACCCACCCGGATGTATGCACCCCTGTCAGCATTAACGGGGCCGAGGTGGAGATGGTTAGCATTTTTAAATTTCTAGGGGTACACATCTCCGAAAATCTGTCCTGGTCCACCCACGTCGACGCTACCACCAAGAAAGCACAACGGCGTCTATACTTCCTCAGGAAAGTAAGGAAATTCGGCATGGCAACATTAACCCTTACCAACTTTTACAGATGCACCACAGAAAGCATCCTATCGGGCTGCATCACAGCCTGGTATGGAAATTGCTCGGCCCAAGACCGCAAGAAACTTCAGAGAGTCGTGAACACAGCCCAGTCCATCACACGAACCTGCCTCCCATCCATTGACTCCATCTACATCTCCAGCTGCCTGGGGAAAGCAGACAGCATAATCAAAGACCCCTCCCACCATGCTTACTCGCTCTTCCAACTTCTTCCATCGGGCAGGAGATGCAAAAGTCTGTGAACACAAACTAACAGATTCAAAATCAGCTTCTTCTCCGCTGTTACCAGACTCCGAAATGACCCTCTTATGGACTGACCTGATTAACACTACACCCTGTATGCTTCATCCGATGTCGGTGTCTATGTATCTACATTGTGTACCTTGTGTTGCCCTACTATGCATTTTATTTTTATTTTCTTTCCTTCTCATGTACTAAATTATCTTTTGAGCTGCTCGCAGAAAAGTACTTTTCACTGTACCTCAGTACCACGTGGCAAAAAACAAATCTAATGGTGCACCCTTGCAGGGGCAATTATTGGTATTTGTTTGTCCTCTCTCAAGAGGCCTATAGCGGCTTATGGAAGGTCATTATAACAAATCACCGGGGCGGCACGGTGGCGCATTGGTTAGTACTGCTGCCTCACGCTGCTGAGGACCCGGCTTCTTCTTCTGGCTCCCTCCATTGCCACCGTTGATGTTTCTTTAACAGCTGGTGTAATAGTGTCAATGCTGCGGATAAATTTGGAATGAACCTGCCAAAATAATTTACCATGCCAAGGAAGGATTTTAGTTCAGTTATATTCTTGGAGGCTGGGACCTCACAGATAGCATTGACTTTCTCCTCAAGGGGGATGTAGGCCTGTTGCATCTATACAGGAACCTAAATACGTCACCCTTGAGCCCTGGAATAGACATTTTAGGCAGACACCCGGGTCCCGTAGCCTTTTTAACACTTCCTCCTGGCCAGACATGCGCTCTTCAACAGTAGTCCTGGTGAGCATCAACGAGGTAGATCATTTTGGAAATCTCTTGAAGGAGGTTTTCCATCGTATGCTGGAAAATACCTCAGGCTGACACAATGCCAAATGACAACCTTGTGTACTGAAATAGGCCCTGAGGCGGGATTCTCCGACCCCCCCGCCGGGTCGGAGAATCGCCGGGGGCTGGTGTGAATCCCGCCCCCGCTGGTTGCCGAATTCTCCCGCACCGGAGATTCGGCGGGGGCGGGAATCGCGCCGCGCCAGTTGGCAGGCCCCCCCCCCGGCGATTCTCCGGCCCAGACGGGCCGAAGTCCCGCTGCTAAAATGCCTGTCCCGCCGGCGTGGATTAAACCACCTACCTTACCGGCGGGACAAGGCGGCGCGGGCGGGCTCTGGGGTCCTGGGGGGGCGCGGGGCGATGTGGCCCCGGGGGGTACCCCCACAGTGGCCTGGCCCGCGATCGGGGCCCACTGATCCGCGGGCGGGCCTGTGCCATGGGGGCACGCTTTTCCTTCTGCCTTCCCCATGGTCTCCACCATGGCGGAGGCGGAAGAGACCCCCCTCCACTGCGCATGCGCGGGGATGCCGTGGGTGGCCGCTGACGCTCCCACGCATGCGCCGCCCGGCAAAGTCATTTCCGCGCCAGCTGGCGGGGCACCAAAGGCCTTTCCCGCCAGCTGGCAGGGCGGAAATCAGTCCGGCGCGGGCCTAGCCCCTCAGGGTTAGGGCTCGGCCGCTCAAGATGCGGAGGATTCCGCATCTTTGGGGCGGCGCGATGCCCGACTGATTTGCGCCGTCTTTGGCGCCGGTCGGCGGGCATCGCGCCGATTACGGAGAATTTCGCCCCTGATGTGTATTTATCGTGGCGAATGTCTGGGACTCTTCGTCCAATTTGAATTCTAGGCATGCATGGCTGAGATCTAATTTACAGTTGGTAAGACCGTCACTCGAATAAATCTGATGAAAGATAAAAAGCAGCTATTTTTTGAAAAAGGTTTATTCATTCTTGGGTTGCAGGAATCACTGGCAATGCCGACATTTTTTATCTGTCACCAGTTGAGTGCAGAGCATGCTACCTGAGGCCTTGACGCAGTTTGATACAACTTGAAAGCAGCTATGAGCCAACCACCTTGATGTGGGCATGGAATCGCATGTAAGCGAGACTGAGTAAGGCCAGCATGTTTCCCTCTCTGAAGGATAATCGTGAAGCAGTTGGATTATTATAGCAGTCTGACCGGTTCTTCATCACCTTTGACGAACACCAGCTTTTTACTTTCAGATTTATTCGAGTGAATTCACATTCTTCAATCGCCCTGATAGGATTTAAATTAGTGACAATCTCAAAAGGGGGAAGAAAATTGAAGGAGAGGAATTATAGCCTCTTTGATTTGTAAGCCACATGTCTCGTTCTCCTGAATAAATGCTATGATAATGCAGGGAAAGCATTCTTAATCCAATTTTGGCCGATTCCACATCTGGCGAGGACAAAAAATAAAATTGTAGCTCATTTACCCCATGGTGCTATGGAGACGATTGGGTTCCAGTAAGATTTCATTACTGTATCAAGGTGGGTAGCCCCACGTTGACTACAAATCACATTACCCCTCTTCCCTGCTGCACCTCAACATCTGTTTCAACATTGAGCGAAAACAAAACCAGCTTTCTTTTGCATGTCACTGCATGAAAGAATGGAGTTGGAACCTTTGCCAATAGCAGTGAAGCAGTGGTGTGTGGTGTGAATCAGACCTTTAGGGTTATCGATTCTTCAGGATTGGTCTGGAGACTCCAGGGAGTAAAGCTTAATCTCTTGGGGAATACTATGCACAGTCCTGCTCTCCATATTATAAAAAGGATATAGAACCACTGGAGAAGGTGGAAAGGTTTACAATGATGATTGTTAAAGGTCCTTCAGTAGTGCACTGATTCATCAGCTGAGATCACAAACTCCAGGTCCTGCAATGGAACCTGAATTTAATACTTTCTAATTTAAGAGCCCAGAGTTCCTCCACAAAATTAATACAAGAACCTTGGGCGCGATTCTCCGCCCCCGCGCCGGTTGGGAGAATCGCCTGGGTCGCCAAATTTTCCCACGACGCCGGTCCGACGCCCTCCCGTGATTCTCCCAAGCTGCGAGAACGGCCCCCTCGAGTTCCGCGCGGCGCAGGCCGGAGAATCGCCCGAGACACCCAAAATGGCGATTCTCCGGCACCCGTGCTATTATCAGGCCCGGATGGGCCGAGCGGCCAGCCCAAAACGGCGGGTTCCCCCCGGCGCCGTCCACACTGAAGTGTTGGGTACTTTGCTACACAGACGAACCAACGCGGTTGCGAATGGTACAACGCAGTTTTATTTCAACCATGTATTTACACTGGTAAACTGTTTACTGAAGTTCGATCATGACCCTTGATTCTGTGGACCTATTCCTAATTCTATTGTGTAGTGGCACTCAGCACATGGTGGATGTCTGAGTGGCTTGTAATGAGCTCTGTGCCCTGAGCCGTCTCCTGCTCGAGTGCCCAGGAAGTGTCGTGTTCCCTGTTTTGTACTATGTATGCTCTTGCCTGTGATTGGCTGTCATGTTGTGTGTGTTGATTGGTCCATTGATCTGTCCATCAGTATGTATGTATGTATGTGCTATGATGCTTACCTAAATATCATGACACACACCTGGTCACTGTCGGCGGGAACAGCGCGGGAACGCTGGGGGGGGGGGCGTGGCCTGCGGGGGGGGGGGGGGGATCCTGCACCGGGGGGGGGGCCTGAAATGGGGTGTGGCCCGCGATCGGTGCCCACCGATCGTCGGGCTGTCCTCTCTGAAGGAGGACCTCCTTTCTTCCGCAGCCCCGCAAGATCCGTCTGACATCTTCTTGCGGGGCGGACTCGGAGAGGACGGCAACCACGCATGCGGCGCCAAGGCCTGGCGCGCGTAAATGACGCGGCGCTGCTCCTAGCCCATTATCGGGCCCTGAATCGTTCGGGATAGGGGCCGTTTCGCGCCGTTGTGAACCTCAACGGCGTTCACGACGGCTCGAACACTTTGCCTCCATTTCGGAGAATCCCACCCATAGTACCTTATTCATATAAAAAAAACATAGCCATTGCCTTTGATTCCCAAGATAAGAGAACTTGCCTGAGCCCTTGTGGCAATTTTATGTAGTCAACAGCTTGCATTTATAAAGCACTGTTAATGGATTGAAATGTCGCTCGCAAGGCACTTCAGAGGGGCTTTATCAGACTAAACCGAGCCTTGCAAAGGGATATTCGGGCAGAGGATCAGAAAGCTTGGTCAAAGATGTAAGTTTTAAGGAGAGACTTAAAGGCAGAATGTGAGATATGGAGGTTTATTGAAAGAATTCTAGAGAGGTTCCAGTTAGCTGAAGACATGAGGTGGGATTTTCCAGTCCCATCCAGCCCGAGACCAGAAATTCCCGCCTGAGGTCAACCGGTCTGTCAAATTGTCCGTTCCGCACATGTCAAGGGAGCATTATTGAAGGGCTAAAAATTCTCAGAGGGTTTTAAGGGTGGATTTACTTAGAGATGGGGAATGCCCCGACGAAACCATACTCAGTTGCATTTCCTCCACAAGAGATTAAGCTTTACTTAATATATTCTTGTATTAATTTAGTGGAGGAACTCTGGGCTCTTAAATTAGAAGGTAATAAATTCAGGTTCCATTGCAGGACCTGGAGTTTGTGATCTCAGCTGATGATTCAGTGCAATACTGAAGGACCTTTAACAATCATCATTGTAAACTGAGATACCCTCAAATACGACTCAGGAGAGGAGTTTGATAATACAAAGGCTTTAATAACCAGAAAACCAGACAGCTGCCGAGAAGTGTGCTCACTGCACGTTGCCCACTGAACGTAACCTTATATACAGCTTCCTGGGGGCGGAGCCGGAGGCGAAGTCCCCCAGGGTTCCAAACCTGGTCTTAAAGGGGCCTACGCATTAAGGGTACATATGTATACAGATATCATTCACCACATAAACCTTTCCACCTTCTCCAGTGGTTCTATATCCTTTTTATAATATGGAGAGCAGGACTGTGCAGAGTAGAGCTCCTCTAATGGACCCTGCCCATTAGATCTCGCAACTACCGCTGGGAATTCCAGAAGAGGTTTCTTGTGGGGTTTAGCGGCCATGACCCGTCCCAATTCTGGCGGCACGTGGCCGGTAAATCACATCCGACATGTATAAACTTGCTATTTGCGATGTTGAATTTTCAAGGCAACTAAATGTGGACCTGCCGACCAAATCATCAAAATCCTTCTATATTAAAACAGGGAATGCCTCTCTGGCGTTCTCATCCTTCAACATGTCGGGGTCTATATGGTCGCAAATCTTTTTCTCTTTTGGTATTTTAAGTTTTATTTCAGTTGTTGCCATAAGGAGACAATAATCTGAATGAATCTTTTCACTGG
The DNA here is from genome assembly GCF_047496885.1 of Scyliorhinus torazame. Taxonomy (NCBI): domain Eukaryota; kingdom Metazoa; phylum Chordata; class Chondrichthyes; order Carcharhiniformes; family Scyliorhinidae; genus Scyliorhinus; species Scyliorhinus torazame. The sequence goes on from NC_092712.1 coordinate 275,717,717, forward strand.
AAGACGAATGTTCCTGATACGGTTTCTAAAATTTTAATTTGTCAGTGCATAATCTATTTTTCTATATCCATCGTCTGGACTTTTCCAAGTGCAGTCTTCTCTTTGGTTACTTATAGAAGGTGACAGAATTGCATCAGGCTCTCTCCTCTTTCATTACTCGATCCAAGACCATACTTTCCTGCGTTCCTGATGTTCAACTGCCTATGTTAGCAATTAAGTCATTCATTACAATTAGCACAACAGTTTATTTAACTTGATCACATCGTCTATTTCCTGCATGGATTTCCAGCTCACTGTGGTCTTGTGTTGGGGCATAACCGTGTCTGACAACCAGATTAAAAAGGCTTTCTTTCAATCTTAGTCCAGATCATTTTACCTGAGATTGGTGAGTAACCTTGAACTAGTGTCTTGGAGGCGATTTTGAGCCTGTGTTAGTGATCAGTGAGAATGTCAGCCCGGGCGCAAAATCAGAGAGAATCGAGAAACGGCGATTCTCTCCAGCGAGCTCACAATTTCCGATTTTCAATCGCAATTCGGCCCTTAGTCTCTGACCTTTCTGTTAATGAGAAGAATCAAAAGTTCTCAAAATCCAGTCCCTCATGAATTAACTAGGTTTTATCGGCTGACATTCGATTGAAAGTAATGCAAATGACTTGATATTCAATTTACCTAATCATCAACGAGAGCTACATTAGAGTGTTTTGAAGAAAGTAGCCATGATGTGGAGATGCCGGCGTTGGACTGGGGTGGGCACAGTAAGAAGTCTTACTCACCTGATGAAGGAGCTGCGCTCCGAAAGCTAGTGACTCCAAACAAACGTGTTGGACTTTAACCTGGTGTTGTAAGACTTCTTACTGTTTTGAAGAAAGCAGAGAATATCGGCCCACCCTGTACACTCTCTCGCCGCACAATGGGAAGGGTGCAGGTTTGAGGGAGGGGAGGCACAGGGGAATTAGCAGCTCAAGGCAGGAACTCCAGGTTTGTTCTTGACATATTCTCACCACCTGCCCCACCCCCACCTTACTTATCTGAAGCCAGACTGCCTGTCAAGAGGAATGGTATCGAACACAAATGGCAATGTCACGCCCTGATCAAATCATTGGGCCTGACTGAGCCCCTCATAATTTTCAATTCACCGAGCACAAGTCAGGCGCTTGACGGAATACGCTCCACTTGACTGGGTCAGTGCAGCTGCGAATAGCAATCAAGAGATTTGACAACACCCAGGATCAAGCTGCTTGCTTGATTGACAATCCATCCAATACCTCGAACATCCACTCCCTCTGCCACTGGTGCACAGTGGCAGCAATGTGCCCCTTCCGCTGGGTGCACGGCAGAAAGGAAGAACTCCCTCCTTAACTGCACTGTGGGTGTACCTACACCACATAGACTGCAGCGGCTCAATGGGGCAACTCACCACCCTTGTCAAGGGCAATTAAGGGTGTGCAACAAACGCTGGCTGAGCCTGCAGTTCCCTCATGTGAAGAACAAATAAAGAGAAGTAGCCTGTCAAGGCTCAGACACAACAAATGGGGATTTAAGTAAGTTTGTGACGGTTCCTTGGGTCTGTGGAACTGCACTGCAGACTGAGGCAAAGTATTCAGGATCTGAGGCAAATTTCATTGGGGCGGAAGATAATAAAACACCCAAAGAAATAGCACACCTCTGAAAGGGTGAGAGGTATGAACTAATGTCCATCCAAATATCAGTGAGCAAAAATGCAGAATCTGGTGGCTGAGGGATCTGCTCCAGGAAGAACTAGCTATGGAATCAGACAAAAGTCTGCCTTAGCTGCGGGAAGAGAATTGGAATTGGAAATACACAGAGTGCACCAGTTCCAGTGAAGCAGTCTGTTTATTCAGTATTTCCAGTGTTCAGCACTTGGTTGTGGGTAAAGCAATATCTGAACGAGAGGAAGTAATTGTCAATTCCTTCTGTAAATACTTAATGCAAGATTTTCTAGCCCTTCCCATAGGTGGGATCTTCCAGTGCCGCGGAAGGTGACCCCCCCACCCCCCCACCCCCCACGGCGGGGTCCCCGGTGGCAGGGCGGGCAAGCCAGGCAAAGGGCCAGAGACTTCGTTGGGACCAGAAGATCCTGCCAATGTCCAATGGTGAGTAGCTACTGCTGCCAGAAAATACCCCAGAGGGGGGGGCTGGAAAGTTCCGGCCATAGTGTAGAAGCATTGCAGGAACCCAATACCTTGGTGTGCCAAATTGTTCCTTGGAAGCTTAAAAAAAAGCACTGTGGATGCTGGAATTCTGAAATTAAAAAGAGAATTGCTGGGGAAAAACTCAGCATTCTGGCAAAATCTGTGTAAATTGAGACAGCTGTGGTAGCGCAGCCCTTTTAAGGGGTTGGGGGCGTGGAATTTGATGACACATGTGACCGGCTATGGGCCAACAGCGAGTTAGCACGGGGTTCTTGGAGCAAGAACACAGGCAATGTGGACCTTGGGCCAAAGAGACAAGACCTATCCTACTCTGGACCTGTACATACATTATCCTTTGCCATTTGTTAATGATTTCATAGAATTTACAGTGCAGAAGGAGGCCATTCGGCCCATCGGGTCTACACCGGCTCTTGGAAAGAGCACCCTACCCAAGCCCACACCTCCACCCTATCCCCATAACCCAGTAACCCCACCCAACACTAAGGGCAATTATGGACACTAAGGGCAATTTAGCATAGCCAATCCACCTAACCTGCACATCTTTGGACTGTGGGAGGAAACCGGAGCACCCGGAGGAAACCCACGCACACACGGGGAGAACGTGCAGACTCCGCACAGACAGTGACCCAAGTCGGGAATCGAACCTGGGACCCTGGAGCTGTGAAGCAATTGTGCTAACCACTATACTACCGTGCTGTAATAAACCCCTTTGTTACTACTGGAGGCCTCCAGAGTGTTGTCTTGAGCCACAGGCTCGATCACAGCCTGCAGTACTTCAGGATTCGAGGGGGGAAGGAAGGAGCAATTGAAGAAAAAGGAAGACCAACGAGAATCGGGACCAAACAAAAAGTGAAAATTTCTATTATCGCTAAACCAGACCCATTTGACCATGGGGCTGAAGATTGGAGCCAATCCATTGATCGGCTCCGCTATTTCTTCACTGCGAACGGGATCACAGGGGAAGACAAGCAGAAGCTGATACTCCTGACAGTTTGTAGGCACCAAAATTTTGATAAGGAACCTTACATATCCAGAGGCATCCAATTCAAAGACCTTTGACCAGATAGTTAGGTTGGTCAAGGAATATTTTAACCCCAGACCCTTGATGATTCTCCAGTGGTATAATTTAAATTTGGCTGTATGGGACCCTGAAGAATCCATCTCAGACTTCATAGCCAGGCTTTACCAGCTCGCTGAACACTGCAAGATTGGGACTTAGCTTAATGACAGGCTGCGCATTTTAATTTGTGGAATCCATAATCTAGACATCCAAAAGAAATGAAAGTCGCCAGTGTCCTGAGGACCACAGACTACTTTCCCCTTTTGAGAGGGAGCTGACTGGTGTTGATTTCACCTGGGATCACCACACCTCAGGCGAGGGTCAAGGTTGAGAAGGCGGGGCCTTCATGGATAACCTCAGCCAGTACAGGAATTGAACCCATGCTGTTGGTGTTGCTCCGCATCACCAACCAGCCATCCAGCCAACAGAGCTAACTGACCCCCTGAAAGTGGGCAGCCTGGAGAGATGGGCAAAGGGTACGGTGGTCAGCCCGCATTGCGGGCAGAGAGGGTTGTGCAAAAAGGTGTTCACTGTGTTGAACAAACACAACTCCCAATGGTGCCGCCTGCTCACCGCCCCCGCCCCCCCCTCCCCCAGCCCCCCACCCCCGGTGCCCTCAGTGATCCTCAATGTGCTTGGCCCTCCTAGCTCTACCACTACGTCTAGATGTTTCCCCAGGATGCACATCTGAGGTGGAGGCAACTTGCTGCCTACCTCGTCCCATGGCCTTCGATGCCCCTGGCAAGTGTCCTCTAAGGCCTCTGGGGCCGGAGGGCTCGGGCTCACTTGTCGGCAGCACATGCACAGCCGTGCCGGCCTGTCCCGTGTGCTGACCTCGAGACGGGCCTCATAAGAGGGATGGAACTCGGGGGAGTTGGTGCCCACTGTCACCACTCCATGGGATGGGTCCAGCTTGGCACTCAACGCCTCCTCCTCACGATCGGTGCCCACAGGGTCCTGGGTTCACGTTGGGACAGAGCGGCATCTGGTTTGAGCCCCGGCTGCCGCTGCATCACCTGGCTCTGCCAGCCCTGACGGTTCCCCATAGTCTGCACCATAGTGTCGACGCCTTCAGTGATGCTCTTCAGTGGCTGGGACATGCTCTGCAGAACCTCAGCCATGCCCTGCTGCGACTGGGACAAGCTCTGCAGAACCTCAGCCATGCCCATCTGCGAGCGGGACATATCCCGCAGAACCTCACCATGGTCGGCCTGGTACTGGGTCACATCCCCCAGCGACTTCGGGACACCTTGGACACCTTCACAAATGGTGCCGACGTCATGCAACAGGCTCTCCACTCCTCGGTGCCACTCATTGCTGGCGCCATTTCCTGTGCTCATAGCCTCTGCGACTCCTCCAAGCGGATATGGATAATCTAGAATGACGCCGACATCTCCCTCTGAATGTTTCGGCTGCTCCCTATTATCCCCATAAACTCCAAGTACCTACGCACCACAGGCTCAGCATCAGGCTGGGACCCTCCGGCTGCTGTCTCGCCTGGGTGTTCCAGCCTCCACCTGATGTGCATCAGCAGCAGTGTGGTGCTCACCAGACTGTGTCCCCGAAGGCTGTCCACCAACATGTCCCACTGAGGTTGTGCATCTGCATTGGTGGAGGGTGGGGATGACAGCTATGCCACGTCTATCACAGTTGCATTCTCAGAGCTCCCCTCCAAGGTGTTCTCCTCGGCGTCAGGAAAGGGGGCCGCCCGGGATGGGCCGGCGCCGTCGGCTAGGGGACCTGTGGGAAAATGGACATGTGGTCAATGGGAGGGATGGGTCAGTCAGTTAGGCGATAACGATTCACGTTTGACAGGTCCTCCGGGTGGATCCCGGTGGTTCCTCACCTCTACGTCGTCCGCCAGCCTCCGCATTGGTGACCGATCTGTCCACGGCCACCCTGGTCACCCCCAGGGCCTGCTCCTCGAAGGAGGTGAGCATTCTTATGTCCGGCACCCCTCCGCCAGTCTGGGCCCTCTCCCGGCAGTTATGGGAGAGCTTTTCCTCAGGAGAGGGGGTGTGAAGGAGGGGTTGAAGAGGGAAGGGGGTGAAGGAAGGGCTGGGGGTTGCATGGGAAGTTGCGGGGGTGGATGCTCCCTTGGGGGGGGGGGGGTGCATTGGTGTCTACTCACTCGTGCTGCCCGATGTAGGTTGTTGACCTTTTTCTGGCGCTGGAGGCCAGTTCTCCTGGTCACACTCCCTGAGCAGACAGCTTCCGCCACCTCATCAGAGGCAGCACTGACTGCCTTGTGGCTGACTCTCCTGGACCTTTGTGGGAACAGGGTATCCCTCCTGGCCTTCATGGCATCCAGTGGCCTCCCCAGGTCAGCGTCCCTGAACCTTGGGGCTGGTCATTCTCGTGTTGGGTGTTCCGATACACAAACGAACCAACACGGTCGTGGATGGTACAACTCTGTTTTATTATTCTGTACAATAATAACTATTAACTTCTGGCTGTGGTTCGTATTTCACCAGCTAACCTGTGGATCCAGCCCTAGCACTATCTTAGTGAGGCACTCAGCACATGGTCTATGTCTGAGTGGCACGCTGTGAGCTCTGTGCTCTGAGCTATCTCCTGGTAGAATGAGCGAGAACTGTGGTGTTCCCTGTTTTATAGTGCGTGTGCTCTCACTGGTGATTGGCTGTGATGTTGTGTGTGTGTTGGTTGGTCCATCTACCTGTCCATCAGTGTGTGTTTGTGATTGCACCATGATATGTTGATGTGGATATCATGACAGTCATCTCAGCGTCATTATTGTGAGCTGGTTGGATTGGCTGTGCAAATGCAGCTTAAGTGCTGCTCGACCTTGTTAGCGAGGGCCTGCGAGCGCAGTCTCGGCGAAACAGCTGGCGAGCCTTCATTTGTGGCGAGAAACCCGTGAGGCCTCATTAAGTGGACCAGTTAACGTTGAAATGTGTTACCAGCCTCGCTGGGCCGAGCTCCAGGAAGCTCGTGGCAGTTCCCGCTCTCTACCGCACTGAGAAATTTTTTCGGAGAATTGCATAGGTCCATTGCTGATCATTAGGAAAATGATGGAAGTCATCATCACAGTCCCATCAAGTGGCACTTGTTTCATAGAATTTACAGTGCAGAAGGAGGCCATTCGGCCCATCGAGTCTGCACCGGCTCTTGGAAAGAGCACCCTACCCAAGGTCAACACTGCCACCCCATTCCCATAACCCAGTAACCCCACCCAACACTAAGGGCAATTTTGGACACTAAGGGCAATTTATCATGGCCAATCCACCTAACCTGCACATCTTTGGACTGTGGGAGGAAACCGGAGCACCCGGAGGAAACCCACGGACACACGGGGAGGATGTGCAGACTCCACACAGACAGTGACCCAAGCTGGAATCGAACCTGGGACCCTGGAGCTGTGAAGCAATTGTGCTATCCACAAGCCTACCGTGCTGCCCCGCTTGCTTAGCAATAACCTGATCATTGATGCTCAGTTTGGGTTCCACCCGGGTCACTCAGCTCCTGACCTCAGAACAGCCTTGGTTCAAACCTGGACAAAAGAGTTGAACTCCAGAGATGAGGTGAGAGTGACTGCTCTTGACATCAACGCAGCATTTGACCGAGTATGGAATCAAGGAACCCAAGCAAAGCAAGAGATAATGGGAACCAGAGGGAAACTTATCCGTTGGTTGGAATCATACCTAACACAAAAGAATATGGTTGCACTATCTCCTGGTAGAATGAGCGGGAACTGTGGTGTTCCCTGTTTTATATTGCGTGTGCTCTCACTGGTGATTGGCTGTGATGTTGTGTGTGTGTTGGTTGGTCCATCTACCTGTCCATCAGTGTGTGTGTGATTGCACCATGATATGCTGATGTGGATATCATGACATCCCCCCTTTTCACAAAGATATGTGCCTACATAGTAATAAATATTGGTGTGTACTGAGTGCATCTGAGTATGTGTGTGCAATATTTACAACATGTACATGAGGCTAAACTATATACAGAGGAAGGTGTCAGGTGCAACAGAGCAACGAGGTTGTACCACTAACAAAACAAGTGCAATTAGCAAACATCGAAAGAGAACTCCTGGAACGACAAGAAAGAAACACGTTAACATTATTGCACAACAAGTCAGTGAGTCCAATGTGCAAACAGGCTCATAAGTCCAGTCTATTAGGTGGGCGACGAATTCGGGTTGACCGCCTCAAGGGTGGGTCAGGATCCACCGGCTGAGGAATGGGCCTGGCCACGGGCGAGAGAGGAAGAGGCAGAGTGGCAGGAAGCTCCATGAAGTCGACATCAGGGACAACAGGAGGACGTGGCACCGGTGCATGATCACGTAGCGAGCGCAGAAGAAGCCGAAGGGCCCGCCGATTACGCCGGCGAATGGAGCCATCAGGCATGCGAACCAGGAACGAGCGGGGAGCCACGCGGCGGAGAACCTCGGCGGTTGCCGACCAGCCACCCTCTGGTAGTTGTATGCGGACGTTGTCTCCACGCGCCAGGGCAGGAAGCTCAGTTGCCCGAGCGTCACGTGCCACCTTCTGCTGAGCACGCTGCAGTCGCATCCTTTGCAGTACTGGAGCATGGTCGGGTTCAGGAACATGAATGGACGGCACAGTGGTCCTGAGGGTGCGACCCATCAACAGCTGGGCTGGCGAGAGGCTGTGGACAGTGGGGCCGAGCGATAGGCCAGCAGGGCTAAACAGAAGTCAGATCCGGCATCAGCAGCCTTGCAGAGGAGCCGCTTCACGATATGGACGCCCTTTTCCGCCTTGCCATTCGACTGGGGATGCAAAGGGCTGGACGTCACGTGTGTGAAGTCGTATGAAGCGCCAAAAGAAGACCATTCTTGGCTCGCAAAACAGGGCCCGTTGTCCGACATGACGGTAAGCGGAATGCCATGGCGAGCGAAGGTTTCTTTGCATGCTCTGATGATAGCTGATGATGTCAAGTCGTGCAGGCGTATGACCTCCAGATAATTGGAAAAATAGTCAATTATAATGACCTAGTCCCTGCCGAGCGCATGAAAAAGGTCCACACCCACCTTTGCCCAGCAAAACGTCAGCAACTCATGGGGCTGAAGTGTCTCAGAGGGTTGCGCCGGCTGAAACCTTTGGCAGGTGGGGCAGTTGAGCATCATGTTGGCGATGTCGTCGCTGATGCCCGGCCAGTACACAGCTTCTCGGGCCCTCCGCCTGCACTTTTCAACCCCGAGATGGCCTTCGTGCAATTGTTCGAGGACAAGCCGGTGCATGCTGTGTGGGATCACAATCCGGTCCAACTTTAGGAGGAAACCATCAATGACAGCCAAGTCGTCCCGGACATTGTAGAATTGTGGGCACTGCCCCTTGAGCCACCCTTCTGTCATGTGGCGCATTACACGCTGTAGAAGGGGGTCAGCCACAGTCTCACGGCGAATGTGGGCCAGACGTGCATCAGTAGCCGGCAGATTGGCCGATGTGAAGGCTACTTGTGCGTCGGCCTGACAAACGAACCCCTACGATTCGGAAGGCGTGCCGCCTGCTCTGGACAGGGCATCCGCGATGATGAGGTCCTTTCCAGGGGTGTGGACAAGTTGGAAGTCGTACCTCCAGAGCTTGAGCAGAATGCGCTGGAGGCGAGGGGTCATCTCGTTGAGGTCCTTCTGAATGATGCCGACCAGGGGGCGATGGTTGGTCTCCACAGTGAACTGCATACACATAGTTGTGGAATTTATCGATGCCGGTTAACAAACCTAGGCACTCCTTTTCAATCTGCACATAGCGCTGTTCTGTGGGGGTCATGGCCCGCGAGGCATAGGCGACCGGGCCCCATGATGCAGTGTCATCCCGTTGCGGGAGTACCGCCCCAATGCCGGACTGGCTGGTATCAGTCGAGATCTTTGTGTCCGAGTAGTGTCGAAGAACGCCAGTACCGGGGCAGTGGTGAGCTTGATCTTGAGCTCCTCCCATTCCTTCTGGTGTGCGGGCAGCCAATGGAATTCTGTAGTCTTCTTGACCAGGTGGTGAAGAGCCGTTGTGTGCGAGACATGGTTGGGAAGTTGACCATCCCGAGAAAGCGTAGCACTGCCTTCTTGTCTGCCGGCTGCGGCATGGCTGCAATAGCTGCCACTTTGTCGGCATCCGGACGCACCCCTGACCGGGATATGTGGTCTTCCAGAAACTTTAGCTCAGTTTGGCCAAAAGAACACTTGGCTCGGTTGAGGCGCAGGCCGTGTTCTCGTATCCGTGCAAAGACATGCTGGAGACGACTGATGTGCTCCTGTGGTGTGGTGGACCAAATGATGAAGTCGTCAACATAGACGCGTACCCCTTCGATGCCCTCCATCATCTGTTCCATGATGCGATGAAACACCTCGGTTGCCGAGATGATGCCAAACGGCATCCTATTGTAGCAGAACCTGCCAAATGGTGTGTTGAAAGTGCACAGCTTCCTGCTGGACTGATCCAGCTGAATCTGCCAAAAACCCTTTGAGGCCTCAAGCTTGGTGAAAATTTTAGTCCGGGCCATTTCGCTTGTGATTTCTTCCCATTTGGGTATGGGGTAGTGTTCCCTCATGATGTTATTGTTCAGGTCTTTCGGGTCGATGCAGATCCGGAGTTCGCCAGAGGGCTTTTTTACGCACACCATGGAGCTGACACATGGTGTTGGCTCCGTGACTCGGGAAAGCACTCCTTGGTCCTGCAGATCCTGCAGCTGCTGCTTGAGGCAGTCTTTGAGTGGTGCTGGGACTCTACGAGGTGCGTGAATGACCTGGGGTGGCTATCTCAAAAGACAGTGTGGCTTTATGTGAGTTGTGTGTAACCTCAAGCTGGCAGGACCCCATGGCCGGGATAACGTTCCTGTTGTAATCAACCAGCTGACAGTGGGATGGCTGAATCGGTGGTTTGACCTTCAAGGTGTGGAAGGCTGACCATGCAATGAGATTGGCGGAGGCACCAGTGTCTAAGCGGAATGTGATTGGTGATCGGTTGACCATTAGGGTGGCACACCATTCATCGCCCAGATTAATGCTGTGCACTGGCATCGGCTGGTGGGTCCTACTTGGGGACATCTGGTTCCTGTCTATTACCGCAACGCGGAAGGGTTCCCGGTCGTCGGTATCACCGGTCTGTACGTTGTCAGGGTATGACTCGGTGTATGGAGGCTGAATGGCCCGCACGTCCCTGCGAGGCTGGCGGAATTGCGGAGAGTGGGCAGGTTGAGCTGCTCGACAGCAGGTAGCGTAATGGCCCATCCTGTCACAGCGGAGGCATTGTCGCGTTTTGGCTGGACATTGCCACTTTAAGTGTGCGGATCTACAGTTGCCGCACGTCGTGATGTCATGGCGTTCGTTGCGTCACCGCGCATTTGTGCGTACCATGTGCAGTCCTGCATAGAGCGCGCCTGCGCATCACGTCCCTCTGCGTCGACGTCCCCTCTTTTGGCGCGTACAAGCGCGGGAGGCCTCAAAAAGCGTGCAAAATGGCCGCCCCTGTCCAGGCATGGCCAGGATGAACTCGATCGACTGGACCCGCTCGGCCTCGTTGGACCCCTGCTGTGCCGATTCAGCCGCCTGGAATTGGGAGTGCCGGCTGGTCGCGTTTTCATGGAGGACGCAGGTTTCGATGGCGGTGGCTAGGGTGAGGCACTTTATTTTGTGGAGCTGCTGGCGTAGGGTGTCCGAGGTGACCCCAAAAACTATCTGATCCCGAATCACAGAGTCGGAGGTGGCCTCATAGCTGCAGGACTGTGCGAGGATACGGAGGTGTGTCAAATAAGATTGAAAAGGCTCATCCTTACCCTGCAGGCGCTGCTGGAAGAGGTACCTCTCGAAGCTCTCATTAACTTCCACGCTGAAGTTTTCCTCAAATTTTAGAAGGACCGTCTTGTACTTCGTCTTGTCCTCGCCTTCCGCGAATGCCAGGGAGTTGTAGATATGGATGGCATGTTGCCCCGCCGTGGAGAGGAGGAGGGCGATCTTCCTGGTGTCCAACGCATTCTCCCTGTCTGTGGCTTCTAGGAAGAGCTGGAAGCGCTGTTTAAACAGCTTCCAGTTGACGCCGAGATTTCCAGCGATTTGGAGCGGCTGCGGCGGGCTGATGGTGTCCATGGCGCAGGATGGTGGATCTCTGAAGAGGTTCAGGTAGGTCTCACAGTCGCTGGTGAGTTTCCAGTCCTGGTATCATGTCGGGTTGGGTGTTCCGATACACAAACGAACTGACACGGTCGTGGATGGTATAACGCTGTTTTATTATTCTGTACAATAATAACTATTAACTTCTGGCTGTGGTTCGTACTTCACCAGCTAACCTGTGGACCCAGCACTAGCACTATCTTGGTGAGGCACTCAGCACATGGTGTATGTCTGAGTGGAACGCTGTGAGCTCTGTGCTCTGAGCTATCTCCTGGTAGAATGAGCGGGAACTGGGGTGTTCCCTGTTTTATAGTGCGTGTGCTCTCACTGGTGATTGGCTGTGATGTGTGTGTGTTGGTTGGTCCATCTACCTGTCCATCAGTGTGTGTGTGATTGCACCATGATATGTTAATATGGATATCATGACAGTCATCTCAGTGTCATTATTGTGAGCTGGTTGGATTGGCTGTGCAAATGCAGCTTAAGTGCTGCTCGACCTGGTTAGCGAGGGCCTGCGAGCGCAGTCTCGGCGAAACAGCTGGCGAGCCTTCATTTGTGGCGAGAAACCCGTGAGGCCTCATTAAGTGGACCAGTTAACGTTGAAATGTGTTACCAGCCTCGCTGGGCCGAGCTCCAGGAAGCTCGTGGCAGTTCCCGCTCTCTACCGCACTGAGAAATTTTTTCGGAGAACTGCATAAGTCCATTGCTGATCATTAGGAAAATGATGGAAGTCATCATCAACAGTCCCATCAAGTGGCACTTGCTTAGCAATAACCTGCTCATTGATGCTCAGTTTGGGTTCCACCAGGGCCACTCAGCTCCTGACCTCAGAACAGCCTTCGTTCAAACCTGGAAAAAGAGTTGAACTCCAGAGATGAGGTGAGAGTGACTGTTCTTGACATCAACGCAGCATTTGACCGAGTATGGAATCAAGGATCCCAAGCAAAGCAGGAAATAATGGGAACCAGAGGGAAACTTATCCGTTGGTTGGAATCATACCTAACACAAAAGAATATGGTTGCGATTGTTGGTCAATCATCTCAGTCCAGGACATCATTGCAGGGTTCCTCAAGGCAGTGTCTTAGTCCCATTGTCAGCTGCTTCATCAATAACCTCCCTTCCATCATAATGTCAGAAGTGGGAATGATCACTGATAACAATGTTCAGCATCACCCCCGACTCTTCAGATAATGAAGCAGTCCATGTCCACCTGAACAATATCCAGGCTTGGGCTGACAAGTGGCATGTAACATTTGTGACACACAAGTGCCAGGGAATGACCACCTCCAACAAGAGATAATCTAACTATCACCTCTAGACATTCAATAGCAGCACCATCACTGATCACTATCCTCCACTTTCAACAACTATTGGTCAGAAACTGAACTGGACCAGCCATACAAATACTGTGGCTACCGGAGTAGCCACAGCAGGTCAGAGGCTAGGAATCGTGTGGCGAGTAACTCACCTCCTGACCCCCAAAGCCTGTCCACCATCTACAAGGCAAAAGTCAGGAATACTCTCTCCTTGCCTTGATGGGTGCAGCTCTAGCCTGGAAAAAGCAGCCCACTTATTGGTGCCCCTTCCACAAACATTCACTCCCTCCACCACTGGCGAACAACTTCTACCATCTAGAAGGAAAAGGGCATGAGACCACATGGGGACACCACCACCTGGAGATTCCTCTCCAAGCCACGCGCCACCCTAACTTGGAAACATATCGCCGTTCCTTCACTGTCGCTGGGTCAATATCCGGGAACTCCCTCCCTAACAGCACTGTGGATGTATCTACACCACATGGGCTGCTGCAGTTCAGGAAGGCAGCTAGCCACCACCTTCTCAAGGGCAATTTGGGAGGGGCAGTAAATCCTAGCCAAGCCAGCAAAGTTCACATCTCATAAATGAATTTATAAAAACATTTTTTGGGAAGAAAAACTTCAGGTTGAAAAGTGGCTCCTGGATGCACGAGATTCGTTGTTCATGCGAGTATTCATCAGCTGGTGTTTAAATGCAGCATCAACAATGAATGTAGAAAGAGATGCCTTCATTGATTTTTTGTCAGTGCTGCAAGATGTTCGCACTTATGATCATCTTTGTGGCGCTGTTAAAGTATTACTTTTAAAAGAAATAATTGTATTTATATAATAATTCATGACGTCAGGGCATACAAAACACCTTACAAACAATTCTACACTTTTTAAGTGATAAGATAAAAATGTGACAGGCAATTTGTGCACAGCAAGGTCCAATGAACAGCAATGACTCGACGATTTGGGTTCATTTCTTGGTTTTGGTTGAGAGACAGATATCAGCAAGAGCAGCAGAGGACACTCCTCAGTACATTTTGGAAATAGTGCCATGTGGAACCTTTTAGGTCCACCTGAGAAGGCGATTGTGCCTCGGTTTAATGCCAGCCAGCACCACTGACAGTGTGGCACTCCCACAGCACACTGGCGTGCCAGCCTAGATTTTGTGCTGAAGTCTCTGGAATAGGGTTTGAGCTCACAACATTCTGACTCGGGCGAGAGAGTAGTCTTTGTATCTCTCTTGCTGCCCACCACATCATTACTTGTCAATGTTCCATAAAAGGATCATCTTTGGAATTGCATGACCAGATCATCTGTATTCGGCAAATACCCTGAGCTACACAGTTCTGCTTGTTGTCTTGTGAGCACATTATTGGACTATCTGCACGCATGAGATATTCCTCTTTCGTACAATTAACAATGACAAGTCTTCAAAGTGCAGTGATATTCACAAGCATCCAAAGCCTAGTGTCAATGTCTAAAGATGTGCCCAAAGCCAATTAGGTTTCATTGAGAATAGCCAGATTTGTTCAGGTTGATGCAAGGCCGAAGGGTGAACATTGTCTTTACAATTCCTCCCCATCACCTCAACACCCTTCCCCTGCAGAACAATATGGCTTTTTGTAAAAGTCAGGAAGAAAGCGAACGTGCTCAGCATTGCTTACCTCGGGCTTCTGAGTCTTTGCACATATTTCCTTTGTGAACTGGCTGTCATGTCAAATCCTCACACACAATAAATATGTAAGTGTACACCATATAGCAGAATTAATTCTTCCAACAAAAAATTAATGCCGTCTACAAAGATCCTTACTGTTTTGGGCAAACGTGTGATTAAGTTATTAGTCTTCTGCAGTGCAATGGAGCAGAAGAATGCCCTTATCATGAATTTCATCAAGCCCGTTAGAGAAAGGTTTATATGATGACTAACTAGTAATTCATTGAGAATTGGATATCTATTTCAAAACATCAGCAGAGGGATTCTCCGACCTCCAGTATTCTCGTATTCTCCGGCGCCGGTTTTTGGGTGGGGACGGGGTTCACGCCACACCGGTCGGGAGCCGTTGGCAACGGACCCCCCCCCGGCAATTCTCCGGGCCCCAATGGGCCAAGCGGCCTTCCATTTTTGGCCAGTCGTGCCGGCGTAGGCTGGGCATGGACCCATACGGCAGGACCTGGCAGGTACGTCAGCTGGGGCGGTCCTCGGGGGGATCCGACCCGGGGGGGGCTCCCACGGTGGCCTGGCCCGCGATCGGGTCCCACCGATCTGCGGGCGGGCCTATGCCGTGGGGGCACTCCTTCCTTCCGCACCGGCCCCTGTAGGGCTCCGCCCTGGCCGGCGCGGAGAAGACAACCCCCTGAGCATTTGCCAGAAAACGCTGGCTGGTCTGCGCTTGCGCGGGATCACGCCGGCTCTTTGGCACATGCGCTAACTCGCGCAGTCCCTTCGGTGTCAGTTGGAGCAGCGCCAACCCCTCCGGCATCCCCCTAGCCCCCGGAAATGCGGAGAGTTCTGCACTTTCGGGGGCTGTGGACGCCGGAGTGGTTGGCGCCGGTTCTCCCGCCAGGGTGGGGACTTAGTCCCCAGAAAGGAGAATCCCGCCGCAGATGAGGCATGATGGGCCAAAAGGCCTCCTTCTGTGTTTTATGGTGCTGTATGTGTTTTGTTATCACATATCCCAATATCTATAAGGCTAACGGGCAGGATGATGCAATGGCTAGGATTGTCCTTGTTGATCCCTCTCCCCTTGGAAGCTCCTTTTGAAATGCATTCTTTGAGGTTCCCTTGCGATTTGTGTCAAACCTAAATGTGGGCTGGAGTGTTTCCTTTTTATCCCATGTCGGATTTTCACATTTCTTCACGTGAAGGAATGTGGGGAAAAAAAAACAAAAGCAAACCACAAAACAGCACTAAGGCCATCATTTTTAAAGAAAATAGCAGTGCCTCGGGTTTGAAGAGAACTCGCCTGCCTTCTCCTCCTGTGCGAAAGAATATCAAAAGAATTCACATCAAAGGTTTGACCACCATTAAAAGGGTATCATACCTTGTGGTGTTTTCATTTGATTTTGTTCCTCTTGCATCTCAACATGAAGGTGATTTTTTTTTTCATGTGAAATGAAACCGTTTGCTCATCCATCAATAATGATCTGTACATTTTTAACTCTGAGCAATCGTAAAGGCAAAAGAGATCAATGCCATCAGCACCGAGATTGTGTACTATTGATAATGTTTAGAATGTGGGCCCTGCCTGCCCAAGGTGTAAAAGCATTACCGTCGCAACTTGCAGGAAATCAGCTTTGTTTTGTTTCCAGATCCAAAAACCTGAACGGTTTGTGTATAACAGTCTGAGGGAATGAAATAACGAATGGAAAACAAAATACCTGTTTGTGCTCAGTAGGGAATGCGAGCCCTGTGGGCGAATAACAAACTTAATCCTGAACCTTGAGGGACATTGAATTGGGTTGGGTTTTGGTGAATGCTGTACGAGCCTTGTTTTTGTTATGAAGAGTTCATTGCACATGTTATCAATTTTAACAATGCCCACCTGGCAGATCCAGATGGGTGCCACAATTAAAATGGCCGAAGGGAGTTGCCCCCACAATTCCACAATATTCGCTCCAGGTCCCAAAATTAAACATAAAAAAGCAGGGCCCTTCTTTATATATGCAGATCAGAACCTGGCTTTGTCATTGCTGCCGTGGCTTTCAAAACCATGTACATCCTAGACATGGATGGAATTGGGGCCTAGAAAGGTAAATTAGATTTTTTAAAAATATATAATTTCCATATAAACTGAAATGTTCCTCTAGATTCACGAAGAATCTTTGAGGCCTCATTCTCCATTCCCCAACCACAAGAATTTCCCAACCTCCAGTCCCCAAATAGCCACTCATCTGAGAGTCAGGGGCTTTTCTGGAAATCCTCGTCCAGCTCGATAGCAATTCCTGTCAGCTTTGGTGGATGAATGTAGAGGCCTGTTCAGGTGAGGCTCAGGAGTTGACATCTTGTGTGTCTGTAGCTGCAAAAGGGCTGGACAATTCCCTTTCATTCTCAATGCCCACCCACTCCCTCCCAGTGGGAATTAAAATGTGTATTTAAACATCACTCGCTCCACACTGGCAATTCAATATGAGCATGTATAATCCCTGAATCAAATAATCTACTGGGGAGTGTGATCTGTGTCCCAGTATTCTGATATCTTGTGGCCTCGTGAGCTGCAGAATGGGCTTCTTTGAATAGTGCAGCCATCTATTCCTTGGTAGTTTAGTATAGAAGAGAGGGCTTTTCTCTCCGCTGTTCAATCATTAACTCAATGCTATGCAAGCTCCTCTGCTCCTTGGCATTGATCAATCAGCTCTACAGGTCGACTAACAAAATTCATTGGAAGGGATGGGTTTGAGCACCACGGCCATTTTGTTTTGCATATTCCTGGTACAAAATGCGTTAATGGGAATATCTGACCTCATACCATAGACATGGACTTTACATTGCATAAGGAGGCCATTCGGCCCATCAAGTCTGCATCTGCCCTTGGAAAGAGCACCCCACCCAAGCCCACACCTCCACCATATCCCCATAACCTCACCTAACCTTTTTTGGACACTAAGGGCAATCTAGCACGGCCAATCCACCTAATCTACACATCTTTGGACTGTGGAAGGAAACCAGAGCACCCGGAGGAAACCGATGCAGACACTGGGAGAAGGTGCAGACTCTGCACAGGCAGTGACCTAAGCCGCGAATCAAACCTGGAACCCTGGACCTGTGAAGCAACAGTGCTAACCACTGTGCTGCCATGCCGCCCTCACTAATATGTTCATTAGAGATCTTGCAACCTAGATGTACTTTAATGTGGACTTTGGTTTAACCACAATCAAATTTCAAGGATGCAATGGCAGTGGGGACTGTTAAAAGTGTGAATCAGAAACCAGACTTCAACTTGCTCCAAATATGCCTGTTCCTTGGTTTATCAGAGGTGGGCTGGATGGATGGAGAGCTGAGCGAACAACCTGAACTTATAGAGGCAGGGCAGCCATTTAAATATGCTGATCAACTTGTGTGACTCAAATGTTAACATACCTTTAGATTTGAGGGCTGTGAGCTGTGTTTCCCGGCGCTTGGAGGACGTGCAATTGAAAGGAAATGAGTGTTCTGTTATGTACTCTGGGATAACACAGGCTGCAACTCGATGAAGCTTTGACCAAAAGATACTCCAGACTTTGAATTAAGTTCAATGTGATTTATTGAACCATTAGCACAGTTCTCTATGAGTTTGATTCTCCTGCTAATCTTGCTATAGTAACTCAGTCTAACTAACCAGTCTGCTCTAAGCCACCTGGTGGGTGTGATGCTTCTGATCTGCCCCTGTCCTACTCTCTCAGTGTCGCCTGTGGAAAGAGACAGAGCATGTGTGCCCTGTCCTTATATATGGGTTGTGTAATGGTCCCTTGCGGCAGTGTCACCTCTGGGTGTCTTGACTGCCCATTGGTCGTGTCCTATTCTATGTGTTCATTCGCTGTATGTCTGCATGTCATGATGTCTCTGGTACTCCCTCTAGTGTTTACTTAGTTGTAGTGTATTTACATTAACCCCTTGTGTATTTACAGTGATGCATATCACCACAATGAGAAGAGCCGATCGAGCCAGAAAATGTTTATCCAGCACTATTTTTGGCCAAGAGGAGCAGCCGTGCTTCTGTCAGCCCCTCGAGCAAACTTCCTGCCCTCCCTGCAGACTTCCTGTCCACAATCCAAAACCTACCCAGCCCGCATTTGAAAGTCATCCAACCCTACAATCTACCTACCCCCTCCCCACTATCTCCCGCACCACCCTCCCGAGTCTTCACTGCACCACTGTGACCTTCCAGTAAATGCCATTCCACCCGACAAGCAGCCAGCTTCATAATCTGCCTGGCTGCCCACCTGAAACAGAAGGTAAAACAGTCAAATAAGTTCCTGCTGTTAAACTCAGCACTACAGATCATTCCTCAACCTTCTAGGTATCCCAGCCGCTATGACTTACACTCTAATCTCTCCTGGCTCCCCATAGATACTGGGGCCATCACTTTAATTGGCCTGACATGGTACACATGAAGTTTGTTTCCACTTGTAGGTTAGACCAAAATTCTGGGCCGTAAATAAAAAATCCGATAGGGAATTCAGGAGGAATTTCTTTACCCAAAGGGTGGTGAGAAAGTGGAACTTGATGTAGTTGAGGCAAATAGCACCGATGTACGACATCATTCGATGAGAGGGAAAGGCATAGAAGGGTATGTTGATAAGGTGTAACAAAAAGCAGGCAAATGGGGTTTGCTTAGATGGGCTTTTTGGTTGGCATGGACTCCTCCTATTTTATGTGTCTCCAACAGTTGAATATCTCAGGTGATTGTCTTCCTGTCTTGTTCGGGGGAAAGGAGATGGGATCCTTGCACACTTGCCTAAAGTCATTAGCCAGGATTTCCCGGACCCACACGTGACAAGAATCATCACAGGTGGGATGGAGAATTTGGCAGACCAGCCGAAGGCCCATTAACTGCAGACGGCAGAACTGGAAAATCCTGGCCATTGCCTTTGATGGGTTTTGCAGTCAGACTGTCTTCATTCCATTGAATTGGAATGATGAACGTAGAGCAGAGCAAATTGTTGGAACCATCTTTGGCTCTAATCTTAGTCTCTGCTTTTTAAAAGTCTGTTTTTAAAAGTTCAATTCAGCCGAAGGACTAAATTTCATTATTTGACATGAAAACTGTCTTCTTGACAAGGTTCATGTGGAGCATAAGCACTGGTGTGGCCGGCTGGGCCAAATGTAATTCTATATTTTATGTCATTTTGGCTCTCATTTTTAAAAATGCTTCAGACAGTAATGAAAGGTTTATGATTTCACAAAGACCTGTGGTGTTATGAGAGCAGTTATTATGACGTTAATTCTTTCCTAATGAGATGGTGAAATCTCAATTTTGAAAACAGATAAATCGTGCCAAAATGGTAGTAATTGTCCAGACAATTTCATTGTCCTGTGCCTTTCCTCATTATTATTCAAGGACCTTTAATGTACAGAATCGTTAATGGCTATTTTCAGCCCAGTAAAGTGGACACATTTCCAGCCTGACTGCTTTATCTGTTTTTCAATTTAAGATTGTAAAAGGTGGGTTAGCATATATATGCATGTTGAAGTGCTGTCTCGCTCTCTCAGTTACTTACCATCCATTTTAGACTGCTGCTCCTTTCAAGCTGAAAGATCTCAGATTGACCTACCAGCTCCGATAGCCTGCCTGCCACTCTTAATTGGACACCTGTCTCCATGCCAATTAGGGAATGCTCCCATAAAATTTCCAGTGAGTGGCTGTTTCCCCCCCCGGCGAGATGGGGTTGGGGGTGAGGTGGAGGGTATGGGGTGGGGTTTGGCTCTGGTTATTAGTTGGGTCCCGGAAGCAGTCCCCTGCCCAGAAGGGAAAATTCAGGCCACAATTGGGGTATGTAGGTTCGGTACCAAAATGGCATTTTGCCCCGTTTGTGTGCAATCCCAGCATGCTTGTGCGCCAAATGCCATCCCAGTGACGGCATTAAGAGAATGCGCTGGAAGTCTGCAGAGTAGCTCTCCTTTAAATATGCACAAACCTCCCACCCCCCCCACCCCCACCCCCCACCCCCACCCCCCGCCAAACCAGCATTATTTAAAGGGATCATTAACCACTTTCAGGTTTGTTTCTGATTAATCTCTGTTGGTTCTGTTTGAGTTTGTGGAAATGCTTGGTGGTTTGAAGAGTTGGTTAAAGTTGGTGAAGTTGTGAGCGAGTGGTGCTGCACATGGAGAAGGCCGTGACTGATTGCAAGGATTTGGGTCAGGCCTCCCATTCCCATGATGGGCGATATTTGTTGTATTTCCCCTTAGGCTGCAGCAGGAAAGGCAAATAGAGCAGACACAGCAAGGAAGAGAACAAGCTGCTCACAGAGGGAGGAGGACGGGCGTGGACAGGGCTCTCGGCAGGAGACTTTATTCACTTTGGGTCTCCCGGGAGTATTACTCTGACCAACTGCTAAGTCAGTTGTACTGTGTGCGTCGTCTGCATATGACAAAAGAGGTGCTCACAGGAGTCTGTCACCCCTTGCAACCAGTCCTGTAGCCTGAGAGCAGGGAAAGGATGGTGCTGGCTGTAACTGGGAAGCTGACTGACACCATGTGGTAGTCACCACTGATGTATATATTAGATGCTTTGTGGTAAGGCCCTGTACTACAGGTACGGGGGTAATTCCCTGCCTGCTGGCTCCGCCCAGTAGGCGGAGTATAAATATGTGCTCCTCGTACAGCAGCCATTTTGCCAGCTGCTGTAGGAGGCCACACATCTTAGTGTAATAAAGCCTCGATTGCATCCAACTCTCGTCTTTGTGTAATTGATCGTGCATCAATTTATTGCACTAAAGTTTTCAGAAGATGGACCTCCGCATCAAGCCGGATCGCCTGCAGCTGGATCCGCAATCAGACAACGCCAAAAATGACTTTGAACATTGGCTAGCCTGTTTCGAAGTGTACATCGGGTCTGCGCCAGACCCAATTCCAGAAGCTCAGAAGGTTCAGATCCTCTACACGCGGCTGAGCTCCATCATCTTTCCACTTGTCCAGGACGCGCCGGCCTACGAAGACGCCATGGCGCTACTGAAGGAAAACTACGCTCAGTGGACTAACACGCTCTACGCCAGACACATCATCTCCACTCGTAGTCAACTTCCTGGTGAGTCAGTGGAAGATTTCTGGCGTGCTATAATTCCCCTAGTCAGAGACTGTGACTGTCAGGCCGTCACGGCCACGGAACACTTGAACTTGCTCATGAGAGACGCTTTTGTTACGAGGATAGGGTCCGATTACATCTGCCAGCGCCTTTTAGAAGGGGCCACGCTTGACCTCGCGGCAACCAAAAAGCTAGCGCTCTCGCTGACGGTTGCTTTGCGCAACATCCAGGCCTACACCCCAGGCCGCACGGCCCAGCCCTCCTATGCATCGTGAACTCCGCAGACGGCCACCTCATCGGGGACCCCACTCAGCCAACCCCACGCCTGTGTCGCGCAGCAGCCAACCAACCCCGAGGGCCCCAAATGTTACTTCTGTGGGCAGCCAAAACACCCCCGACAACGCTTGCCGGCCCGGACCGCCCTTTGCAAGGCCTGCGGCAAGAAGGGACACTTTGCTGCAGTGTGCCAGGCCCGTGCAGTCGCCGCTATTGTTCCGATCCCCCCTACGTACGGCCAGTGGGCGCCGCAATCTTTCCCTCCCTGGACCACGTGCAGCCCGTGGGCACCGCCATCTTGTTTGACCCTCACCACGTACGGCCCGTGGGCGCCACCATCTTGTCCTCCCCAGGATCGTCAGGCACCGCCACATTGTTCTCCCCATGACACCCCTTCGGAGTCCTAGTCCAGGATTCTCTATAGCTAAACTTGCAGGTTGAGTCTGTAATTAAGAAAGCAAATGCAATGTTGTCATTTATCTCAAGAGGCTTGGAATATAAAAGCAGGGATGTACTTCTGAAGCTTTATAAAGCATTAGTTAGGCCCCATTTAGAATACTGTGAGCAATTTTGGGCCCCACACCTCAGGAAGGACATACTGGCACGAAGTATGCAGGTCCAGCGGAGTTTCACACGGATGATCCCAGGAATGGTAGGCCTAACATACGATGAACGTCTGAGGATCCTGGGATTATATTGATTGGAGTTTAGGAGGTTGAGGAGAGATCTAATAGAAACTTACAAGATAATGAATGGCTTAGATAGGGTGGATGTAGGGAAGTTGTTTCCAATCGCAGGGGAGACTAGGACCCGGGGGCACAGCCTTAGAATAAAAGGGAGTCACTTTAGAACAGAGTTGAGGAGAAATTTCTTCAACCAGAGAGTGGTGGGTCTGTGGAATTCATTGCCACAGAGGGCGGTGGAGGCCGGGACGTTGAGTGTCTTTAAGACAGAAGTTGATAAATTCTTGATTTCTCGAGGAATTAAGGGCTATGGAGAGAGAGCGGGTAAATGGAGTTGAAATCAGCCATGATTGAATGGTGGAGTGGACTCGATGGGCCGAATGGCCTTACTTCCGCGCCTATGTCTTATGGTCTAATTGTCTCTAATCTCGCTTCTGGAGTCATTGATCGTGCATCAATTTAATACGCTAGTTTTTAAAGAATGGAGCTCCAAATCCATTTGGAGTGTTTGCAACTCAGCCCCCACGCGGCAAACTCAGCGGCAACCTTCAAGCACTGGCTGGCGTGCTTCAACGGATATCTCGGGATGGCCGAAAACACACCCACGGGAGAACAGAAACTACAAGAAATCTACACCCTCATCGAGGACGCGGACGATTTTGATGCAGCAATGGAGCTGCTGAAAGGACATCATATTCGCCTGGTAAACCAGGTCTACGCCCGACATCTACTAACGACGAGGCGACAAATCCCTGGGGAATCGCTGGAAGAATTCTACTGTGCGCTCCTGGTGTTGGGGAGAAACTGCAGCTGCCCGCAAGTTTCGCCGAACGACCACACAGAACTTTTGGTCTGGGACGCTTTCGTTGCAGGTATGCTGTCCTCCCAAATCCACCAGCGATTCCTGGAGAAAGAGACACTAGGCCTCAAGGAGGTATGGGCCCTTGCCGGCTCCCTGGATGTGGCCTCCCCAAACACCCGCTCTTACGTCCCCGACCGCGCGGCAGCTCCCTGGGCAGCGTGGAACCTCCCCGCAGCCGACACCGAGGCATCTCCCAGCCCCCCACAAGCTTGTGCTGCGAGATGGCCTGGCAACCCCGGGGGCCCCCGCTGCTATTTTTGCGGGCAAACCAAGCACCCCGACAGCGCTGTCCGGCCCATTCATCCATCTGCAAGGGATTTGGCAAAAAGGGCCACTTCGTGGCGGTATGCCAGGCCCGGCCGATCACTGCGGTCTCCGGAGGCAAATACGGACCGCCACCACAACCCTCTCCACGGTCCCCGTGCGGCCAGCGGGCGCCGCCATCTTCCTCCTCCAGGGCCACGTGTGGCCTCCGGGCGCCGCCATCTTGTCCCGCGGACGCCACGTGCGATGGATGGGCACCGCCATTTTGGATGGACTCCCAGGACCCCAGTTCGGCTGACCACACACCACCTGTAGAGAACATCCAACTGCTGCCATGAGTAGCCTCGGTGACCGTGGACCAGTCTCGGCCCCGAACACTCTCGACATACACCCCTGCTCATGACGCTGTTCTCTCCCCGTCCACCCCGTTAATCAAAAAATCTCCCTAGCCTCCGGATCTCACTCAGTGGAGATCAAGGGGTTTTGTGTAGCTAACCTCACGGTCCAGGGAAGGGAGTTCAGAAACTACCGACTCTACGTCCTTCCCCACCTCTGCGCAGCCACACTCCTAGGGATGGACTTTCAGTGCAACCTCCAAAGTCTAACTTTCAAATTCAGCGGTGTGATACCCCCGCCGCCCCCCCCCCCCCCCCCCACCACCCCCCCAACCCCCGCTCACTGTCTGCAGCCTCGCGACCGTCAAGGTCGATCCGCCTTCCCTGTTTGCGAACCTCACCCCGGATTGCAAACCCGTCGCCACCAGGAGCAGACGGTACAGTGCCCAGGACCGGATCTTTATTAGGTCAGAGGTCCAACGGTTACTGAGGGAAGGGGTCATTGAAGCTAGCAACAGTCCCCGGAGAGCTCAAGTAGTGGTTGTGAAGACCGGGAAAAAGCATTGGATGGTCATCGATTATAGCCAGAACATCAACAGGTATACGCAGCTTGACGCATACCCTCTCTCCCGCATATCCGACCTGGTCAACAGGATCGCGCCATACAAGGTCTTCTCCACGGTGGATCTTAAGTCCGCCTACCACCAGCTCCCCATCCGCACTAGTGACCACAAATACACTGCCTTCGAATCGGATGGGCGGCTCTACCACTTCTTAAGGGTTCCCTTCGGTGTCACTAATGGGGTCTCGGTCTTCCAACGAGAGATGGACCGAATGGTTGACCGGTACGGATTACGGGCCACATTCCCGTACCTCGATAATGTCACCATCTGCGGCCACGACCAGCAGGACCACGACACCAACCTCTGAAAATTCCTCCAGACCGCAAAAATCCTTAACCTCACGTATAACAAGGATAAATGCGTGTTCAGCACCAACCGCTTAGCCATCCTCGGCTACGTAGTGCGTAATGGCGTTATAGGCCCCGACCCTTTATGGAGTTCCCCCTCCCTCACTGCTTCAAGGCACTGAGGAGCTGCCTAGGTTTTTTTCCCTACTATGCCCAGTGGGTCCCCAACTATGCGGACAAGGCCCGTCCACTGATCCAATCCACTGTTTTTCCCCTGTCGATAGAGGCCCGCCAGGCCTTCAGCCGCATCAAAGCAGACATTGCAAAGGCCACGATGTGCGTCATCGATGAGTCCCTCCCCTTCCAAGTCGAGAGCGACGCGTCCGACGTAGCTCTGGCGGCCACCCTCAACCAAGCGGGCAGACCCGTGTCCTTCTTCTCACGCACCCTCCACACCTCCGAAATCCGCCATTCCTCAGTCGAAAAGGAGGCCCAGGCCATAGTGGAAGCTGTGCGACATTGGAGGCATTACCTGGCCGGCAGGAGATTCACTCTCCTCACTGACCAACAGTCAGTTGCTTTCATGTTCGATAATGCAGAGCGGGGCAAGATAAAAAACAAAATCTTACGGTGGAGGATCGAACTCTCCACCTACAACTATGAGATCTTGTATCGTCCCGGGAATCTAAACGAGCCACCTGATGCCCTATCCCGCGGCACATGTGCCAACGCACAAGTGGACTGCCTCTGAGCCCTCCACGAGGACCTCTGCCACCCGGGGGTCACTCGAACTTTCCACTTCATCAAGACCCGCGACCTGTTTATGAGCGACAAACTGCGTCAATTCCTGCTCAGCAAGGGCATTGCCTCGAGCAGGACGACCAGTTACAACCCCCGGGGAAACGGACAGGTAGAGAGGGAGAACGGAACAGTCTGGAACAGTTCCTGCGGTCCAGGAATCTCCCAGTCTCCCGCTGGCAGGAATTCCTCACGGATGCCCTCCACTCCATCCGGTCACTGCTCTGTACCACGACCAATCAAACACCTCAAGAACGTCTCCTTGTCGTCCCCAGGAAGTCCTCCTCTCGGACCTCGCTCCCGACCTGGCTGGAGCTCCCGGACCCGTCCTGCTCCAAAAACACGTGCAGGCGCACAAATCGGACCCATTGGTCGAGAGGGTCCATCTTCTCCACGCTAACCCTCAGTACGCCTACATGGCGTACCCCGATGGCCGACAAGATACAGTCTCCCTACGGGACCTGGCACCCGCTGGATCCCTACACACACCCCCGCCACCAGTCCCACCCTCCCTCCCACCGGCGCACCCCACAGCCGCCCCCTTCCCAGGTGGATCGGTTCTTCAACCGGCCCTGTCTAGGCCCTCCCGCCCATGGCGCACCCCACGGCCGCCCCCTTCGCAGGTCAGTCGGTCCTTCCACCGGCCCCGTCTAGGGGTGATGAAGCTGCCACAGAAGCCGAAACCACACTCCCGGAGTCACAGACCCCCGAACCTCCACCGGCATCACCACCAAAGCTACGACGATCGCAGAGGACGACGAGGGCCCCGATCGACTAATTGCTTCATTTTGATATGTACATTACTGTTGTAAATAGTTAAGAAGTAATAAGGCAAAATGCTGTATGGAGGTATTACGGTACCTTCATAACTGTAACTTCTACCACTTTTACCACGTTGTAATACGAAGCCACCACCCCCGCCGGACTCTTTTTTTAACCGGGGGTGAATGTGGTAATCTGTGTTAGAAGGATTACGGTACCTGATAATGCCGGAATACCATTGGTGGAGAATGTACTTGTTCCAATTTGTTAAGCTTGTTGCTCCGCCCTGCAAGGCGGGGTATAAGAGCCCGTGCTGCCCCAGCAGCTTTCTTCTGCACCTGCACTGTTGGGGGAAACATCTAGCGTATTAAAGCCTTCAATTGTCTCCAATCTCGCTTCTGGAGTTATTGATCGTGCATCACAGTTATTTCATCTTGTTGTTTTAATGTCTTCTCTTGAGTTTTAATTCTTTTTGCTGATTCCCCTTTATGTTCAATAATTTGTGATTTCTTTTTTTAAAAATATATTTATTCAAATTTTTCAACAAATTTTCAACAACCCCCCCCCCCTTCCAACAAGAAGAAAGAAACAAGAACACAACAATCAGAAATTATACATCGGATTTCCCCCATCTACAATAACCCCCCCATATAACAGTAAAAAACACAAATAGGGAAAACCCCCAACCTTCACCCATACCCGACCCCAAAAGAAACCCCCCTCCCTCCCCCCACCCACCCCCGTCCTTGAGCTGCTGCTGCTGATCTCCTCCTAACGCTCCGCGAGATAGTCAAGGAACGGTTGCCACTGCCTGAGGAACCCTTGCACAGACCCTCGCAAGGCAAACTTTATCCTCTACAGCTTGATGAACCCTGCCATGTCATTGATCCAAGCTTCCACACTAGGGGGCTTTGCATCTTTCCATAGTAGCAAAATCCTCCGGCGGGCTACCAGGGACGCAAAGGCCAGAATACCGGCCTCTTTCGCCTCCTGCACTCCCGGCTCGTCCGATACCCAAATAATGCTAATCCCCAGCTCGGCTTGACCCGGGCGTTCATCACCTTGGTCCTCGCAAAACCCATCCAGCGCCGGGCACGACCAGAACATATGGACGGGTTTGCTGGGCTCCCCGAGCACCTCTCACATCTGTCCTCCACCCCAAAGAACCTACTCAACCTCGCCCCTGTCATATGCGCTCTGTGAGTAACTTTGAACTGTATTAGGCTGAGCCTAGTGCAAGAGGAGGAAGAATTAACCCTACTCAGGGCATCAGCCCACAGACCCTCATCTATCTCCTCCCCAAGCTCCTCCTCCCACTTGCCCTTAAACTCCTCCACCGAGGCCTCCTCCTCTTCCTTCAGCTCCTGGTAAATCACCGAAACCTTGCCTTCTCCAGCCCATACACCGAAAATCACCCTGTCCTGAATCCCACGTGCCGGAAGCAGCGGGAATTCCCTCACCTGCCGCCTCACAAACGCCCTCACTTGCATGTACCTGAAAGCGTTTCTCGGGGGTAGCCCAAACTTCTCCTTCAGCGCCCCTAGGCTCGCAAACGTCCCATCGATGAACAGGTCCCCCATTCTTCTAATCCCTGCCCGATGCTTTCTCCGAAACCCCCCATCCATCCTTCCCGGGACGAGTTGATGATTCTCCCAAATCGGGGACCAAACCGAGGCTCCCACCTCGCCCCTGTGTCGCCTCCATTGCCCCCAGATCTTCAGCGTCGCTGCCACCACCGGACTCGTGGTGTACCTTGTCACCGTCACCAGCGCCCTCAGGCTCGTGCCCACACAGGACGCCATCTCTAGCCTCTTCCAAGCCGCCGCCTCTCCCTCCATTACCCACTTACGGATCATCGCCACATTGGCTGCCCAATAATAGCCACGCAAATTCGGCAGCACCAGCCCCTCCCTGTCCCTGCTATGCTCCAGAAACACTCTCTTCACCCTCGGGGTCTTATTCGCCCACACAAATCCCATGATGCTCCTGCTTACCCGTTTGAAAAAGGCCTTGCGGATCAAAATGGGAAGGAACTAGAACACAAAGAGAAACCTCGGGAGGACCGTCATTTTGACCGACTGCACCCTACCCGCTAGTGAGAGTGGCAGCATATCCCATCTTTTAAAATCCTCCTCCATCTGTTCTACCAACCGCGCCAAATTGAGCTTGTGCAGGGCCCCCCAACTCCTAGCTATTTGGATCCCTAGGTTTCAAAAGCTCTTTTCCGCCCTCTTCAGTGGTAGCTCGTCTATCCCCCTTCCCTGGTCCTCTGAATGCACCACAAAGTGCTCACTCTTCCCTACGTTGAGTTTATACCCCAAAAAGTCCCCAAACTCCCGAAGGATCCGCATGACCTGCGCCATCCTCTCCACTGGATCCACAACATACAACAACAGGTCATCGGCATACAACGACACCCGGTGTTCCTCTCCCCCCCGGACCAATCCCCTCCATTTCCTGGACTCCCTCAGTGCCATGGCCAGCGACTCAATTGCCAGTGCAAACAACAAGGGGATAAGGGGCACCCCTGCCTCGTCCCCCGGTACAGCCGAAAGTACTCCGACCTCCGCCGGTTCATAGCCACACTCGCCACCGGGGCTCTATATAGCAGCCTGACCCAACTGATGAACCCCTCCCCGAACCCAAACCTCCGCAACACTTCCCAAAGATACTCCCACTCCACCTGATCAAAGGCCTTCTCCGCGTCCATAGCTGCCATTACCTCCGCTTCCCCCTCCACCGGGGGCATCATAATCCCATTGAGGAGCCTCCGCACATTTGTATTTAGCTGCCTACCCTTCACAAATCCCGTCTGGTCCTCATGAATCACCCCCGGGACACAGTCCTCAATTCTCGTAGCCAGCACCTTCACCAGCAACTTAGCGTCAACATTGAGGAGCGAGATCGGTCTAAACGACCCTCATTGCAATGGATCCTTGTCCCGCTTCAAGGTCAAAGAAATCAGCGCCTTAGACATTGTCAGGGGCAAGGTACCCCCCTCCCTTACCTTATTAAAAGTCCTCACTAGCAATGGGCCCAGCAGGTCCACGTATTTCCTGTAAAATTCAAACGGAAACCCATCTGGCCCAGGGGCCTTCCCCGCCTGCATGCTCCCCAATCATTTAACCAGCTCCTCCAGCCCAATCGGCGCCCCCAAACCAGCCACCTCCTCCTCCTTCACCCTCGGGAACCTCAGCTGATCTAGGAATCGTCGCATCCCCTCCTCCCCCGCTGGGGGCTCAGACCTGTACAGATCCCCATGGAAGTCCCTAAATACCTTGTTTATTCTCACCGCACTCCACACCGTATTCCCCCCTCTATCCTTAACTCCACCAATCTCCCTTGATGCCTCCCTCTTACGAAGCTGATGTGCCAGCATCCGACTCGCCTTCTCCCCATACTCATACGCCGCCCCCTGCGCTTTCCTCCACTGTGCCTCTGCTTTACCCGTGGTCAATAGGTCGAACTCCATCTGGAGGTTCCGTCGCTCCCTAAGTAGCCCCTCCTCGGGGGCCTCTGCATACCTCCTGTCTACCCTTAGAATCTCCCCCACCAGCCTCTCCCTCTCCCTCCCTCTCTCTTCTCCCTGTGGGCCCTAATGGAGATTAGCTCTCCCCTGACCACCGCCTTCAACGCCTCCCAGACTACCCCCACCTGCACCTCCCCGTTGTCGTTGGCCTCCAAATATCTTTCAATACACCCCCGCACCCGCCCGCACACCCCCTCATCCGTCAACAGTCCCACATCGAGGCGCCACAGCGGGCGCTGGTCCCTCTCCTCCCCAACTCCAGCTCCACCCAATGCGGGGCGTGGTCCAAGATGGCTATGGCCGAATATTCCGTTCCCTTCACTTTCAGGATTAGCGCCCTGCTCAAAATGAAAAAATCTATCCGGGAGTAGGCTCTATGGATGTGGGAAAAGAAGGAAAATTCCCTGGCCAGCGGCCTGGCAAACCCCCATGGATCCACTCCCCCCATCTGGTCCATAAACCCCCTGAGCACCTTGGCCGCAGCCGGCCTCTTACCCGTCCTGGACCTAGAGCGGTTCAGTGCTGGGTCCAGCACCGTGTTGAAGTCCCCCCCTATTATCAAGCTTCATACCTCCAGCTCCGGAATCCGACCCAGCATGCGTTTCATAAATCTGGTATCATCCCAGTTCGGGGCATATACGTTCACCAGTACCACCCGCACCTCCTGCAACCTACCGCTCACCATCACATATCGACCTCCATTATCCACCACAATATTCAGCGCCTCGAACAACACCCGCTTCCCCACCAGTATTGCAACCCCTCTGTTCTTCACATCCAGCCCTGAATGAAAGACCTGCCCTACCCATCCCTTTCACAGCCTAACCTGACCTGCCACCTTCAGATGTGTCTCCTGGAGCATAACCACATCTGCCTTCAGTCCCTTTAAGTGCGCGAACACCCGGGCCCTCTTGACCAGCCCGTTCAGGCCCCTCACATTCCATGTTATCAGCCGGATCGGGGGGTCCCGCCCCCTCTGGCGCAGCTCCTTTTTGTGGCCTTACCCCAACTTCCCATCCCCGGGCCTCCACCCAACCCTTCATCCGCGGGGCCCTGCCCCTCCAACACCGATGCCCACACTCTCCCACAGCCCCCACATCAAATCCATTCACCCATCCCCACCCAGCACCCAAACAAACAGAACATTCCCCAAACGCAGTAAACACATTAAACATCCCCCCACGGCAAACCCTCAGCTTGAGTCCAACTTTTCAGTCTGAATAAAGCTCCATGCCTCATCAGGCGTTTCAAATTAGTGGTGCCGATCTTGGAACGTGACCCACAATCGCGCTGGCTGCAGCATCCCGAACATCACCCCCTTCTGATGGAGCACCGCCTTAGTCCGGTTAAAACCAGCCCTCTTCTTAGCCACCTCCACACCCCAGTCCTGGTAAAT
The DNA here is from genome assembly GCF_047496885.1 of Scyliorhinus torazame. NCBI lineage: Eukaryota > Metazoa > Chordata > Chondrichthyes > Carcharhiniformes > Scyliorhinidae > Scyliorhinus > Scyliorhinus torazame. Next base: position 275,748,882 of record NC_092712.1, read on the forward strand.
TCGGATTTCCGTGTTCTCCCACCACCTGCTCCGCTCTTTTTTGGCCCATCTCAGGACACACTCTCTGTCCATAAAGCGGTGGAACCTCACCACTACAGCATTGGCGGTTCGTTGGCTTTGGGTCTCCTTGCCAGGACCCGATGAGCCCCATCCAGCTCCAGGGGCCTCGGGAAAGCTCCCGCGCCCATCAGCGAATTGAGCATTGTGCTCATATATGCCCCGGCATCGGGCCGCTCAACTCCTTCAGGGAGACCCAGAATCCGAAGATTCTTCCTCCTCGACCTATTCTCCAGGTCCTCAAATTTTTCCGCCCACCTCTTGTGCCAACCATAGGGTTGGCGGCGCGCCAGCCGGCGCGGAAGGGCCTCTGCCGTCCGGCGCGAGTTGGCGCATGCGCGGGAGCACCAGCGTGTGCTGGCGTCATCCCAGCGTGTGCGCAGGGGGGTTCTTCTCCATGCCAGCCATGACGGAGGTTGACAGCGGCCGGCGCGGAGGGAAAAAGTGCCCCACGACACAGGCCCGCCGGCGGATCGGTGGGCCCCAATCGTGGGCCAGGCCACTGTGGGGGCACCTCCCAGGGCCAGATCCCCCCGCGCCCCCCCCCGAGGACTCTGCAGGCTGCCCGCAGAGCCAGGTCCCGCCGGTACGGACCTGGTTTGATTTATGCCGGCGGGACCGGGCGAAAACGGGCGGCCGCTCGGCCCATCGCGGGGCGGAGAACCGCTGGGGGGGGGGGGCCTGCTGCCAGCGGCCGCCGACCAGCACGGCGCGAATCCCGCCTCCGCCAAAACACCGGCGCCGGAGAATTCGGCAGCAGGCGGCGGGGTGGCATTCACGCCGCTCCCCAGCGATTCTCCGACCCAGTGGGGGTTCGGAGAATCCCGCCCCTTAACACTTACCTTTAGTATATTTAACAACATTGGAAAATTCTCTCGAGTTTTAGCAGATTACAACACATTTTACAGAGCACTGGGCTGTGCGGAGTACCTCATGCCTCCAGCAGTAATAAATGATTCAGCCACTTTCACTGGTGAGTTGTTGGTGTGGTGAGCACTGAGCTTTCTGTATTTGATCTGTATATCTGTGCGTGACCTTGTTATCAATGAGGCAGAAATGAAATCTCGCATTGTGAAAGTTATTGTAATCATTCAAATCAATTTCAGAGGGTTGGTGCAGACTCAATGGGCCGAATGGACTCCTTCTGCACTGCAGGAATTCTATGATTCTATGAATTTCTATTGCTGGCCTTTGATCTGGACTGAAGTCCCAGAATGGTTAGATCCTCGATGGAGTTATTTGGCGGCATGGTAGCACAGTGGCTAGTGTGGTAATACCAGGTATTGCGGTACCTGAGAGGTGGATGACCATTGGTTAGACCCAGGAGTCTACCATTGGGTGATGTACACAGCTCTGCCCTGAGAGGCGGAGTATAAGAACCTATGCCATCCCAGCAGCCTTCACTTTCTGTATCGAAGCTGCTGGGGAACAGTTCTAGCTGATTAAAGCCTATTAGTTATGACTCACCTTGTCTCGAGAGTAATTGATTGCGCATCAATTTAATCTGCTACAACTTCAGTTGAAAGGATGGATCTCCGTATCAAACCGGAGTGCCTTTAGCTCAGCCCCCACGCGGACAACTCTGCTGCTATTTTCAAACATTGGCTGGCGTGCTTTAAGGGCTACCTCGACACGGCCGCCGACACCCCCACGGAAAGACAAAAGATGCATCTCCTACGCTCACGGGTCAGCCCTGGGATCTACCCTCTTAACGAGGAGGCGGCGAATTACGCTGCCGCGATCGAGCTGCTAGAAGGACATTATATCCGCCCTGTGAACCAGGTCTACGCTCGTCACCTGCTGGCAACTAGGAGGCAAAGCCCCGAGGAAGCGTTGGAAGACTTCTACCGGGCACTGCTAGTGCTGGGCCGAAACTGTGGCTGCCCGCCAGTTTCGGGGAACGAGCACACGGAACTTTTGATCAGGGATGCTTTCGTGGCAGGTATGACCTCCCCTGATATCCGCCGAAGGCTCCTAGAAATGGACACTCTGGGACTTGCAGAGACAGGGGCCCTGGCGGGGTCCATGGATGTTGCATATATAAATGCGCTGTCCTTTGCTCCCGATCGCGCGGCGGCCCCCTGGGCTGCGTGGCACCCCGTATCGGCAGCCCCTCAGACCTTTCCCCTGACCCCGCAAGCCTGCGCGGCGAGACGGCCCACTAACGTCGCCGGACACCGCTGTTTCTTCTGCGGGCAGGCAAATCATCCCTGCCCGCGCTGCCCGGCCCGCACCGCCACCTGCAAACGGTGAGGCAAGAGGGGCCACTATGTGGGGGTCTGCCAGGCCTGCGCCGTGGCCGCGGTCTCCAGCGACTATCGGCAACCCTCCTTTCAGGCCCCGACCACCCAGCACTCACCGCCACCCCTCTATCCTAAGGCCACATGCGACCCACGGGCGCGGCCATTTCGCCCCCCCGGACATCACGCTGGATGGATGGGCGCCGCCATTTTCTCCCTCGCCGTCGCCATTTTCTTCATCCCCGGACACCATGTGCGACCCATGGGTGACGCCATCTTGGATGGGGCCCCAGGCCCCCAGCACAGCCGACTACATGCTGCCCGACCAGAACTCTCCATTACTTCAGCTGGCCTCGGTGACTCTGGACCAGAGTCTGCCCCAGAAGCTACAACGACGATCTCCATCAACGGCCACGAGACGTCGTGCCTGATTGACTCTGAGAGCACGGAAAGCTTTGTTCACCCGGACACGGTAAGGCGCTGTTCTCTTGTGACCCACCCTGTAAATCAAAGGATCTCTCTGGCCTCCGGGTTACACGCGGTGGAGATAAAGGGGTTCTGCCTAGCGAACCTCACGGTCCAAGGCAGGGAATTCCACAATTTCCGCCTGTACGTCCTGCCGCACCTCTGCGCAGCCACCCTCCTTGGGCTGGATTTCCAGTGCCTTCTGCAAAGCCTGACTTTTAAATTCGGCGGCCCTACACCCCCCCTTACTGTCTGCGGCCTCACGACCCTTAAGGTCGACCCGCCTTCCCTGTCTGCGAGCCTTACCCCGGATTGCAAACCCGTCGCCACCAGGAGCAGACGGTACAGTGCCCAGGACCGGACCTTCATCAGATCGGATGTCCAGAGGCTGCTGAGGGAAGGGGTCATCGAAGCGAGCAACAACCTCTGGAGAGCTCAAGTCATGGTGGTAAAGACCGGGGAGAAACATAGGACGGTCATTGACTACAGTCAGACCATCAACGGGTTTACGCAGCTGGATGCGTACCCTCTCCCCCGCATAGCCGACCTGGTGAACAGGATCGCGCAATACAAGGTTTTCTCCACGGTGGATCTCAAGTCTGCCTACCACCAGCTACCCCTCCGTAATGGTGACCACCAGTACACTGCCTTCGAAGCAGACGGGCGGCTCTATCACTTTTTAAGGGTTCCCTTCTGTGTCACGAACGGGGTCTCGGTCTTCCAGCGAGAGATGGACCGAATGGTTGACCGGTACGGCTTACGCGCAACGTTTCCGTATCTGGATAACGTCACCATCTGCGGCCATGACCAGCAGGACCACGACACCAAACTCCGCAAATTTCTCCAGACCGCGAAAATCCTTAATCTGACATACAATAAGGATAAATGCGTGTTTAGCACCAACCGTCTAGCCATTCTAGGCTGCGTAGTGCGAAGTGGAGTCATAGGCCCCAGCCCTGAGCGCATGCGCCCCCTTATGGAGTTCCCCCTCCCTCACTGCCCCAAGGCCCTAAAGCGCTGCCTCAGATTCTTCAGCTATTATGCACAGTGGGTCCCCAATTACGCAGACAAGGCTCGGCCCCTGATCCAGTCCACAACCTTCCCCCGTCGACGGAGGCCCGCCAGGCCTTCAGCCACATCAAAGCAGACATTGCAAAAGCCACGATGCGCGCCATCGACGAGTCCCTCCCCTTCCAGGTCGAGAGCGATGCGTCCGACGTCGCTCTGGCGGCCACCCTCAACCAAGCGGGCAGGCCCGTGGCTTTCTTCTCCCGTACTCTCCATGCTTCCGAAATTCGCCACTCCTCGGTCGAAAAAGAGGCACAAGCCGTAGTAGAAGCTGTGCGACACTGGAGGCATTACCTGGCCGGCAGGAGATTCACTCTCCTCACGGACCAACGGTCGGTTGCTTTCATGTTCGATAATGCACAGCGGGGCAAGATTAAGAACGACAAGATCTTGCGGTGGAGGATAGAACTCTCCACCTACAATTACGAGATCTTGTACCATCCGGGGAAGTTGAACGAGCCTCCTGATGCCCTGTCCCGCGGCACTTGTGCCACCGCACAAGTGGGCCGCCTCCGATCCCTCCACGAGGACCTCTGCCACCCGGGGGTCACTCATTTTTTTCATTTTATCAAGACCCGAAACCTGCCCTACTCCATCGAGGAGGTCAGGACTGTCACCAAGGACTGCCAAATCTGCGCAGAGTGCAAGCCGCACTTCTACCGGCCAGAGAGGGCGCACCTAATAAAGGCTTCCCTTTGAACGCCTCAGCATGGACTTCAAAGGCACCCTCCCCTCCACCGACCGCAACACGTACTTCCTGAACGTGATTGACGAGTACTCCCGGTTCCCATTCGCCATCCCCTGCCCAGACATGACCACAACCACCGTCAGCAAGGCCCTCCAGGGTATCTTTACACTGTTCGGTTTCCCCGCATACATTCACAGTGATAGGGGGTCCTCCTTTATGAGTGACGAACTGCGTCAATTCCTGCTCAGCAAAGGCACCGCCTCGAGCAGGACGACCAGTTACAGCCCCCGGGGAGGACGACAGCACGTTCCCGGAGTCGCAACCGCCGGGACCCCCATCAGAATCACCGCCGAAGCCCAGACGCTCCAGAGGGACGACGAGGCCACCCGATCGACTGATTGCTGCACTATGAACACTTTGTTATTACCCTCGACATCACGGTACCTCCATACCTGGTCATACCATGCGAAAGGCGACTATTAACGCTGGCTATCACCCCGCCGGGCTCTTTTTTAACAGGGGGTGAATGTGGTAATACCAGGTATTGCGGTACCTGAGAGGTGGATGACCATTGGTTAGACCCAGGAGTCTACCATTGGCTGATGTACACAGCTCCGCCCTGAGAGGCGGAGTATAAGAACCGATGCCGTCCCAGCAGCCTTCACTTTAGCAGATTAAAGCCTATTAGTTATGCCTCACCTTGTCTTGAGAGTAATAGATTGCGCATCAGTTAACACTGTTGCTTCACAGCGCCAGGGACCCGTGTTCAATTCCCGGTTTGGGTCACTGTCTGTGAAGAGACTGCACGTTGTCCCCGTGTCTGCGTAGGTTTCCTCCGGGTGTTCCGGTTTCCTCCCACAAGTCCCAAAAGATGTGCTTGTTAGGTGAATTGGACATTCTGAATTCTCCCTCAGTGTACCCGAACAGGCGCCGGGGCTTTTCACAGTAGCTTCATTGCAGTGTTAATGTAAGCCTGCTTGTGACAATAATAAAGATTATTATTATAAACTGCACATCACTCTCTGGTTCGTCTAAAATTGTGAAAAGTTGTGTCCTGCTTTAATTTGTTTATCTGCTTGGGGCCTTTTGAGAATCCGCTAACTGCATTTGATTTTGTTGTTTCATCTTCTCTTTTCTAATCCAGTGCGATCCATATAACCTCATCAAGCATTTCATTAGACTTAACTTTGCGAATTTGAGCTCTCTGAGCTTCACCCATTGGACCATCACACCGGCACTCAGAGCCCTGAGGCCAGGCACCACACGGTTTTTTGACCATCCATTTTAATGGATTCTTAAGTGAACTCAAAAGAATTAGATTAGGCAACAACTCCATTATCATTGCATAATAAGACTGGCAGAACGATAGAAATAAACTAAATGGACTCAGGTATTTAGTCATTCAGCAATTTCCATGTTCCTATCTCCTAAGGCAATGCTCAGAACAGCAATTTTAAAAATTGCCCCTTGATCTCTTGCTGTAACTTGATGACTGTTGAACCTTTCTGGACGAGGAACCTTTGTGAATACTGATGACTTGAGAACCTCCTGGTATGAATGCTTTCCAACGGGACTTCCGGGTGTGGCAATGCAGAGCTAGGTCGCATATTCGGTAGCTCCCGCTTGGAACGGACTTTTGGGCTCTTTTACAGGACCCCTGATCCGGCTGATAACCCGGAATGTAAGGGGACTGAATGGGCCGGTTAAGCGGTCCCGCGTGTTCGCGCACCTGAAGGGGCTCAAGGCGGATGTGGTTATGCTCCAGGAGACACACCTGAAGGTGGCAGACCAGGTAAGACTGAGGGAAGGGTGGGTAGGTCAGGTGTTTCACTCGGGGCTAGATGCCAAAAATCGAGGGGTGGCGATCTTGGTGGGAAAGAAGGTGTCATTCGAGGCGTCGAGCATTGTGGCAGATAATGGCGGTAGGTACATAATGGTAAGTGGTAAGTTGCAGGGAGAGAGGGTGGTACTGGTCAATGTGTATGCTCCGAACTGGGACGATGCGGGTTTTATGCGGCGTATGTTGGGTCGGATCCCAGACTTGGAAGTGGGGGGCCTGATAATGGGGGGAGACTTTAACACGGTGTTGGATCCGGCACTGGATCGCTCCAGGTCTAGGACGGGTAGGAAGCCGGCGGCGGCTAGAGTGTTGAGGGGATTTATGGACCAAATGGGAGGGGTGGATCCTTGGAGATTTGCAAGGCTGGGGGCTAGGGAATTTTCATTCTTCTCACATGTCCATAAGGTTTATTCTCGAATCAACTTTTTCATTTTGAGTAGGGCGCTGATAGCGAGAGTAGAGGATACCGAGTATTCGGCAATAGCCATTTCGGACCACGGCCCGCATTGGGTGGACTTGGAGCTGGGGGAGGAGAGGGACCAGCGCCCGCTGTGGCGCTTGGAGGTGGGGCTGTTGGCGGACGAGGAGGTGAGCGGGCGGGTCCGGGGAAGTATAGAGAGGTACTTGGAGACCAACGACAACGGGGAGGTCCGAGTGGGGATGGTATGGGAAGCACTGAAGGCGGTGGTGAGGGGAGAGCTGATCTCCATTAGGGCCCATAAGGAGCGGAGGGAGCGGGGGGGAGAGGGAGATGCTGGTGGGGGAGATGGTGAGGGTAGACAGGAGGTATGCGGAAGAACCTGAGGAAGGATTGTTGAGGAAGAGGCGCAGCCTACAGGCCGAATTCGACCTGGTGACCACCAGGAAGATGGAGGTGCAGTGGAGGAAGGCCCAGGGGGCGGTCTACGAGTATGGGGAAAAGGCAAGCCGGATGCTGGCGCATCAGCTTCGGAAGCGGGACGCAGCTAGGGAGATCGGGGGAGTTAAGGACAGGGGAGGGAGTGTGGTGCGGAGTGGGGTTGGCATCAATGGCGTCTTCAGGGACTTCTACGAGGAATTGTACCGATCCGAGGCCCCACGGGAGGAGGGAGGGATGGGCCGTTTCCTGGACCAATTGAGGTTTCCAAAGGTGGAAGAGGGACTGGTGGCGGGACTGGGGTCCCGATTGAGCTGGAGGAGCTGATCAAAGGGATAGGAAGCATGCAGGTGGGGAAGGCACCGGGGCCAGACAATTTCCCGGTCGAGTTCTATAAAACATATATGGACCTGTTGGGCCCGCTGTTAGTTAGGACCTTTAATGAGGCAAGGGAGGGGGGGACTTTACCCCCGACGATGTCCCGGGCACTGATCTCCTTGATCCTGAAGCAGGACAAGGATCCCCTGCAATGTGTGTCTTACAGACCGATTTCCTTGCTAAATGTAGATGCCAAGGTGCTGGCGAAGGTCTTAGCCACAAGGATTGAGGATTGTGTGCCGCAGATCATCCATGAAGACCAGACGGGGTTTGTGAAGGGGAGACAGTTGAACGCGAATGTGCGGAGGCTTTTTAATGTTATCATGATGCCGATGAGGGAGGGGGAGGCGGAGATAGTGGTAGCGATGGACGCTGAGAAAGTCTTTGATAGGGTAGAATGGGGGTACTTGTGGGAGGTGCTGAAGAGGTTTGGGTTTGGGGAGGGGTTTGTCAGGTGGGTTAGGCTGTTGTATGAGGTCCCGATGGCGAGTGTGGCCACAAATAGGAGGAGATCCGAGTACTTTTGGTTGCACCGAGGGGCGAGACAGGGGTGTCCCCTGTCCCCCCTGCTCTTCGCGCTGGCGATTGAACCCCTGGCTATGACACTGAGAGAGTCGAGGAACTGGAGGGGATTGGTGCGGGGTGGGGAGGAGCATAGGATGTCACTTTATGCGTCGACCTGCTGCTGTATGTGGCGGACCCAGTGGGAGGAATGCCAGAGGTAATGAGGATCCTTAGGGAATTCGGGGACTTTTCAGGGTACAAGCTCAATATGGGGAAGAGCGAGCTGTTTGTAGTTCAGCTAGGGGACCAGGAGAGGGGGATTGGCGAGCTCCCACTAAAAAGGGTGGAGAGGAGCTTCAGATATTTGGGGGTCCAGGTGGCCAGGAGCTAGGGGGCCCTGCATAGGCTTAACTTTACAAGGCTGGTGGAGCAAATGGAGGAGGAGTTCAAGAGGTGGGACGCGTTGCCGCTGTCCTTGGCGGGTAGGGTGCAGTCAATCAAAATGACGGTGCTCCCAAGGTTTATGTTCCTGTTCCAGTGCCTCCCCGTGTTTATCCCGAAGGCTTTTTTCAGGCGGGTTAACAGGAGTATAATGGGGTTTGTGTGGGCGTGAGGGACTCCGAGGGTGAGAAGGGTGTTCCTGGAGCGGAGTAGAGATAGGGTGGGGCTGGCGCTGCCCAACCTCTGTGGGTACTACTGGGCCGCCAATGCGACAATGGTGCGCAAGTGGGTGATGGAGGGGGAGGGGGCTGCATGGAAGAGGCTGGAGATGGCGTCCTGTGTGGATACGAATCTGGGGGCGCTGGCAACGGCGCCTCCGCCGCTCCCTCCAAGGAGGTATACCAGGAGCCCGGTGGTGGTGGCGGCCCTCAAAATTTGGAGGCGGCATAGGGGGGGAAGTTGGGGCCTCGGCGTGGACCCCATTACGGGGGAACCACCGGTTTGCCCCAGGAAGAACAGGTGGAGGGTTTTCGGGGTGGCACAGGGCAGGGATACGAAAATTGGGGGACCTGTTTGTGGACGGGAAGTTCGCGAGCTTGGGTGAGCTGGAGGAGAAGTACGGGCCCCCCCCGGGGAACACCTTCAGGTACTTACAGGTAAGGGCGTTTGCCAGACGGCAGGTGGTGGAATTCCCGCAGCTACTGCCACACACAGTACAGGACAGGGTGCTCTTGGGGGGGTGGGTGGGAGTGGGGAAGATCTCAGAAACTTACCAGGTGATGCAGGAGGAGGAGGAGGCCTCGGTGGTGGAGTTGAAAGGTAAGTGGGAGGAGGAGTTGGGAGAGGAGATCGAGGAGGGGACGTGGGCAGATGCCCTAGGGAGGGTGAACTCTTCCTCTTTGTGCGCGAGGCTCAGCCTCATACAGTTTAAGGTGCTGCACTGGGCACACATTACCGGGACAAGGATGAGCCGGTTCTTTGGGGGTGAGGACAGGTGTGTTAGGTGCTCAGGGAGCCCAGCAAATCACACCCATATGTTCTGGGCATGCCCAGCGCTGGAGGAATTTTGGGAGGGCGTAGCGAGGACAGTGTCGAGGGTGGTAGGATCCAGGGTCAGACCGGGCTGGGGGCTCGCAATATTTGGGGTGGCAGAGAAGCCGGGAGTGCAGGAGGCGAAAGAGGCCGGAATTCTGGCCTTTGATTCCCTGGTAGCTCGGCGAAGGATTCTCCTTCAGTGGAAAGATACGAGGCCCCCAAGCATGGAATCCTGGATCAGCGATATGGCAGGGTTCATTAAATTGGAGAGGGTAAAATTCGCCTTGAGAGGGTCGGTACAAGGGTTCTTTAGGCGGTGGCAACCGTTCTTAGACTTTCTGGCAGAACGATAGACATTGGTCAATGGCAGCAGCAGCTCAGGGGGGGTGGGGGGGGGTTTACTTTATTTTTGTTTATGTTATTTACACTGGAGGGTCTGAGGGGGTGTCTACACCTGTTGTGTTAAGTCGGGGTGTTAATGTTAATTTATTATTTATGTACAGGGGGTAGGGGTTTGGGGGGTTGCTTTTTTAGATTGTGTTTTGTACTCAACCCTGTTGGGTTCTTTTTTCTTTCTCATTTTGTTATTGATATTTTATGAAAACCTTTAATACATTTTTTTTTAAATTTTTTAAATGAATGCTTTCCAGCATGCTGTCGCACTCTGAGAACCCTTGTGAATTTTAACACACCTATGGGAATGCCTCTCACACAGCGACCAGGATTTTCCTCTCCTGATCGTGCCAGGTGGGTCCGGCACGTAACACGATTGCCCCTCCCCCAGACAGTGACAGGGTGCATTCCCCCACATTCAACACTAGAAACATCATTTGAATGCATTAGCATCTAATTATCAGGCCTCTATCCCTGAACCATCCCCTGCCTCCTCAGAAAACCTATTCAGGTTGGCGTGAGGGCAGAACGGTGTGAATCATGACTGGTCTCCCAAGGCATGTACTTGACGAGCAGATCTCCCACACAGGTGATTACATCACTTGGCGGGAGGGGGGGGGGGGGGAGGGAAATCATGCCTGAACACTTCCCCTGACACTAGTACCAGGAGGCAGAGCCCATCAGTGCCTGGGAGCAATGCCCAGAGGCAGTGTCAGTAGGGTGCGGGGGGGAGGAGAGGGGTGGTGCTTCCAGGTGAACACACGTGAACTTTAAAAATGGTGCCCTGCTCATTGAGGGATTAAGTTGCTGGCGGGCAGGAAAATCAGCGTTACATTGTGGGACATGCCCTTTTAAGATTTTTATTTGAAACCCTGCACTGTACAGGGCAGAAAGCCACCATTACTGTCGGTGGCTTCAAACCTACTTTTCCCTCCCGCTATCGATTTCTGGGCGAATTCCACCCATTTCTCTCCTTTACCTCTCTGGCTCTGTTTCTTCCTTTACTTGTCCTGATTTTCTCCTATCCCCTGGAACACAGGATTCAGGCAGGGATATGTCTCCCCCTCTCAGTATGAAGCATGAAACAGAGAAAGGGGGTTAAGAGTTAGGGTCAGAGGAAAGGAGAAATTGGAGGACTGGAGTCATAGCTAGAGTAGATCTCTATTCTCTCTGCATAGTCTTCCTAATGCTGCACAATTTGGAGTCATACAGCTGTGTTTCAGAGCTGTTTTATGGGCATAAATGCGAAAGAAAATGGCTGCCATGTCTGTGGCTGGTGGAGAGCAGGAGGCTATGGCCTAGGCTGGAAAGGAGTCTTGATCCAGAAGAGAACAGGAGGCCTGGGCTGGAAGGGAATGGGCGGTTTGGGGTATAAAAATGACTTGCTATCTGGGGCCAGGAGTTGAGGGGAGGGAGGATTCTAGTGGCCGTGAAGCTAACTCTGTAACTGTGGCAGTGAGTGTCATGTCTGGACTCAAGATAAAGAAGACTCAAATCGTTAAAGGAACACGAGGGGCACCTTTTGGACAGGGTACTTGACAACCAGTAATGAACGGCTTGAATACCCATTAAAGATCAGCATGTTCAAAATGAACTGTTGAACACACACTATTCCGGCCTTCATAACCTTCATCCACTGCTAAACTCTAATCACTGCCTGTCCCTATTCCCTGATTCAATATTCAGCTTTGGTCTCTCATTGGCTAGAAGACCACAGTCCCTGATTATCGTCCAAAATCAGACTTTGTTTCCTAAGTCCCACCAGAAATCACTCACAGTGCCCAATAACTTCTCAGTCCCCAGGCACTGTACAACCTAAGTGCTTCCATTACCTGCAGTTATAGCCTATTTCCTCAGCCAGCTCTGCTGCTTAGTGTTTGTTGTGAGGTAACAATTGCTGAGTGGTTCTCACAAAGGGTAGTTAAAAACATTGGCAAAATCATTGTGTCAGACATTAACTTGTCAGCCAAATGCTTCATTATGGTACAGTGCAGCTGAGCAAATCCTAGTTTATTTTTGGCTGAGAATCACATGCAGCTTTATGTACATTGACATTGCACACTCAACTCTTCAGCGACAGAGGTTGAATAACTATTTACCAATGGTTGAATTCTGGATTTGCATAGTTCTGAATAATAAAGGAGCCGCTATGTCGTTTACACTTACCATCTGATTGTATTAAAACACACCTCGAACAATGCAATACAAGGTGGGCAATACAAGACATGCTCTCTGATGTTCTGCTGTAAAGAAATTGGAAAAGGCTCAGTAAAATGACTGTATGTGTGTGGGTGAAAGAAAGCACGAACCATCACCTGGTCACACGGTTCTTGCTGCCCACTTATTACTGTAGTGTCCTTCAAAAATGAATGACTGCGATAGACAAAAAGCAGGGACACAGCAGCATTTCAACAATGCAAAAATCTCCATCATTCTCTTCCCCCATCCTAAAATGGCATATTTTCAAAAGCAATCATATTCCCACTGTGGACCGAGTGGTCACGTGATGACATGGCTACTAAAAGTGTCACATGTCGGGGGTGTGCACGTTCTTCCTGGAGAACATGCATGGAGGAGGTGCTCAGCTGGTAAATAAAGTATTGTCCGTTACAAGCCCTTCGTTGTCAGTGTTTGGGAAACCAGAACTTCTACATGATGTCAGGAGCTGGCAGCATAGCTCAGGGACTTTGCCGCATCGATCCATTTGTGCCAAAGTTTGAGAAGTGCCGTCTTTACTGCAGTGCTGCATTATCTAACAAATCACAAAAAGTACAGGCTAACACCTTACTAAACTTAGCGGGTCCTGAGGCCGTCGAGAAGTTCGAGTTATTTGTTTTCCAAACGGAGGAGGAGAAAAAGGAATCTGAAATAATTTTAAATAGGTTTGAGAACATTTGTCTTCTGGTAAAAAAAATATAATTCACAGCACGCATGCGATTAATTCAACAAACCAAAGCACAGATTAATCAATACAATCGATACGGCAACCTTGAAAATCTTAGTGAAGAAATGTGCATTTGTCACCTCACTAATGAGTTAGGGATCGAATAATCTGTGGGACCACAAAAATCTTGTCCATTAGCAACTGCTGCGAGAGAAAGATTTAACGCTACAAACAGCTATTAATATTTGCATGTTAAATGAACAGTCAGAAAATAGCAGCAGAGATTTTAGGCAGGAAACCAAAGTTTTTGTGGTAAAGGGCATGCCCCTGCCCCAACTTCGGTGGCCATCAACCTCAGAACAGAACAGCAAGTTTCGCCTATGGTGAATGCTGCAATAAATAGGGCAATTGGAATCATTTTTGCAAAATGCTGCAGATTGATACCACAGCGGCATTCCTTTGCCACTAGCCACACAGCAGCCAGTCAGTCCTCCACGATTAGGAGCCTCAGCAAGGTGAACGAACTGGAGCTCAGCCAAAGCAACCAAACCAGACAACGTCACAGTAAAGGATGAGATCTTCACCACCCTCAACGTGATTTACAACAATGCAAGACTGAAGGTAAAGATTGATACTGGAGCAAAGTGTAACGTGTTGCCCAGCCGAATGATACAGGAATTAGACCCTTATCTAGCACCGGACCCCAATACTCAGGTGAACCTTGGGGCTTTTGGCGGACAAACCATCTGCTTTGAAGGTGAAGCCACTCTCCATTGCACACAGGCCAGCTTCAAGTTTCATATAGTTGACCAGAACTAAGGCAGCATTACACTGGGGTTCATCCACGTCCATCCAGATGTACATGCTTTGCAAAACCAGGCTCCAGAATACCTCTTCAACTGTGATGCCATTGGTAAGCTACCAGTTGTATACCACATGAGACTAGATGACTTGGTGCCACTAACAGTCTGTGCTCCGAGAAGAGTAACAGTGACCAAGGAGCAGAAAGTAGTCAATGAGCTGCATCGGATGGCAGCACTGGGTATCATAATTCCATACGCAGAATGAGTTTCAGCGAAAGAAAAGATGGCAGGGTCAAGATTTGCATTAACCCAGTGAATTAAACAAGGTGCAGCTCAGACCTCTTCACCCTGTGAAGAGAGTGGAACAGATCCGAGCAGACAGGTCAAACACTAAGCTTTTCAGCATCCTGGATGTGAAATACGGGTTTTCACAAATCACACTCGATGAAGAATCCTCAAAATGTATCACATTTGTATCTCAGGTAGTGTAAGGACCCTTCTTGTTGATTCCCTTATTTCCCAATTCTTTTACTTTGTCGTGATCCATTAATATTTAATGGCCACTTTCCTTGAAGTCGAGCAGAAGTGAAGAACTCAAAGGCTGCAAAATAGTACACTGTGCTATGAAGATAGAGATTTTTAACATAAGAACTCAGACTTTCTGACACCTGAGAGATTGAAGGGATTTTGTTTGATTGGTTGGCTGGTAGCCAATGGATTGGCCAGGGACCATATTCTGCCTGGCAATAGACAGTGATTGGCTTCAGTCAGGTGGAAGGTTTTCAGAGGACCCAGGAAGGAAACAGAACTCTCCTGGATACTGAGAGAAGAAGCTGTGAGTTGCTCTTTCTCTCCCTCTTGTTCCAAACAGGTTTCCTTCCTGCTGGTTTCTGACTCTGCAGAGAATCTGCTTGAGATCCTGATGAATCGACAGCGATTACCATTACAGACTAAATGCAAAGATCTCACTTCAACTGAAGGCCGAGACTAAAAGATGAACTGGAAGACGTCCACCTGAAAGAGACTTTTATCCTTTTTGTATTTTGTATTATTTTCCCGTACACCCCTCTTTGCACTCTGTGTTTGTCTGTCTTGTGTGTGTGTGTAGAGGCTGAGGGGAGTTAAAGAAGGGGGGATTAGGAATTAGATAATAGTAAACCAGTTGTATTTGTTGCCTATTTAATTATAGCTATTTTTATTAATAAGCATTCATTTTGTTTAAATTTACAAACCTGGTGACTGTAGGTATTGGACAGCCAAAGGCCAAAGCCTTTGGGTATTTTCTAAGAATTAATAATTAATCTCAATTCTGTGACTCTGGGTCAAGTGGGGCTGGAATTGACTGTGCACTAACCCAGGGGGGCCGTAACAGTGGGCAGATACCACTTTCATTGTATGCCCTATGGGATCTCCACTAGCAGTGAGGTTTTCCAATGGTGCATGGAATTACTCTTTTCCGGCCAACCCGGTGAAATCATCATGTGCTATGCAAGAACATGATGCCCATATTTGTCTCATTCTCGACAGAATCAGGACCATCCAATTGAAACTAAACACTACAAAATGCAGATTCAGGGTCAACCAGGTTCCCTATGTTGGTCACTTACTCGCAACTGTTGGTGTGAAGCCAGATCCAGACAAGACAACGCCTGTACTGCGCTGTAATGTTCTATGTTCTGTGTACAGGACAGATGGCCATCCTTGTGAACAAGCACACTTTACAGTACTCCCTCGGTATGACAAATTATCTTTCTATGTTCATTTCTTGCTGCAGTGATACCACTGCACTGCTTCGCCAGCTCCTCCACCGAGACGTCGAATGATGCTGGCAGGAGAACCACACAGCAGTCTTCAACAGACCCAAACAAGCACTGTCGACCCCACTGGTGCGACAGTATAACATTCGAGCATCCATATTCATATCAGCGGACGTATCCCAGCACTGACTTGGCACAGTCTGCATCCAGAATGGCAGAACAGCAGACTTTTGTAGCAAGGGCCCCCACTGACCCTGAGACTGGTTATGCTCAGATCGATAAGGAGCTCCTCGCTCTTATCTTCACCTGTCAGAAATGTCATGACATCATATATAGTTGTCCTGCAAGTGCTGAAACTGATCATTAGCCACTTACAACTATTCTAAAAAAGCCTCTTCACACTGTGTCGGCACGGCTATAGAGGATGTCGTGTTATTCACTCTGGGGTAACACGGACTGCAACAGGATGCGATGAGGGGCTGTTTAGCACAGGGCTAAATCGCTGGCTTTTAAAGCAGACCAAGACAGGCTAGCAGCACGGTTCAATTCCCGTAACAGCCTCCCCGAACAGGCGCTGGAATGTGGCGACTAGGGGCTTTTCACAGTAACTTAATTTGAAGTCTACTTGTGACAATAAGCGATTTTCATTTCATTTCATTTCATTTTCATGAACGGTAAAGCATACACCAAACGTAGGCATTGGTTCAATACGATTTATTGAACTTCTGGAACAATGCACACAGCTGGCTGTGGGTTGACACTCTACTACTCTAAGTGTACTAACTCTAACTTACTAGACCAGGCTAGCTCTGATCCATGTGTAGAAGGTGCTGACTGATATATACACCCTGACTGTCACTACAAGTTGTCACCAGTGGAAAGAGGCAGAGTGCTGATGCCTCATGTGTTTTATAGTTGGAAGCCCCCCTCTGGTGTTCTGTCTGGTGATAGGATGTGTTCTGTCCTGTATGTTGATTGGCTAACCTGGGTGTCTGTCACTGCCTGTTTTTACCTCATGATGTGCATATTATGACATCCCCCTTTAAAAAAAAAAAATTGTCGATTGCTTAGAGCATATACGACATATTTACAGATATAACTATTTCCAGCAAATGGCAGTGAATGCATGTGTACATGTAAGGTGTCTAGCGTGCAGATACAGAACAAAATGTAGAAAGGAAATATTTATAAGTCCAATCTCTGGGGCTGGCGTCGGATTCTTGTCGACCGCCTGAGAGGTGGAGGTGGGGCCGACGGCGCCTTGACAGGCGGGATTGCAGCCAGATTGGTGGCCTCCTGGAGCGAAGTGTCTGGAAAAGGCATAACGACAGCTGGGAACGTGAGATCCGGTGGTGGGCAGGCAAGTTTGCGTAGTGCCCTTCTGTTGCGCCTGACAATGGATCCATCAGCCATGCGAACCACGAATGATCTGGAAGCAGCCTGTCGAACAACAACAGCTGGAGCTGACCAGCCTCCACCAGGCAACTTGATGCGAACAGCATCTTCCGGAGAGAGCACAGGCAAATCAGCAGCATGAGCATCGTACGTCAGCTTTTGCCTGTTTCTGAGTTGCTGCACCTTTTGCAGCACCGGGAGGTGATCCAGGTCAGGTAAATGAATGGCCAGAACAGTCGTCCGCAGGTCACGGTTCATAAGGAGTTGTGCCGGAGACAAACTGGTGGACAGAGGGGTTGCCTTGTACGCCAGGAGCGCAAGGTTAAAGTCAGAAGCTGAGTCCGCAGCCTTGCAGAGCAGTTGCTTCACGATATGGACCACTTTTTCGACCTTCCCGTTAGATTGCGGGTAATGCGGGCTCGAGGTAATGTGCTTGAATTGGTATAACTTTGCGAACCTGGACCACTCTTTTAATTTTTTTATTTTTATAAATTTAGAGTACCCAATTCATTTTTCCAATTAAGGGACAATTTAGCGTGTTCAATTCACCTACCTTGCACATCTTTGCGTTGTGGGGGCGAAACCCACGCAAACACAGGGAGAATGTGCAAACTCCACACGGACAGTGACCCAGTGCCAGGATCGAACCTGGGACCTCGACGCCGTGAGACTGCAGTGCTACCACTGCACCACCGTGCTTCCCTTAGTTGGACTACTCTTGGCTGTAGAAGCAGGGACCGTTGTCGCTCATGACCGTGAGCGGAATACCATGCCTGGCAAATGTCTCCTTGCAGGCCTTGATGACAGTCCTTGATGTGAGGTCGGACAGTTTCACCACTTTGGGTAACTCGAGAAGTAGTCAATTACAAGCACGTAGTCACGCCCATTGACGTGAAAAAGGTCGATTCCCACCTTAGACCATGGAGAGGTCACGATCTCGTGTTGCTGGGGTGTTTCTTTGGGCTGAGCAGGCTGGAAACGCTAGCAAATCGCACAATTGAGGACCAT
Source organism: Scyliorhinus torazame (assembly GCF_047496885.1). NCBI lineage: Eukaryota > Metazoa > Chordata > Chondrichthyes > Carcharhiniformes > Scyliorhinidae > Scyliorhinus > Scyliorhinus torazame. Next base: position 275,766,694 of record NC_092712.1, read on the forward strand.
GTTGGATATGTCCTCGTTGATGCCAGGCCAATAGACAGCCTGCGGGCCCTGCGCCTGCATTTCTCGATACCTAGGTGTCCCTCGTGGATCTGTTTCAGCACTAAGCTCTGGAGGCTGCGAGGAATAACGATACGATCCAACTTGAGGAGGATCCCCTCGACAACTGTTAGGTCATCCTTGACATTAAAGAACTGGGGGCATTGCCCTTTCTGCAAACCATTTGCAAGGTGATGTATGACCCACTGCAGAAGAGGGTCTTTGGCAGTCCTTTCTCGAATGTTGACAACTCTTTCGTCTGAGGCCGGGAGGTTGCTGGCACACAGTTGCACCTGTGCCTCAATTTGGTGGATGAGGTTGGCCTGTTCACAGGGCGGGGTGATGGCGCGAGACAGGGCATCCGCAATTATCAGCTCCTTGCCCGGTGCGTAAACCAATTCGAAATCATACCTGTGGAGTCGAAGGAGAATGCGCAGAAGCCTGGGCGTCATGTCATTCAAGTCCTTGTGAATGATATGGACGGGGTCTGTGGTCAGTCTCTACTGTGAAGGTTGATAGACCGTAGGCGTAATCATGGAACTTTACAATGCCGGTTAGGAGGCCCAGGCACCCTTTCTCTATCTGAGCATATTTCTGCTCAGTGGGAGTCCTGGCCCTGGACGTATAGGCCACTGGAGCCCAGGACGAGGAGTCATCCTTCTGGAGGAGCACTGCACCAATGCGTCCGTGGAGAGTTTTGTCTCCCTGTCCGGGTCAAAAACCGCTAGTACCGGAGCAGTGGTGAGCTTTGCCTTTAGCTTGACCCACTCTGCTTGATGTGTGGGTAGCCACTGGAATGTAGTGGACTTCTTCACCAGATGCCTGAGAGCCGTGGTGTGTGATGCGAGGTTGGGAATGAACTTTCCCAAGAAGTTAACCATACCCAGGAAGCGGAGTACTGCCTTTTTGTCTTCCGGGGTCTTCATGGTGTTGATGGCCTTGACTTTGTCCGAGTCCGGTTGCACACCCTGCTGGGATATTTGCTCACCCAAAAACATGATTGATGACATGCCAAAGGAGCATTTGGCCTTGTTCAACTTGAGGCCGTTGGCATGTATGTGTCTAAAGACTTGTTGGAGACGAGATATGTGTTCCTCTGGGGCCGTGGACCACATAATGACGTCATCAACATAAACCCGCACACCCTCAATGCCCTCCAGCATCTGTTCCATGATCCTGTGAAAGATTTCAGAGGCTGAAACAATACCAAACAGCATGCGGTTGTAACAGTACCTTCCGAAAGGTGTATTAAACGTGCAGAGCTTCCTGCTGGACTCAGCCAGTTGTGTCTGCCAGAAATCACGCAATGCATCTCGCTTCGTGAAGAATTTGGCATGTGCCATCGCACTGGTTAGCTCCTCCCGCTTCGGGATCGGGAGTGTTCCCGCATTATGTTTCGGTTAAGATCCTTGGGATCTATACATATGCGCAGTTCTCCAGAGGGCTTCTTCACACAGACCATCGAGCTGACCCAGTCAGTCAGTTCCGTCACTTTAGAGATTATACCCGGGTCTTGGAGCTCCTGCAGCTGCGCCTTTAAACGGTCCTTCAGAGGAGCCGGCACCCGGCGTGGTGCATGGATCACAGGCGTGGCATCAGGCCTGAGTAAGATTTTGTAGCGGTATGGCAGCGTTCCCATCCCACTGAACACATCCGGGTATTGTGACAGGATTTCGTCAATGTCAGCCTGAAGATTCATATTGGCAGAGGACATGGCATGTATGCGCTGGACGAGATTGAGTAGCTTGCATGCATGGGCACCAAGCAGGGAAGCCTTGTCAGGCTTGACGATTTCGAATCGCAGAGTGGCTTTGATGGCCTTGTTGGAGACATGCAGGTGACAAGACCCTAACGCAGTAATGGCATTGCCATTATAATCAAGCAGCTGGCAGGCCGGCGGAAGAATTTTTGGCTGCCTTTGGATGCGAGCAAGATCTGCTTGAGAGATGAGATTGGCTGAAGCACCAGAGTCCAGCTTGAACCAGATGCTGCATTGGTTAACTTGTACGACAGCCCGCCATTCGTCCGCAGAATCCACGTTGAGGATGGGTAGGCGTGTTGCTGAATTTGAGGAGGCCTTGTCATACGTGATAATGATGCTCACACGATATGGGGACTCCAGGCAGTCATCCTCTGGATCCGTGATGTTACCAGGTTCCGAATCCAGCAGCAGCTGCACACTTCGAACGCGTTTGCGTTGTAACTTGGATAGTTGGCCCACGATCGGAGGTGCAGACCTGCACAAGGCTGCATAATGGCCAGGCTTCCCACAATTTAAACTTCGCCTGCTTCTTGCATGGCATTGCCGCTTGAAGTGGGCGGTGCCGCAGTTCGGGCACGTCATGACTTTGACGTCGTAACGCTCCGTGCGTCGTCACACATGCGCAGTACGGTCAGTGCCGCTCGCACCTGTGCAGTGTGGTCTTCGGCCGTTTTGTTCTCCCGTCCGTGGTGCGCATGCGTGGGGCCCCAGGAAAAACGCGTGAAATGGCCGCCTTCGGGCGATGGCCTGTACACTCGGCCTCGTGGGAGGTAAGTTGGTCCTGTTCTGCTGATTTAAGGCGGGAGTACCGACGTTTCACCTGTTCATGCACTTTACATGTCTCGATGGCTACTGGCAGGGTCATGTTTTATTTTTAGGAGCTCCTCCCGCAGGGCGTCGGACTGGACCCCAACCACGATCTGATCCCTGATGAGGGAATCAGCGGTGTCACCGTAGTTGCAGGATTGCGCTAATATGCGGAGATGCGTTAGAAAGGATTGGAAAGGCCCCTCCTTACCCTGAAGGCGTTGCTGGAAGACATAGCGCTCAAAGCTCTCGTTCGTTTCGACTTCACAGTGACTGTCGAATTTGGCTAACACGGTCTGGAACTTGGTCTTGTCCTCGCCGTCGGCAAAAGTGAGCGAATTGAAGATGTTGATGGCCTGGTCCCCCGCAGTCGGTAGGAACAGTGCCATTTTCTGACAGCGGAGGCATCCTCTAGGTCCATGGCCTCAATGTATAGACTGAATTTCTGCTGGAAGACTCACCAGTTGGTGCCGAGATTTCCGGAGATCCGGAGCTGTGGAGGGGTCTGGATCTTCTCCATGCCGCTGGAAGGCACTTGCTGGGCGTCACTGAATTATTCAAGGTAAATTACTTAGATGAAGCAGACTCCTGGTGTCATGTCGTGTTATTCACCCTGGCGTAACACGGACTGCAACAGAATGCGATGAACGGTAAAGCACAAACCAAACGTAGGCGTTGGTTCAATACGATTTATTGAACTTCTGTAACAATGCACACAGCTGGCTGTGGGTTGACACTCTACTACTCGAAGTGTTCTGACTCTAACTTACGAGACCAGGCTAGCTCTGATCCACATGTAGAAGTTCCTGACTGATATATACACCCTGACTGTCACTACAGTTGTCACCAGTGGAAAGAGGCAGAGTGCTGATGCCTCGTGTGTTTTACAGTTGGAAGCCCCCCTCTGGTGTTCTGTCTGGTGATTGGTTGTGTTTTGTCCTGTATGTTGATTCCTAACCTGGGTGTCTGTCACTGCCTGTTTTTACCTCATGATGTGCATGGGTGCATATTATGACAGAGGATGATGTTAAAACTACAACGGTACAATCTCAGCATCATCTACAAATATGGTTAGTAGCTGGACTTGGCTGATGCTGTCTCCAGAGCCTTCCTACTCACCGCAGACCAAGCAGATCGTTAGCAAGACAGAAATATCATGACAACAGTGGTACTGTCTTCCAATAAATGCCTTACAGGCGGACATCACATTCAGACAACTGCACAATATCATCATGGGGTGGCTGGTCAGAGTTTTCAAGGGAGTTTCCTCACGAGCTTTGCACTTTCTGCACCATCAGAGCTGAACTAATCGTACAAGACGGACTGATACTGCACGGCCAGCAATTCATTATTCCTACTTCTCTCCAGTGGTACTACTCCCAACAACTTCACCAGGGGCACGCTGGGTTGGAAACAAACAGATATATGGCCAAGGAATTCTCTACTAACCCTCCATGTACGCAGGCATGGAAAGAGAAATCTCCAGATGTGCACCGTGCAAAGCTCTCAAGTCGCATCAAGCAAAAGTGTCACTGCATTTTATATGAGGTCTCAGGCCTCCCATGGTCATTCACAGCAGCTGACATCTTCAAATGGAATGGTAAGCAACAGTTGATCTTAGCCGATTTGCATTCGGGTGATTTGAGGAGTAAATATTGTCTAGGACACTGGGAAAACTTCCTTTCTCCTCTTTAACTATGGCTATGAGATCCTTTGCATCCAACTGAGAAGATGCCCAGATTACTTTTGACAGGAATCCTTAGAACCATAGAAATGATACAGAACAGAAGGAGGACATTCGGTCCATTTGTCCATGCCGACCCAAAGACACCCAGCTGCTTTTTCTAATCCCATCTTCCTGGCCGATAGGCTTTCCCTTACAGCACTGAAGGTGCCGATACAGGTACTTTTAAAAAGAGCTTGGGGTCTCTGCCTCCACCACCGATTCAGGCAGCGAATTCCAGACACCCACCACCCTCTGCTTAAAACAGGATTTTCCTCATGTCCCCTCTAATCCTTCTGCCACTTAGCTTGAATCTATGACCTCTGGTTTCTGAACTCTCTGCCAAGGGAAACAGGTTCCTCCTGTCTACTCTATCTCTACCCCTCACAATTTTGTACACCTCAATCAGGTCACCCCTCAGCCTTCTCTGCTCCAAGCAAAACAACCTCAATCTCTCCTCGTAGCTACAATTCTCCAGCCCCAGCAACATTCTAGTGAATCTTCTCTGCATTCTCTCCAGAGCAATTATGTCCTGTAATGTGGTGACCAGAACTGCACACAATACCCGAGTTGTGGCCTCACCAGTGTCTTATACAATTCCATCATTATATCCCTACTTTTGTATTTTATACCTCTGCCAATGAAGGAGAGCATTCCATGTGCCTTCTTTACATCTTTGTCTACCTGTGCTGATACCTTTAGGGACCTGAACACCTGCACGACAAGATCTCTCACTTCATCTACCCCTCTCAGTATATTTCTGTTTATTGCGTTTTCCCTTTTACTGTTTGACCTCCCGAAATGCATTACCTCACATCTATCAAAGTCTGCCACTTTCCTGCCCACTCCACCAACCCATATATTTCATTTTGGAGCTTACAGCTATCCTCTACACTATCCACAACAAGGACAATCTTTGTGTCGTCTGCAAATTTCCTAATCGTGCTTCCCCCGCCCTGCGTTCAAATCCAAATCATTATACAATACAAACAGCAGGGGTCCCAACACTATTCACCAAAGAGAAGGAATTGGTAGATGTTGAGTCTGGAGAAGGGGGTGTAGGTAGCCTGGGTCACATTGTGATCCAAAAAGATGAGGTGTTGGGTGTCTTCAAAAATATTAAGGTAGATAAGTCTCCAGGGCCTGATGGGATCTACCCCAGAATACTGAAGGAGGCTGGAGAGGAAATTGCTGAGGCCTTGACAGAAAACTTTGGATCCTCGCTGTCTTCAGGGGATGTCCCGGAGGACTGGAGAATAGCCAATGTTGTTCCTCTGTTTAAGGAGGGTAGCAAGGATAATCCCGATAACTACAGGCCGGTGAGCCTTACTTCAGTGGTAGGGAAATTACTGGAGAGAATTCTTCGAGACAGGATCTACTCCCATTTGGAAGCAAAACAGACGTATTAGTGAGAGGCAGCACGGTTTTGTGAAGGGGAGGTCGTGTCTCACTAACTTGATAGAGTTTTTCGAGGAGGTCACTAAGATGATTGATGCAGGTAGGGCAGTAGATGTTGTCTATATGGACTTCAGTAAGGCCTTTGACAAGGTCCCTCATGGTAGACTAGTACAAAAGGTGAAGTCACACGGGATCAGGGGTGAGCTGGCAAGGTGGATACAGAACTGGCTAGGCCATAGAAGGAAGAGAGTAGCAATGGAAGGATGCTTTTCTAATTGGAGGACTGTGACCAGTGGTGTTCCACAGGGATCAGTGCTGGGACCTTTGCTCTTTGTAGTATATATAAATGATTTGGAGGAAAATGTAACTGGTCTGATTAGTAAGTTTGCAGACGACACAAAGGTTGGTGGAATTGCGGATAGCGATGAGGACTGTCGGAGGATACAGCAGGATTTAGATTGTCTGGAGACTTGGGCGGAGAGATGGCAGATGGAGTTTAATCCGGACAAATGTGAGGTAATGCATTTTGGAAGGTCTAATGCAGGTAGGGAATATACAGTGAATGGTAGAACCCTCAAGAGTATTGAAAGTCAAAGAGATCTAGGAGTACAGGTCCACAGGTCATTGAAAGGGGCAACACAGGTGGAGAAGGTAGTCAAGAAGGCATACGGCATGCTTGCCTTCATTGGCCGGGGCATTGAGTATAAGAATTGGCAAGTCATGTTGCAGCTGTATAGAACCTTAGTTAGGCCACACTTGGAGTATAGTGTTCAATTCTGGTCGCCACACTACCAGAAGGATGTGGAGGCTTTAGAGAGGGTGCAGAAGACATTTACCAGAATGTTGCCTGGTATGGAGGGCATTAGCTATGAGGAGTGGTTGAATAAACTCGGTTTGTTCTCACTGGAACGAAGGAGGTTGAGGGGAGACCTGATAGAGGTATATAAAATTATGAGGGGCATAGACAGAGTGGATAGTCAGAGGCTTTTCCCCAGGGTAGAGGGGTCAATTACTAGGGGGCATAGGTTTAAGGTGAGAGGGGCAAGGTTTAGAGTAGATGTACGAGGCAAGTTTTTTACGCAGAGGGTAGTGGGTGCCTGGAACTCGCTACCGGAGGAGGTAGTGGAAGCAGGGATGATAGGGACATTTAAGGGGCATCTTGACAAATATATGAATAGGATGGGAATAGAAGGATACGGACCCAGGAAGTGTAGAAGATTGTAGTTTAGTCGGGCAGCATGGTCGGCACGGGCTTGGAGGGCCAAAGGGCCTGTTCCTGTGCTGTACATTTCTTTGTTCTTTGTTCTTTGAGCCCTGCAGAACACCACTTGAAAAAGTGTTCCATTCTCAAAGGCAGCCATCGACCATTACCCTTTGTTTCCTGTTACTAACGCAACTGTGAATCCAATTTGCCACATTGCCCTGTATCCCATATGCTTTTACATTTTTGACCAGTTTGCCAAGTGAGACCTTGTCAAATGCCTTATTAAAATCCATGTAGACAACATCCACTACACAACCCTCACCGATCCTCCTTGTCACTTCCTCAAAGAATTCAATCAAATTAATAAGGCACGATCTTCCCTAAACAAGGCCATACAGACTATCCCTGGCTAGTCCACTCCTTTCTAAGTGACAGTTTATCCGATCTCTCAGGATTAATTCTAACAATTTGCCCAGCACTAAAGTAATACTAACTGGCCTATAATTGTTTGACCTTTCCTTTGTACCCTTTTTTCAACAACGGGACCACATTCGCACTCCTCCAGTCCTATAGCACCTCCCCTGTGTCCAGTGAAGATTGGAAAATAATCCTCACAGCATCTGTTATTTCCTCCCTGAACCCTTTCAACATCATAGGAAACAATCCATCCGGCCCTGGCGACTTATCCACTTTCAAGGATTCCAATTCCTCTAATACATCCACTCTCATCATGATTATTTTATCCAATATTTCACACTTTTCCTCTTGGACTAATATATCCACAGCATCCCTTTGCTTTGTGAATACAGAGATACAAAATGTGTTTAAAACTCTTCCCATATCCTCTGCATCTTCACACAGGTTCCCTTCCTCATCTCTGATAAGTCTCACTTTTTCCATAACTATCCTTTTGCTCTTTATGCACTGGTAACACATCTTTGGGGTTTCCTTCATTTTGCTTGCTAATATTTTTTCATGCCCTCTCTTTGATTTCCCTTATTTCCTTCTAAATTTGCCCCCTATACTTTCTATACTCCTGTAAGCAGTGTTGAGTTGTCTGTGACTATCATAAACTTTCTTTTTCTGTTTAATCTTCCCCTATATTTTTCCAGACAGTCATGGGGGGGGTCTAGATTTGGCAGTACCATTCTTATTTTTGGTGAAACATGTCTGCTTTGTATCCTAAGGATCTCACTTATTAGTGCTTCCCACTGTTTCACCATTGGTAAAGGATTTATCCTTTAGCAGTGTTATTCTGTCCACCACAACCAAATCACTTCTCAGTTTTGTGAAATTTGCCTTCCCCCAGTCTAAAACTTTTACTGCCGATTTATCTCTGTCCTTTTCCATAACAATAGTAAATCTAACTGAATTATGGTTACTATCCCCGATATGGCCGCCCACTGTCTCTTCATCCACTTGCCCATCTTCATTTCCCAAGACTAAATCCAAAATTGCGTCTCCTCTCTTTGGGCTTGTCACCTATTGTTTAAAAAAAAATTCCTGGACACAGTACATGAATTTTTCACCCTCAATTCCCCTTATATTGTTTGAAACCCCAGTTGATATTGGGATAGTTAATGTCTCCGACTATTATTGCCCTCTTGAAAAGAAATTAAAAGAAAATCGTTTATTGTCACAAGTAGGCTTCAAATGAAGTTTCTGTGAAAAGCCCCTAGTCGCCACATTCTGGCGTCTGTTCGGGGAGGCATTTACAGGAATTGAACCATGCTGCTGGCCTGCCTTGGGCTGCTTTCAAAGCCAGCAATTTAGCCCTGTGCTAAACCAGCCCCTATAGGCTGAAATTTGTCTTATTCCTTTAGGCTGAAATTTGTCTATTTACATGTTCTTCTATCTCCCTCTCACTATTTGGGGGTCTGTAGTATACTCCTCGTAGTGTGGCTGCCCCTTTTTTCCCCACGCTCAATCCATAATTTCTCATCTGTAACCCATTTAGTATGCCATCCCTTATTACAATTGTAATTGATTCTTTAACCAAGAATGCTACCCCTCCTTTTTTGTCACCCACTCTATCCTGCCTGAAAACTCCATTTTGAGAGATATTAAGCTGCCAATTTTGGTTTCCAGGGCTGGTTTAGCTCAGTGGGCTAGACAGCTGGATTGTGATGCAGAACAAGGCCAGCAGCACGGGTTCAATTCCCGTACCGGCTGAGAATTCTGAATTCTCCCTCTGTGTACCTGAACAGGTGCCGGAATGTGGCGACGAGGGGCTTTTCACAGTAACTTCAGTGCAGTGTTAATGTAAGCCTACTTGTGACAATAAAAAGATTATTCTTTTCTCTATTTATATTATGTTATAGCAATGACATCCTGCTGCCATCTGTCTATCTGTGCCCACAGTTCATCTGCCTTGTTTGTAATGCTTCTTGCATTGAAGTATAAATAGCTCCACCCCATCAATTTATTTTGCAGGATGTTTTTTAATCCTTGTTTCTTTTGTCTTTCCGTATTGCTGACTACATCACTAACTAATGTTATTCCTCCCGTTTGCTATCTGAATCTGGCCCATCTAAGCCAATCCTTGGGTTCCCATATCCCTGCCATACCAATATAAAACCTCCCCAACAGGACTAGCAAAATCATGGGATATTGATCCCAGCTCTGCCCGGGTGCAAATCGCCCGTCTTGTACAGGTCCCACCTTCCCCAGAACCGGCCCCAATGCTGGGAGAATCTAAATCCCTCCCTTGTACATCATCTCTCCAGCCACGCATTCGTCTGATCTATTCTCTTATTCCTGTCTTCGCGAGCGTGCGGCACTGGAAATATTCCTGTGATTACAACATTTGAGGTCCTGCATTTCAATTAAGCTCCTAACTTCCTATATTCAGCTTGCAGATCCTCACCCCTTTGTTTACCTATGTTGTTGGTACCTATATGCTCCACGATCACTGGCTGATCACCCTCCCTGTCCAGAATTCTCTGCTGCTGCTCTATGATATTCCTGTCCCTGGCATCAGGGAGGCAACATATCATCTGGATTCACACCCATGGCCACAGGAGCGCCTGTCTCTATGCCTTACTATTGAATCCCCTATCACTATAGCCCAGCCACTGGTTTTCTTCCCCTTCTGTACAGCAGTCACCTGTGGTGCCATGAACTTTGCTGTTGCTGCTGTCCCCTGAGGGGCCGTAAGCGGCATATCTGTTTGATAGGGGAGTGGCCACAGGAAACTCCTGCACTTCCTTCCTGAGCCTTTTTCTTTACCTGATGGTCACCCATCCCCTTTCTTCCTGTGCAATCCTCACCCGTGGTGTGACCATCTCACTCATTTTTACATGGCGGGCCTGATCTGATATCCCAACATCTGGTAAATTTGACTCCATTCAGCAAAAACTGTTAAAAATGGAATAGAATTAAATAGAATTACAAATAGGTTCTAGAATGCAGAATAGATCCTACAATAGGTCCTAGTTTTGCTTTCAGATTTTGTATTCTTTTCATATTGTACAGCTGTAACTTTTTAAAAGATATTTAATGCATTTCTTTCAAGTCCTTCTCTTTTCCTTGTTGGGTTTTATGCATTTTCTTCCTTGCCTCCATTTTAATTGCTCCATTCGTCCAATTTGGAGATGGCTTATATCACAGAATCGTAGCAAATACTGTGCCGAAGAGGCCCTTCGGCCCATCGAGTCTGCACCCACACATGAAAAACACCTGGCCTACCTAACCTTATATCACTGACATTTCTTTTACTTCAGAATTTGTATATGCCACACTTGTCTTTCATATTTAATATTATACTAGCCAGCAATCAAAATAACACACAATTATGAAGTTGCTGATTAAATTTAATAGCCAACTTCACCAATTACTGGCTGGGACTATTCAGCCATTAATATGCCAGCTTTGTGTTGATACCTATTTGGAGCACTGATTGGTTTTATTGTATGAATTTAAGGAGAGCTTTATTGAGAATGCTTTACATATCAATGAATTGCTGACAGCAATTAGCGAAGTAATTGGCCAGTTATATTAATAAGTGGAGTTTCTGCCAACCCACTGTATCATCGCCCTTCTGTTCCTGGCCGTCTGATCCTCGTCCATTGGTTCAACTTGCTGACTTTACTGTAAGCTTCTGACTGTTCTTTCCAAGATTTTGCATCTGTCTGTGTATGACTGATGTTCACTCCAACACCTTCTTCCAATTCAGTCGGCCAGCTCAAAAGGCAGACGTTAGTCTTTCCGGAGATTTTCTCTTGAGCAACTCCCAACTTAGGTACCCATGAGAAGCCAGCAAACTGTTTGACCTGTAAATGCAGAGTTATTTATTATTTAAACTGTTGACAAATTTCACAGCGAATGTGAAAGACATTGGGCGGGATTCTCCGTCGCCCGATACCGAAATTGAGTTCGCCGGAAATGGGGCCGGCGCCGGTTTGACGCCTGTCCGCCAAGCTTCTCCCCCTCCAAACCGGTGTCATCGTGACACATGCTGCGCGCCGTTTCAACGGCATTGGCGTGTCATCGGCCAGCCCACTCATGATGCTCCACCCCCGAGGGGCCAAGTTCCCGACGGCATAGGCCACGTGTGGTCCTGGGTGTGCGGGAACCCAGCGTGCCGGCTGCGGACTGTGTCCAGCACCGCCACACTTGGCCAGGATCCGTGCCGCTGGCCGGTGGGGGCTTCTGCTATGGCTGGGGGGGGGGGGGGGGGGGACTGGTGGGGTGTGGCCAGGGGGTGGCCAGTGGGTCGCGGTTGGCGGGTTGGGTTCTCACTCGGCCGGCGCAATGTTGTATGGCTGGACCGGTGCAGGTCGTCGGCCGTGCGCATACACGTCACGGGACCCGGCCATTCTCCGGCCGTTTTCAGCGCAGTTCGCCGGAGTTTCAGTAGGTGCCGGTGCTCGCCCGTCACCAGTACCAGAATCAGTTAGAGGTTCGAGACGATTTTTATGTCATGAAAGTCCACACATGCTCCACTGGCGTCAGTACTCAGTCTCCCAAACGGAGAATGCAGCTATTATTTATACAGTGTTTACACAGTACATATGGAAGTAAAATAAATGTAGGATATCCGCTGTCTTCAAAATGGAAGGACAGAGAAATGTAGGTAAGGACAAAAATGCACTGTACATACCCAAAAGGAAGGGAAAGCAAGTTTTAATATTTAAAAAAATTCAGTTTCAAGAGATGGCTATTATTTTGTTGCCTGATTTTTGGTGCCCTTAAGAAGCTGGCGAAGGGTCTTCTTCTTGAACAACTGTGTGTCCATGTGGTGAAGGTGAGGAGTTCCAGGATCTTGACCCAGTGACGATGAAAGAATGCCGATCCGTGCATGATGAAATAATGTGAATCTTGGAGGAGAACTTTATAGTATTCCCATGTACCTGTCACTCTTGTCCTCCAAGGAGATGGAGCTCACGGGTTTGAGAGGATCAGTGTTCCTGGTTTAACGTCTCAGACTGGCATCACTGATAGTGCAGCACTCCCTCAGTCCTGAAGTTTAGATAAGAATAAGGCTTCAACCTATAACTTGCAAATATGAGTACGAGGGCTGAGTCAAGTAGATTTCGTGACCTAACCTATCCACCTTTTACCCATATCCCTTTGTATCTTTGGTTTGAAAAAATGTATCAACCTCAGATTTAAAATTAACAGTTGACCTCGCGTTGACTGCCCTTTCCAGAAGACAGTTCAAACCTTCACCTACGCTTTGCAAAATTTCCTAATTTAATTCTTAAAAAGCCTGCCTCTGTTTTCCCTCATCCTAAATTCCACAACCAACTGAAATTGTTTCTCTGCAGTGACCCTGTCCTTTCATTAGTGTTATATATCAGAGTAACATCATTGGCTGGTGTAATATCACATGTTACACAATGACATTGTTGGAGTGTTTCACGGGTTTTTGTGGAGATCACCATTTTACCCTGTTTGAGCAGAATCTGTAAATAAAGTCCTTGCACTATGTTGCATGATCTCGATGTGTGCCACCTCCGATTCTTTCTCTTTGCCGATACAACAAAAAATGTAAAATTTGTATGTTGAAAACTTTGATCCCATCATGCTTTAACCTTCTAAACTTCAGGGAACATAACCCTGGTTTGTGTAATCTCCCTGCATAATATAGCCTCCAGGATGTGAAGGCCAGTTATCAGGGGCTGGTTTAGCATGCTGGCTTTGAAAGCAGACCAAGGCAGGCCAGCAGCACGGTTCAATTCCCGTACTCAGAGAGTAGTAAAGGTGTAGAATGCCCTGCCTGCAACAGTAGTGGACTCGCCAACACTAAGGGCATTCAAATGGTCATTGGATAGACATATGGACGATAAGGGAATAGTGTAGATGGACTTTAGAGTGGTTTCACAGGTCGGCGCAACATCGAGGGCCGAAGGGCCTGTACTGCGCTGTAATGTTCTATGTTCTATGTTCTACGTACCAGCCTCCCCGAACAGGTGCCGGAATGTGGCGACTAGGGGCTTTTCACAGTAACTTCATTTGAAGCCTACTTGTGACAATAGCGATTTTCATTTTCACTTTGGTAAATCTACACTGCTCTCCTTTCAAGGCCCTTCTCTCCTTTTGAAGGTGTGAAATCCAGAGCTGCTCACAGTACTCCAGGTATAATTTAACCAGGGCTTTGTACAGCTGTGGCATAACTTCTGGCCCCTTGCATTATAATTATCTAGGTAGAAAGGCCAGCACTCTATTAACATTTTTGATTACTTTCGTTACATTTTTATAACATTTTTACAGTCTGTGTACTTGGATTCCCAAATCTCTTTGTAACTCCACTGTTCCTATAGCTTTTCACCATTGAGAAAATATTCTGGGGTTTTTTTTCGGTTTAATGTGTGTTACGAGTGTAGAAATTGTTATATATTATATTTGTAGCAGCAATGTTATTAAAAGCCTGGGTTAAGGTATGTGTTTATTGCAGTAATAATATTACAGAACCTAGGTTAAGGTATCTAGACTGTGTGTCAGCTGTAATTAAGGAGTTATAAAAGGTGAGGTCATGATTGTTTCTAACCATTTATTTGTTTACATGCAGAGGGCTAATGAAACATTGGTATGATTGCTGGAGATTTGCTGGAGAGTAGATAATTTATGAGGGGTTGTAATTAGTTCTGGATAAGTAGGTCATGTGACATCTCGTGTGGGATACAGATGATGTAATTAATGGGGGGAGCCAGGTCTGTCTGTACTTTTGTAGTTTGCTATAGGATTTGGTCTGACGAGACAGAAAGATCTTAAGTTGAACAGCAGTTTTGCCAAATGCTGCTAGGTTGAGCAGAAGTGTATTGGTTTTGCTCTTGTAAGGGTCTTTCTCTCCAAATATTTTTACATAACTAAGCAAGTAATCTGTTTGTTAACTTTATTTTTAAGTGGCATTGGAACTATATTGCTTAATTGGAGTTAGTAGCAGGTATAGATAGTAAGTTTAGTAACTTGAGGAGGCCGGCGAAAATTGAACATAGATTTATTTAACTATCTACAGACACCTGCTTAAAACAACATATTACTCCCAGTACAGTGCTTGCTGTGAGGCCTAACGATACCAATGGGACTGCTTTTATATCGGTATATAACGAGCTCCAGGTGGGTGGCTTCCATCCCCTATCTGGGAAGTGCATTCTCCATGAGTCCCATGGGGAGATCAATGATTGTTTCCCTGTTGTCCTCATGGGGGTTATGATACCCCTCTCCCTCAAAGTCCGAAAGTCCCCCAACAGCCACCAAAGGTGGGGGGTCTTCTGCGCCGCTTCCGCATGTGATGCCTCTGGGTCGGGTGAAGTGTATCGACTTGCCGATCAGCATTTCCTGTCCAAACGCCAAAGAGGTGCTGCTGGGACCTCGGTCCACGACATATCGTCACCCGCCAGAATGGATTCCTCTGCGTCTATTTCAGATTCGGAGTCATCCTCCTCCGGCTGGACCGAGTTGTAATCTGGACGGCTGGGACCCTAGGCTGAGGGATGGTTCCTGATGTGGCGGTGACACCAATGCTGGCAGTCGGGTGTCGAGATGTGTCGGTTTCCCTTTCATCACGTGGTCCAAGTACTTGCAATGGACCTTCCCTTGAACGCAGACCTTATAAGAGACTGGACCTGTTCGTCCCAGCATCAGTCCTGGGAGCCACTGAAATTGCGGGCATAGACAGTATTCCCGGAATGAAATATCAGCTCAGGCTTCCTCAAGTCATGGTGTCTTTGTTGAGTTTCCTGCTGTACCTCTACTTTTCTGCTGAGACTTGGAAACGTCAAACACAACTGGGTTCTGAGTCTACGGCCCATCAATAGCGCCACAGGGGCAATCCCTGTTGTCACATAGATGTTAAGTGATAATTAAAAAGTAACCATGCCAGCCACGTGTCCATGGGCTCCATGGGTTGCTTCTTTAAGCCCCTTTTGAAGGTCTGAACCATCCTTTCTGCTGGACAATTGAAGAAGGACTGATAAGGAACGGAGTCCCATTGTCTGTCACCAGAACCTCAGGGATGCCATGGGTGCTGAAATTGCCCCAGAGCTTCTCTATCATGGTCCTGGACATTGTGGAGGTCATCCAACACACTTCTAACCACTTCGAGTGGCCATCCACGACCACAAAGAACATGGTCCCACAAAATGTACATGCAGGCGCACCCATGGGCGTCGCAGCCATTCCCATGGATGAAGAGAGGCTGCCGGCAGGTGTTTCTGATGTTCCTGGCATGCCGGGCAGCTGTGCATGACCCGCTCGAAGTACCCCTCAATGCTGAGCCAGGCGAAAGGATGGAGGGTTACCGGAAGGGCCTCCTGCTTTCCGCATGAGGCGAAGCTTCGCCATCCCGGGCTCTCGCTGTGTCCAAGCGCGTACCTGTGCAGCCGTCACGGCAACGTGTCCATGAAATTGAGAGTTGCAATCACTTCATCCACCACTGGTGGGGACGGGATGCTCAATGGCAGGTGATTTACGTGCCTGGGCGATGCTGAAATGAACATTTGTATGCAGCGAATAGAAGCGCCCAATGCCGGATCCGAGCTGATGTGATCAGTGGGATTCCCTTATCCTCACTGAAGAGGCTGAGCAGCGGCTTGCTGTTGGTTATAATGGCAAAATGTCGTCCATAAACATACTGATGGAACTTTTTTGTCCCAAAAATCACTGCCATAAGCCTTCTTTCTCTATCTGTGTGTATTGCCACTCTGCATCCACTAGGGTCCTCGAAGCAAATGCAGTGGATCATTCCGTGTCTCTGCCCTATCCATGACCCAGCCCCGCCCCAATGCCATAGGGGGAAGCATTGCAGGTCAAGATTAGAGGCCTAACCGGATTATAATGCGTAAGAATCTGTGTGGAAGGCAGGCGTTTCTTCACAGCAACAAATGCGTTGTCCTGTGAAGCGCTCCAGCATCACTCATGGTCCTTCCTCAACAGCACATGGAGTATTGAACAAGTTGACAATGAACCTCCCATAGTAGTTGACCAGGCCAAAAACGACCGGAGCTCAGTGGCGTTCTCTAAGGTCAGGGCTTCTGCAAACTGAACCGGACGTATGACCCCCCCAGATCCTGCATGCGCTGAGGTTCCACGTCAACCTTTTTAAGCAAAACATAAGGTACAGGCCATGTCCTGAAATATCAGGGCTGAACATCAGGATCCATGTAGCTCTGGGGCTGGATTTTCCACACCCCGACGCCGAAACCGTGGCCGGCGCGGGTGCGGAGAATCCATTTTCCCGCGCTGAATCGGGACCGGCGCCGGTTCCCCGATTCTGCAGGCGCCGAAAAGCAGGGTACTCAGAGAGTACCTACCTGGGGCCATTGCCAGAGGCCTGCTCCACCGTTCTCCGCGCCCGACCAGCCGTAGTCCCGACGGCGTGGATCTAATGTTGTCCAGCCGGTCAGGATACTCGCGTGGCGGCTGCGGACTCAGTCCGCGGCCTCCCTGGTCGAGGGCGGGCCAATCGGAGGGCAGGGGTGGGTTATAGGCGGCCGGCAAATGTTTGTGTGGGCAGACAGGGTCGGGCGCACAGCCGACCGGGGGTTTATTTTTAGGGTCCAGCTCCGCGGTTCGAGTCCACCATGGAGCAGTGCGCGGCCGCTGGAGGCCGCCGCCGGGCGGCCTCCGACCCGGAAGTGCGGGGGCCCATATCTGCAGCAAAAGCCCCCATCAGGAATTTGTGGCCCTTTGTCGTCAGTGTTTTGGCGTAAAACTCCACAGTCTTGACGCCGGCGTGGGGACATAGTCCCAATAACAGAGACCGACCTCCTCGGCTTTGGCCCCCTTTATTCTAGATCCTCCTGGAATGCATCAGGGTACTTACCCAGCATGTCGTACAGACCTCCAGTGCCCATACAAAATCCTATTGCCAGTCAAAACAGAGGAATCTTAACCAGTTCCGTACCAACAAATGTGGTCCCGGTCCCTGCACCACAAGCGACGGAAGGCAAACCGACTACTGCCTATTCACGGTGATCCCCACGATTTTTAAATGCTCTGAAGCAATCTTGCTTTATTATCGCATGGAGTCAGTGGTATGATCCCTGTACGAAGCCGCCAAAATGTACAGAGGTCCACAATGAAGGTGGCAGCACCAGTGCCCATTTCCATCATCACTGGATGCCCATTGACCTGTAGTGTGACCCGCATCAGTGCAACTTTCTCAGCCGTGACACAGTTCAGCTGCATTGGACAGTCCTCCTCATCCAGGGTGCCCATGTATAAGGCCCTAGTTCCTGTGATCTGGGTGGTTGTCGTGGACGCCGTTCTCTACACCGAACCTGGCAGCCCTGACCGTCACGAGTTCTCCATTCACACAGTATCCCAAGGGTCCATGGACCTTGCAGCTCCCACGTGCTTTCAAGATAATGCTGGTTCAATAGACCGCTTCAAATCTAGAGTGTGTTCCGCTGATAGAGTCCTCTGCCTGGCCGTGTTGTTAATACCACACACAAGCCAGTCCCTCAACATCTCAGAGAGGGACAGCCCAAACTCGCAGTGTTCAACCAAATGTCGTAAGTCGGGTCAAGAAGTCGGTCACCGATTTGCCAGGACACTGCACTGCCATACTTAAACAATACCATTGCATAATTTCGGAAGGCTTGGGGTCATGGTGTTCCAAAACCAAAGCAACCAGCTCATCAAAATATTTGAGTCCGGTGCCGTCGGCTAAGTCGAACTCAACTGTCTGGTGGTTAGGAGGAGGAGGACCTTCTAACAGTCTTCCACCATGATGCCACTTGTCTGGAAAAAATACCTCATGTGCTCCGCATACTGGTTCCAGTATGCGTGAAAGCCTTCTTAAATAGTCCCAAACTGGAACTTCCGGCAGTCAGGCAGTTCTACGAGCAAGTCTGGAGTTCCCTTTAATCCTTGTCACCAGTTTAGTAACTTGAGGAGGATGGCAAAAGGGCCACATGTCGTATGGGAGTCACCTCAGGGCACTCCCCTAGTGCCCTCTTGCCCCAGCTGACCCATCAGCTGTATGGGCGCGCTCCAGCAAAACCAGTGCCATTTTGTTGGCTGGAATGAGTGTGTGTGGGGATTGTAATGTGTATGTGCGGCGGAAGCTTGTCAGCGTCCCTAGTGTCAATCACGGATCCGCGGAACCCCGCACCGTTTTTCATTGGAATCGATTGTGTTCCACGTGGTGCCGCTGAATCGGTCCAGTTTTGGCGCCTGTTTTGCTGTCGTGGGAGTCCACGAATCCTGCACCGGCGTCAACACTTATTCTCAGGAACGAAAAATCCAGTCTTATGTTCTCCCGCCGGAGTTGAATTGCCATCAGTTTACGATCCCCCTGGGAGTGCAAACTGGTTAGCAATTCAGTGTTCCACACCATGTAAATTTCTGCATGGTGTGGAATACAAGGGATTCCGTGGGAATCCCACTATCGGGTCACCACCTTGAGCGGGCGGCCCGATAGCGATGTCCCGCGGCCGACCACCACCATACCGCAAATTGGCTCCAAACCACTCCCCCCGGCATCGCAGAGCAGCCCCCCACCCCCGGATTGCCTGGATACCCCTCCAACCCCAAGTACGGGGATGACTTGACCTGCCCTCCCCCCTCTCCCCAAGGATCCCTGTAATAGGGGAACCCCCATAGGGACTCCTGTAATAGGGGAAACTCCACCCCAGGGACCGTTGTGATAGGAAGACCACCACAGGGGCCCCTGTAATAGAGGGACCGCCAGGGACCCCTGAGAAAGGGAGACCCCCTGGGACCCTTGGAATAGGGAGCCCCCCCCTCCCTCCCAGGGACCCTGTAATGGGGGACCCTCTCGGGACCCCTGTGAAAGGGAGACCTCCCGGGACCCTTGTAATAGGGAGGCCTCCTTCCCCCCCCCCAGGAACCCTGTAATGGGGGCCCTCTAGAGACCCCTGTGAAAGGGAAACCCCCCCAGGACCCTTGTAATAGGGTGCCCCTCCCCCCAAGGGACTCTGTAATGGGGACCCCTGTGAAAGGGAGACCCCCCCTCCCCCCGGGGCTCCTGTAATAGGGAGATCCCCTCCCCAGGGACCCCTGTAATAGGGAGACCCTTCCACAGGGACGCTCGATTCTCCATCCCATCGGGAAACGCATTCCAGGCGTCCCAGGACAGAGAATCCCGCCCAATGTGTTTAAATCTGTGTTTAAATTAAAGTTTGTTTGAACATAAAAGATGCCTATTGGTGAGAGTCGTCACGGCTGGGGGGAAGCATCCTCACAGTTTTACAAATTAAAAAGAAAGTCTTTAGGGTTCTTGTCCAGTATCCTAACAGGGTTTGGCACAATATCCTATTGTGCGAGTGGCCTCATATTTGCCAATGTTGAAATCCATTTGCCTGCATTGGAACCAACACCAGAAAGGGAAAAGTAAAGCACGGTTAACAAACCGCTAAATTATATCCAGAGAGTGTTTAGCGGTTTGGGTTGTTAGCTTTGATCCTTTGCAACTGGTAAAGAAATATTGATATGCCTTAAAAAAATTTAATAGGACTTCTCAGCTGTAACAACCGTGGAGGAACTGAAAGCCTTTTAAAATGCGATGGGGCAAATTGTACAACTAATTTCATTTAATGATGTCGGAAGTCCCAATAAAAGGCATCATGCTCCTTTAAGTAACAAGTTCCCAGTGCCATTTAATCTGTGAGACTGCTTCATGGAGAAAAGTGGCAAACTGAAAATCACATTGTAAAAAATAATAACAACTGGTGCACATAAATAATGATCTCTGAATTTATTGCTTCCCTTTGACGGCCCCGCCGCCTGTTAGATGGAGGAGGGTTGAGTGCAGGGAATGTAAATTAGCAGCCCACACTTCCCAAGGATAAAATTGGGTTATAACAGTGCTGGCTGTAACCAGTTTGACGAGTATGATGCTCTCATTGTAAGATGACTAAATTTGCTAATGAAACACCTTAATCTTAATAAAATCAAAGCTTGTTGTTGCTTCATTCAACAGAGTCACACTTGGCGTGAGAGCTGCTGAATAACCCACTACAAGGGCAGGCTATCCACCCCCAGCCCCACGAGCACTTACACCAAAGGAAGAAAAAGCATTGGAAGGGACTGTTTAGGTTTCTCTTGCCCTCTCGTTCTTTGTAGTTTCCCAGAAAATAGCGATCTCAGGTCATTAAACCAGCAGTAATGGTGTTGAACCTCACTAAAATATTTAGAACACAGCAGGCCAATCATTTGCTGCCTGTGGTATGATAATTTATGCAAATAAAGACGTAAACCCATTGCACCGTGTCCTCTTGTGTCCCAGCTTTTCCTAGGAATGGTATATTTTATCAGGCTCCATCTGGCTCAGCAGTTAGAGCACTATTAAATGGAGGCCACACCGCTGTCTTTAATATTAAGGTAATTCATCCAAATTTTATAATGCCCCATTAGCATGATCCGATTGCAATGTTGCAGAGTGCTCCATTATGATCAACCGCTGGTTTCACAGCAATGTGCAGCAGGCAGGCTCACTGTTAAATCTAATCACTGAAGCATTCATTTTCACTTTGTTCAATCGACTGTTTGAAAAACGCCTTGTGTTTATATAGCGCCTTTAAAGTAGCAAAACATCTCAAGGCATTAAAATGTGACATATAGCCGCACAAAGAAAACGTGACAAAAAGCTTGCTTCAGAGGTTTGTGAGAGAGGCGCAGAGAGAGACAGAGTTTTAGGGAGAGAATTCATCGAATCATAAAATTTACAGTGCAGAAGGAGGCCATTCAGCTCATCGGGTTAACACCGGCCCTTGAAAAGAGCACCCTACGCCTCCACCCTATCCCCGTAACCTAGTAAGCTTACCTAATCGTTTGGACACTAAGGGGCAAATTAGTATGGTCAATCCATCTGACCTGAACATTTTTGGACTATGGGAGGAAACGGAGCATCCAGAGGAAACCCATGCAGACACGGGGAGAATGTGGAAACTCCACGCAGGCAGTCACCCAAGGCCGGAATTGAACCTGGGACCCTGTAGCTGTGAGGCAGCAGTGCTAACCACTGCTCCACCGTGCTGCCCCACCCCATTGCTATACGTCTGGAGGCAGGGGAAATCAGCAATGCTCAAGAGGCCAGAATTGGAAGAGAGCAGACATCTCCGAGGACCATAAGGCTGGATGAGATTTATGGTCACCAAGGAGGGGTCTAGCAAGGAGAGTCAAAACAGATTTAGTTCCATCCCTTGGTTTAGGAAAATTACATGCAAGCAATAGTTTGTGGGTCTTGTGGGGGTTATAACAAGATTATGGAGATAGCAAGTGGCGACGCCATGATGGATTTGAACAAAAGAATGAGAAATGTCAACTCGAGGCATCGTTGGACCAGGAGCCAATGCAGCTCGGCAGAAGAGGCAATGGATGAATGGGAAATGGTGCAAGTTAATCATAAAATGGTTAAGTATCAGAAGAAGGCTATTTGGCATGTCGGGCCCATGCCAGATCTCTGCAAGAGGAATTTAGCTAGTCCCACTCTGCAAATCTCGACAAATCCCCTTCCTTTCGGTCCCTTTTGAAAGCCACAATGAAATCTCCCTCCACCACCCTTTAAGGCAATCCTTTCCAGATTGTAACTGTTCCCTGTGTGGGGAAAAAAAAAGTTTTTCTCATGTCACTTTTGGTTCTTTTGCCAACTCGGGGTCCTCTGGTTCTTGAGCACCCTGCAAATGGGAACAGTTTCTCCCTATCTACTCTGTCTACACCCCTCATGGTTTGGAATACCTCCAGCAATCTCTCCTTAACCTCTCAAAGAAGAATGACCCCATCTCTCCAATTTATCCATGCAAGTGAAGTCCCTCAACCTTGGAACCATTCTGTCGGCCTCTTCGCATCCTTCCTAAAGTGCAGCATCCAGAGTTGAACATAACGCTGAAGACCGAACCTGTGCTTTGTAAAAAGGCACCATAAATTTGTTGCTTTTATATTCTGGCCCTCTATATTTTTTTGTTGTTAAAAAGCCCAGGACCCCATCGGATTTTTTAACCATGGTACAGGGTGGCAGACCTTTCACCCGGACATCATCAGTCCTGGGTTTGCTGGACCCCGTGTTTGAAAAATCAGACCACAGCTCCTCTTTGAAAACCACCGAGTTCCTTTGGCAAATACATTACTGGGAGGTAATGCAATCGATACTTTGGTTGTCAGAGAGCATCACTTCTCTTTTTGGAAGGACTCGTGACTGAAATGCCAGTGCAAATCTGCTTGTTTGTATTTTATGTGCAACAAGGTTGATTAAAACCCCGTAAACTTTGAATGAGATAATTGCTTTGAATATATTGCGGGGCTATCAATCTGTTAATTTTGAAGGTAATTAAAATTGGGTCTGTGTACTGTGCCTGGTGCGGTGAGAATCCATAGAGATTTTTGTTCTGTCTTTATTTATTAATTTTCCTCTAGTGCAGTAGCGCGTGGAGACAGAGAGAAGCCTGCATTTTATGCATTAATAGCAAGGTTGCTTCTTTGAACTGGGGTAGTAGGCAGCTGAGGTAGCTGGTGGAGAGCAGAAGGCCGTGGGCTGATGTGTCTTTTCAGAAAGAACAAGAATAACAATAACCTTCACTTAAATAGCACCTTTAACAAAACAAATCATAACCGGTAGGTTGGAATTTATTCTTGTGGTGGCTGGATTCACAACTCCGCCCCCCCCTCCCCCCGCCGCCCTCCCAATGCTAAACTTACTTGGCAGGTGGCTGGGGTGGTCCGCTATTGAGCAACAGAGTTGCATTTGGATGCCTGTATGGCACCCAACAGCTCACCAGCCTAATGTAAATGAGCCTCGGCCCAGAGAATCACAGCCACCTCTTCGCTGTGGACACATCTTTGCAAACGTTGGCCGCATGCCATCTGGCCCAAAGTTGAAAATCATTCATGCCGGTATGTTAAATAATTCTCAGCTGTGGCACCGTCAGCATTCCCGGATCCATTTCAGAAGGTTCTGGGTTCCAGCCCCACTTCAGAAGGTTCTGGGTTCCAGCTCCATTTCAGAAGGTTCTGGGTTCTAGCTCCACTTCAGAAGGTTCTGGGTTCCAGCTCCATTTCAGAAGGTTCTGGGTTCCAGCTCCATTTCAGAAGGTTCTGGGTTCCAGCTCCATTTCAGAAGGTTCTGGGTTCCAGCTCCACATCAGAAGGTTCTGGGTTCCAGCCGCATTTCAGAAGGTTCTTGGTTCCAGCTCCACATCAGAAGGTTCTGGGTTCCAGCTCCATTTCAGAAGGTTCTGGGTTCCAGCTCCACTTCAGAAGGTTCTGGGTTCCAGCTCCACTTCAAAGGGTTCTGGGTTCCAGCCCCACTTCAGAAGGTTCTTGGTTCAAGCCGCATTTCAGAAGGTTCTTGGTTCCAGCTGCACATCAGAAGGTTTGGGGTCCCAGCTCCATTTCAGAAGGTTCTGGGTTCCAGCTCCATTTCAGAAGGTTCTGGGTTCCAGCTCCACTTCAGAAGGTTCTGGGTTCCAGCTCCACTTCAAAAGGTTCTGGGTTCCAGCTCCACTTCAGAAGGTTCTGGGTTCCAGCTGCACTTCAGAAGGTTCTGGGTTCCCGACCCACTTCAGAAGGTTCTGGGTTCCAGCTCCACTTCATAAGGTTCTGTGTTCCAGCTCCACTTCAGAAGGTTCTGGGTTCCAGCTCCATTTCAGAAGGTTCTGGGTTCCAGCTCCATTTCAGAAGGTTCTGGGTTCCAGTTCCACTTCAGAAGGTTCTGGGTTCCAGTCCCACTTCAGAAGGTTCTGGTTTCCAGCCCCATTTCAGAAGCTTCTGGGTTCCCGACCCACTTCAGAAGGTTCTGTGTTCCAACTCCACTTCAGAAGCTTCTGGGTTCCAGCTCCATTTCAGAAGGTTCTGGGCACCAGCTCCATTTAAGAAGGTTCTGGGTTCCCGACCCACTTCAGAAGGTTCTGGGTTCCAGCTCCACTTCAGAAGGTTCTGGGTTCCAGCTCCACTTCAGAAGGTTCTGGATTCCAGCTCCACTTCAGAAGGTTCTGGGTTCCAGCTCCACTTCAGAAAATTCTGGGTTCCTGCTCCATTTCAGAAGGTTCTGGGTTCCAGCTCCATTTCAGAAGGTTCTGGGTTCCAGCTCCACTTCAGAAGGTTCTGGGTTCCAACCACACTTCAGAAGGTTCTGTGTTCCAGCTCCACTTCAGAAGGTTCTGGGTTCCCGACCCACTTCAGAAGGTTCTGGATTCCAGCTCCACTTCAGAAGGTTCTGGGGTCCAGCTCCACTTCAGAAGGTTCTGGGTTCCAGCTCCACTTCAGAAGGTTCTGGGTTCCAGCTCCATTTCAGAAGATTCTGGGTTCCAGCTCCATTTCAGAAGGTTCTGGGTTCCAGCTCCATTTCAGAAGGTTCTGGGTTCCAGCTCCATTTCAGAAGGTTCTGGGTTCCAGCTCCATTTCATTAGGTTCTGGGTTCCAGCCCAACTTCACAGGCTCTGGGACCCAGCCTCATTTCAGAAGGATCTGGGTTCCAGCTCCATTTCAGAAGGTTCTGGGTTCCAGCTACATTTCAGAAGGTTGTGGGTTCCAGCTCCATTTCAGAAGGTTCTGGAGTCCAGCCCCACTTCAGAAGGTTCTGGGTTCCAGCTCCATTTCAGAAGGTTCTGGACTCCAGCCCCACTTCAGAAGGTTCTGGGTTCCAGCTCCATTTCTGAAGGTTCTGGGTTCCAGCCCCATTTCAGAAGGTTCTGGGTTCCAGCACCATTTCAGAAGGTTCTGGGTCCCAGCCCCATTTCAGATGGTTCTGGGTTCCAGCTCCATTTCAGAAGGTTCTGGGTACCAGCTCCACTTCAGAAGGTTCTAGGTTCCAGCTCCATTTCAGTAGGTTCTGGGCTCCAGCCCCATTTAAGAAGGTTCTGGGTTCCAGCTCCATTTCAGAAGAATTTGGGATCCAGCCCCACTTCAGAAGGTTCTGGGTCCAGCTCCATTTCAGAAGGTTCTGGGTTCCAGCCCCAGTTCAGATGGTTCTGGGTTCCAGCTCCACTTCAGAAGGTTCTGGGTTCCAGCTCCATTTCAGAAGGTTCTGGGTTCCAGCCCCAGTTTAGAAGATTCTGGGTTCCAGCCCCATTTCAGATGGTTCTCGGTTCCAGCTCCACTTCAGAAGGTTCTGGGTTCCAGCCCCACTTCAGAAGGTTCTGGGTTCCAGCTCCATTTCAGAAGGTTCTGGGTTCCAGCCCCATTTCAGAAGTTTCTGGGTTCCAGCTCGACTTCAGAAGGTTCTGGGTTCCAGCTCCATTTCAGAAGGTTCTGGGTTCCAGCCCCACTTCAGAAAGTTCTGGGTTCCAGCCTCATTTCAGAAGGTTCTGGGTTCTAGCCCCATTTCAGAAGGTTCTGGGTTCCAGCTCCATTTCAGAAGGTTCTGGGTTCCAGCCCCATTTCAGATGGTTCTGGGTTCCAGCTCCACTTCAGAAGGTTCTGGGTTCCAGCTCCATTTCAGAATGTTCTGTGTTCCAGCTCCATTTCAGAAGGTTCAGGGTTCCAGCTCCATTTCAGGAGGTTCTGGGTTCCAGCTCCACTTCAGAAGGTTCTGAGTTCCAGCTCCACTTCAGACGGTTCTGGGTTCCAGCTCCACTTCAGAAGGTTCTGAGTTCCAGCCCCATTTCAGAAGGATGTAGGTTCCAGCCGCAGTTCAGATGGTTCTGGGTTCCAGCTCCATTTCAGAAGGTTCTGGTTTCCAGCTCCATTTCAGAAGGTTCTGGGTTACAGCTCCACTTCAGAAGGTTCTGGGTTCCAGCTCCATTTCAGAAGGTTCTGGGTTCCAGCTCCATTTCAGAAGGTTCTGGTTTTCAGCTCCACTTCAGAAGGTTGTGGGTTCCAGCTCCATTTCAGAAGGTTCTGGGTTCCAGCTCCACTTTAGAATGTTCTGCGTTCCAGCTCCACTTCAGAAGGTTCTGGGTTCCAGCGCCATTTCAGAAGGTTCTGGGGTCCAGCTCCATTTCAGAAGGTTCTGGGTTCCAGTCCCACTTCAGATGGTTCTGGGTTCCAGCTCCATTTCAGAAGGTTCTGGTTTCCATCTCCATTTCAGAAGGTTCTGGTTTCCAGCTCCACATCAGAAGGTTCTGGGTTCCAGCTCCATTTCAGAAGGGTCTGGGTTCCAGCCCCACTTCAGAAGGTTCTGGTTTCCAGCTCCACTTCAGAAGGTTCTGGGTTCCAGCTCCATTTCAGAAGATTCTCGGTTCCAGCACCACTTCAGAAGGTTCTGGGTTCCAACTCCATTTCAGAAGGTTCTGGTTTCCAGCTCCATTTCAGAAGGTTCTGGGTTCCAGCTCCATTTCAGAAGATTCAGGGTTCCAGCGCCACTTCAGAAGGTTCTGGGTTCCTGCCCCACTTCAGAAGATTCTGGGTTCCAGCCCCACTTCAGAAGGTTCTGGGTTCCAGCCGCACTTCAGAAGGTTCTGGGTTCCAGCTCTATTTTAGACGCTTCTGGGTGCCAGCTCCACTTCAGAAGGTTATGGGTACCAGCTCCACTCCAGAAGGTTCTGGGTTCCAGCTCCATTTCAGAAGGTTCTGGGTTCCAGCTCTATTTCAGAAGGTTCTGGGTTCCAGCCCCATTTCAGAAGGTTCTGGGTTCCAGCTCCATTTCAGAAGGTTCTGGGTTCCAGCTCCATTTCAGAAGGTTCTGGGTTCCAATCCCACTTCAGAACGTTCTGGGTTTCAGTCCCACTTCAGAGGGTTCTGTGTTCCAGCTGCATTTCAGAAGGTTCTGGGTTCCAGCCCCACTTCAGAAGATTCTGGTTTCCAGCTCCATTTCAGAAGGTTCTGGGTTCCAGCTCCACTTCAGAAGGTTCTGTGTTCCAGCGCCACTTCAGAAGGTTCTGGTTTCCAGCTCCACTTCAGAAGGTTCTGGGTTCCAGCTCCATTTCAGAAGGTTCTGGGTTCCAGCTCCATTTCAGAAGGTTCTGCGTTCCAGCTCCATTTCAGAAGGTTCTGTGTTCCAGCTCCATTTCAGAAGGTTCTTGGTTCCAGCTCCATTTCAGAAGGTTCTGGGTTCCAGCTCCACTTCAGACGTTTCTGGGTTGAAGCTCCATTTCAGAAGGTTCTGGGTTCCAGCTCCATTTCAGAAGTTTCTGGGTTAAAGCTCCATTTCAGAAGGTTCTGGGTTACAGCTCCATTTCAGAAGGTTCGGGGTTCCTGCTCCACATCAGAAGGTTCTGGGTTCCAGCTCCATTTCAGAAGGTTCTGGGTTCCAGCCCCACTTCAGAAGGATGTAGGTTCCAGCCGCACTTCAGAAGTTTCTGGGTTCCAGCTCCATTTCAGAAGGTTCTGGGTTCCAGCTCCATTCCAGAAGGCTCTGGGTTCCAGCTCCATTTCAGAAGGTTCTGGGTTCCAGCTCCACTTCAGAAGGTTCTGGGTTCCAGCTCCATTCCAGAAGGCTCTGGGTTCCAGCTCCATTTCAGAAGGTTCTGGTTTCCAGCTCCACTTCAGAAGGTTCTGGGTTCCAGCTCCATTTCAGAAGGTTCTGGGTTCCAGCTCCACTTCAGAAGGTTCTGCGTTCCAGCTCCACTTCAGAAGGTTCTGGGTTCCAGCCTCATTTCAGAAGGCTCTGGGGTCCAGCTCCATTTCAGAAGGTTCTGGGTTCCAGTCCCACTTCAGAAGGTTCTGGCTTCCAGCCCCATTTCAGAAGGTTCTGGTTTCAAGCTCCATTTTAGAAGGTTCTGGGTTCCAGCTCCACTTCAGAAGGTTCTGCGTTCCAGCCCCATTTCAGAAGGTTCTGGGGTACAGCTCCATTTCAGAATGTTCTGGGTTCCAGCCCCACTTCAGAAGATTCTGGGTTCCAGCCCCACTTCAGAAGGTTCTGGGTTCCAGCTGCACTTCAGAAGGTTCTGTGCTCCAGCTCCATTTCAGAAGGTTCTGTGTTCCAGCTCCATTTCAGAAGGTTCTGGGTTCCAGCTCCATTTCAGAAGGTTCTGGGTTCCAGCCCCACTTCAGAAGGTTCTGGGTTCCAGCTCCACTTCAGAAGGTTCTGAATTCCAGCTCCATTTCAGAAGGTTCTGGGTTCCAGCTCCATTTCAGAAGCTTCTGGGTTCCAGCTCCACTTCCGAAGGTTCTGGGTTCCAGCTCCACTTCAGAAGGTTCTGGACTCCAGCCCCACTTCAGAAGGTTCTGGGTTCCAGCTCCATTTCTGAAGGTTCTGGGTTCCAGCCCCATTTCAGAAGGTTCTGGGTTCCAGCTCCATTTCAGAAGGTTCTGGGTCCCAGCCCCATTTCAGATGGTTCTGGGTTCCAGCTCCATTTCAGAAGGTTCTGGGTACCAGCTCCACTTCAGAAGGTTCTAGGTTCCAGCTCCATTTCAGTAGGTTCTGGGCTCCAGCCCCATTTAAGAAGGTTCTGGGTTCCAGCTCCATTTCAGAAGAATTTGGGATCCAGCCCCACTTCAGAAGGTTCTGGGTCCAGCTCCATTTCAGAAGGTTCTGGGTTCCAGCCCCAGTTCAGATGGTTCTGGGTTCCAGCTCCACTTCAGAAGGTTCTGGGTTCCAGCTCCATTTCAGAAGGTTCTGGGTTCCAGCCCCAGTTTAGAAGAATCTGGGTTCCAGCCCCATTTCAGATGGTTCTCGGTTCCAGCTCCACTTCAGAAGGTTCTGGGTTCCAGCCCCACTTCAGAAGGTTCTGGGTTCCAGCTCCATTTCAGAAGGTTCTGGGTTCCAGCCCCATTTCAGAAGTTTCTGGGTTCCAGCTCGACTTCAGAAGGTTCTGGGTCCAGCTCCATTTCAGAAGGTTCTGGGTTCCAGCCCCAGTTCAGATGGTTCTGGGTTCCAGCTCCACTTCAGAAGGTTCTGGGTTCCAGCTCCATTTCAGAAGGTTCTGGGTTCCAGCCCCAGTTTAGAAGATTCTGGGTTCCAGCCCCATTTCAGATGGTTCTCGGTTCCAGCTCCACTTCAGAAGGTTCTGGGTTCCAGCCCCACTTCAGAAGGTTCTGGGTTTCAGCTCCATTTCAGAAGGTTCTGGGTTCCAGCCCCATTTCAGAAGTTTCTGGGTTCCAGCTCGACTTCAGAAGGTTCTGGGTTCCAGCTCCATTTCAGAAGGTTCTGGGTTCCAGCCCCACTTCAGAAAGTTCTGGGTTCCAGCCTCATTTCAGAAGGTTCTGGGTTCTAGCCCCATTTCAGAAGGTTCTGGGTTCCAGCTCCATTTCAGAAGGTTCTGGGTTCCAGCCCCATTTCAGATGGTTCTGGGTTCCAGCTCCACTTCAGAAGGTTCTGGGTTCCAGCTCCATTTCAGAATGTTCTGTGTTCCAGCTCCATTTCAGAAGGTTCAGGGTTCCAGCTCCATTTCAGGAGGTTCTGGGTTCCAGCTCCACTTCAGAAGGTTCTGAGTTCCAGCTCCACTTCAGACGGTTCTGGGTTCCAGCTCCACTTCAGAAGGTTCTGAGTTCCAGCCCCATTTCAGAAGGATGTAGGTTCCAGCCGCAGTTCAGATGGTTCTGGGTTCCAGCTCCATTTCAGAAGGTTCTGGTTTCCAGCTCCATTTCAGAAGGTTCTGGGTTACAGCTCCACTTCAGAAGGTTCTGGGTTCCAGCTCCATTTCAGAAGGTTCTGGGTTCCAGCTCCATTTCAGAAGGTTCTGGTTTTCAGCTCCACTTCAGAAGGTTGTGGGTTCCAGCTCCATTTCAGAAGGTTCTGGGTTCCAGCTCCACTTTAGAATGTTCTGCGTTCCAGCTCCACTTCAGAAGGTTCTGGGTTCCAGCGCCATTTCAGAAGGTTCTGGGGTCCAGCTCCATTTCAGAAGGTTCTGGGTTCCAGTCCCACTTCAGATGGTTCTGGGTTCCAGCTCCATTTCAGAAGGTTCTGGTTTCCATCTCCATTTCAGAAGGTTCTGGTTTCCAGCTCCACATCAGAAGGTTCTGGGTTCCAGCTCCATTTCAGAAGGGTCTGGGTTCCAGCCCCACTTCAGAAGGTTCTGGTTTCCAGCTCCACTTCAGAAGGTTCTGGGTTCCAGCTCCATTTCAGAAGATTCTCGGTTCCAGCACCACTTCAGAAGGTTCTGGGTTCCAACTCCATTTCAGAAGGTTCTGGTTTCCAGCTCCATTTCAGAAGGTTCTGGGTTCCAGCTCCATTTCAGAAGATTCAGGGTTCCAGCGCCACTTCAGAAGGTTCTGGGTTCCTGCCCCACTTCAGAAGATTCTGGGTTCCAGCCCCACTTCAGAAGGTTCTGGGTTCCAGCTGCACTTCTGAAGGTTCTGGGTTCCAGCTCTATTTTAGACGCTTCTGGGTGCCAGCTCCACTTCAGAAGGTTATGGGTACCAGCTCCACTCCAGAAGGTTCTGGGTTCCAGCTCCATTTCAGAAGGTTCTGGGTTCCAGCTCTATTTCAGAAGGTTCTGGGTTCCAGCCCCATTTCAGAAGGTTCTGTGTTCCAGCTCCATTTCAGAAGGTTCTGGGTTCCAGCTCCATTTCAGAAGGTTCTGGGTTCCAATCCCACTTCAGAACGTTCTGGGTTTCAGTCCCACTTCAGAGGGTTCTGTGTTCCAGCTGCATTTCAGAAGGTTCTGGGTTCCAGCCCCACTTCAGAAGATTCTGGTTTCCAGCTCCATTTCAGAAGGTTCTGGGTTCCAGCTCCACTTCAGAAGGTTCTGTGTTCCAGCGCCACTTCAGAAGGTTCTGGTTTCCAGCTCCACTTCAGAAGGTTCTGGGTTCCAGCTCCATTTCAGAAGGTTCTGGGTTCCAGCTCCATTTCAGAAGGTTCTGCGTTCCAGCTCCATTTCAGAAGGTTCTGTGTTCCAGCTCCATTTCAGAAGGTTCTTGGTTCCAGCTCCATTTCAGAAGGTTCTGGGTTCCAGCTCCACTTCAGACGTTTCTGGGTTGAAGCTCCATTTCAGAAGGTTCTGGGTTCCAGCTCCATTTCAGAAGTTTCTGGGTTAAAGCTCCATTTCAGAAGGTTCTGGGTTACAGCTCCATTTCAGAAGGTTCGGGGTTCCTGCTCCACATCAGAAGGTTCTGGGTTCCAGCTCCATTTCAGAAGGTTCTGGGTTCCAGCCCCACTTCAGAAGGATGTAGGTTCCAGCCGCACTTCAGAAGTTTCTGGGTTCCAGCTCCATTTCAGAAGGTTCTGGGTTCCAGCTCCATTCCAGAAGGCTCTGGGTTCCAGCTCCATTTCAGAAGGTTCTGGGTTCCAGCTCCACTTCAGAAGGTTCTGGGTTCCAGCTCCATTCCAGAAGGCTCTGGGTTCCAGCTCCATTTCAGAAGGTTCTGGTTTCCAACTCCACTTCAGAAGGTTCTGGGTTCCAGCTCCATTTCAGAAGGTTCTGGGTTCCAGCTCCACTTCAGAAGGTTCTGCGTTCCAGCTCCACTTCAGAAGGTTCTGGGTTCCAGCCTCATTTCAGAAGGCTCTGGGGTCCAGCTCCATTTCAGAAGGTTCTGGGTTCCAGTCCCACTTCAGAAGGTTCTGGCTTCCAGCCCCATTTCAGAAGGTTCTGGTTTCAAGCTCCATTTTAGAAGGTTCTGGGTTCCAGCTCCACTTCAGAAGGTTCTGCGTTCCAGCCCCATTTCAGAAGGTTCTGGGGTACAGCTCCATTTCAGAATGTTCTGGGTTCCAGCCCCACTTCAGAAGATTCTGGGTTCCAGCCCCACTTCAGAAGGTTCTGGGTTCCAGCTGCACTTCAGAAGGTTCTGTGCTCCAGCTCCATTTCAGAAGGTTCTGTGTTCCAGCTCCATTTCAGAAGGTTCTGGGTTCCAGCTCCATTTCAGAAGGTTCTGGGTTCCAGCCCCACTTCAGAAGGTTCTGGGTTCCAGCTCCACTTCAGAAGGTTCTGAGTTCCAGCTCCATTTCAGAAGGTTCTGGGTTCCAGCTCCATTTCAGAAGCTTCTGGGTTCCAGCTCCACTTCCGAAGGTTCTGGGTTCCAGCTCCACTTCAGAAGGTTCTGGGTCCCAGCCCCATTTCAGACAGTTCTGGGTCCCAGCCCCATTTCAGAAGGTTCTGGATTCCAGCTCCATTTCAGAAGGTTCTGGGTTCCAGCTCCATTTCAGAAGGTTCTGGGTTCCAGCTCCATTTCAGTAGGTTCTGGGTTCCACCTCCATTTCAGAAGGTTCTGGGTTCCAGCCCCATTTCAGAAGGTTCTGGGTTCCAGCCCCACTTCAGAAGGTTCTGGGTGCCAGCTCCATTTCAGTAGGTTCTGGTTTCCAACCCCACTTCAGAAGGTTCTGGGTTCCAGCTCCATTTCAGTAGTTTCTGGGTTCCAGCCCCATTTCAGAAGGTTCTGGGTTCCAGCTCCATTTCAGTAGGTTCTGGGTTCCAGCTCCACTTAAGAAGGTTCTGGGTTCCAGCTCCACTTCAGAAGGTTCTAGGTTCCAGCCCCACTTCAGAAGTTTCTGGGTTCCAGCTCCATTTCAGAAGGTTCTGGGTTCCAGCTCCATTTCAGTAGGTTCTGGGTTCCAGCTCCACTTCAGAAGGTTCTGGGTTCCAGCTCCACTTCAGACGTTTCTGGGTTCTAGCTCCATTTCAGAAGGTTCTGGGTTCCAGCTCCATTTCAGTAGGTTCAGGGTTCCAGCTCCACTTCAGAAGGTTCTGGGTTCCAGCTCCACTTCAGATGGTTCTAGGTTCCAGCCCCACTTCAGAGGTTTCTGGGTTCCAGCTCCATTTCAGAAGGTTCTGGGTTCCAGCTCCATTTCAGAAGGTTCTGGGTTCCAGCCCCACTTCAGAAGGTTTTTGGTTCCAGCCCCATTTCAGAAGGTTCTGGGTTCCAGCTCCATTTCAGAAGATTCAGGGTTCCAGCCCCATTTCAGAAGGTTCTAGGTTCCATCCCCATTCCAGAAGGTTCTGGGTTCCAGCTCCATTTCAGAAGGTTCTGGGTTGCAGCTCCATTTCAGAAGGTTCTGGGTTCCAGCTCCTCTTCCGAAGGTTCTGTGTTCCAGCGCCACTTCAGAAGGTTCTGGGTTCCACCCCCATTTCAGAAAGTTCTGGGTTCCAGCTCCATTTCAGAAGGTTCTGGGTTCCAGCCCCATTTCAGAAGGTTCTGGGTTCCAGCCCCATTTCAGTAGGTTCTGGGTTCCAGCTCCACTTCAGAAGGTTCTGGGTTCCAGCTCCACTTCAGAAGTTTCTGGGTTCTAGCTCCATTTCAGAAGGTTCTGGGTTCCAGCTCCATTTCAGTAGGTTCAGGGTTCCACCTCCACTTCAGAAGGTTCTGGGTTCCAGCTCCACTTCAGATGGTTCTAGGTTCCAGCCGCACTTCAGAGGTTTCTGGGTTCCAGCTCCATTTCAGAAGGTTCTGGGTTCCAGCTCCATTTCAGAAGGTTCTGGGTTCCAGCCCCACTTCAGAAGGTTTTTGGTCCCAGCCCCATTTCAGAAGGTTCTGGGTTCCAGCTCCATTTCAGAAGATTCAGGGTTCCAGCCCCATTTCAGAAGGTTCTAGGTTCCATCCCCATTCCAGAAGGTTCTGGGTTCCAGCTCCATTTCAGAAGGTTCTGGGTTGCAGCTCCATTTCAGAAGGTTCTGGGTTCCAGCTCCACTTCCGAAGGTTCTGTGTTCCAGCGCCACTTCAGAAGGTTCTGGGTTCCACCCCCATTTCAGAAAGTTCTGGGTTCCAGCTCCATTTCAGAAGGTTCTGGGTTCCAGCCCCATTTCAGAAGGTTCTGCGTTCCAGCCCCACTTCAGAAATTTCTGGGTTCCAGCTCCATTTGAGAAAGTTCTAGGTTCCAGCTCCATTTCAGTAGGTTCTGGGTTCCAGCTCCACTTCAGAAGGTTCTGGGTTCCCCTCCACTTCAGAAGGTTCTAGGTTCCAGCCCCACTTCAGAAGTTTCTGGGTTCCAGCTCCATTTCAGAAGGTTCTGGATTCCAGCTCCACTTCAGAAGGTTCTGGGTTCCTGCCCCACTTCAGAAGATTCTGGGTTCCAGCCCCACTTCAGAAGGTTCTGGGTTCCAGCTGCACTTCAGAAGGTTCTGGGTTCTGGCTCCATTTCAGACGCTTCTGGGTGCCAGCTCCACTTCAGAAGGTTCTGGGTACCAGCTCCACTTCAGAAGGTTCTGGGTTCCAGCTCCATTTCAGAAGGTTCTGGGTTCCAGCTCCATTTCAGAAGATTCTGTGTTCCAGCTCCATTTCAGAAGGTTCTGGGTTCCAGCTCCATTTCAGAAGGTTCTGGGTTCCAGCTCCACTTCAGAAGATTCTGGGTTCCAGCTCCATTTCAGAAGGTTCTGGGTTCTAGCTCCACTTCAGAAGGTTCTGGGTTCCAGCTCCATTTCAGAAGTTTCTGGGTTCAAGCTCCATTTCAGAAGGTTCTGGGTTCCAGCCCCATTTCAGAAGGTTCTGGGTTCCAGCCCCATTTCAGAAGGTTCTGGGTTACAGCTCCATTTCAGAAGGTTCTGGGTTCCAGCTCCATTTCAGACGGTTCTCGGTTCCAGCTCCATTTCAGAAGGTTCGGGGTTCCTGCTCCACATCTGAAGGTTCTGGGTTCCAGCTCCATTTCAGAAGGTTCTGGGTTCCAGCCCCACTTCAGAAGGATGTAGGTTCCAGCCGCACTTCAGAAGGTTCTGGGTTCCAGCTCCATTTCAGAAGGTTCTGGGTTCCAGCTGCACTTCAGAAGGTTCTGGGTTCCAGCTCCATTCCAGAAGGCTCTGGGTTCCAGCTCCATTTCAGAAGGTTCTGGGTTCCAGCACCATTTCAGAAGGTTCTGGGTTCCAGTCCCACTTCAGAAGGTTTTGGCTTCCAGCCCCATTTCCGAAGGTTCTGGTTTCCAGCTCCATTTCAGAAGGTTCTGTGTTCCAGCTCCATTTCAGAAGGTTCTGGTTTCCAGCTCCACTTCAGAAGGTTCTGGGTTCCAGCCCCATTTCAGAAGATTCAGGGTTCCAGCTCCACTTCAGAAGGTTTTGGGTTCCAGCCCCACTTCAGAAGATTCTGGGTTCCAGCCCCACTTCAGAAGGTTCTGGGTTCCAGATGCACTTCAGAAGGTTCAGGGTTCCAGCCCCACTTCAGAAGGTTCTGGGTTCCAGCTCCACTTCAGAAGGTTCTGGGTTCCAGCTCCACTTCAGAAGGTTCTGGGTTCCAGCTCCATTTCAGAAAGTTCTGGGTTCCAGCTCCACTTCAGAAGGTTCTGGGTTCCAGCTCCATTTCAGAAGGTTCTGGGTTCCAGCTCCATTTCAGAAGGTTCTGGGTTCCAGCTCCACTTCAGAAGGTTCTAGGTTCCAGCTTCATTTCAGAAGGTTCTGGGTTCCAGCTCCACTTCAGAAGGTTCTTGGTTCCAGCTACATTTCAGAAGGTTCTGGGTTCCAGCTCCACTTCAGAAGGTTCTGGGTTCCAAGCTCCACTTCAGAAGGTTCTGGGTTCCAGCTCCATTTCAGAAGGTTCTGGGTTCCAGCTCCATTTCAGAAGGTTCTGGGTTCCAGCTCCACTTCCGAAAGTTCTGGGTTCCAGCTGCACTTCAGAAGGTTCTGGGTTCCAGCCCCACTTCAGAAGGTTCTGGGTTCCAGCTCCATTTCAGAAGGTTCTGGGTCCCAGCCTCATTTCAGAAGGTTCAGGGTTCCAGCCCCATTTCAGAAGGTTCTGGGTTCCAGCCCCACTTCAGAAGGTTCTGGGTGCCAGCTCCATTTCAGAAGGTTCTAGGTTCCAGCCCCATTTCAGAAGGTTCTGGTTTCCAGCTCCATTTCAGAAGGTTCTGGGTGCCAGCTCCATTTCAGTAGGTTCTAGTTTCCAGCCCCACTTCAGACGGTTCTGGGTTCCAGCTCCATTTCAGAAGGTTCTGGTTTTCAGCTCCACTTCTGAAGGTTGTGGGTTCCAGCTCCATTTCAGAAGGTTCTGGGTTCCAGCTCCACTTTAGAAGGTTCTGCGTTCCAGCTCCACTTCAGAA
This sequence comes from Scyliorhinus torazame, assembly GCF_047496885.1. Classification (NCBI taxonomy): domain Eukaryota; kingdom Metazoa; phylum Chordata; class Chondrichthyes; order Carcharhiniformes; family Scyliorhinidae; genus Scyliorhinus; species Scyliorhinus torazame. The sequence continues at coordinate 275,802,800 of NC_092712.1, forward strand.
GGTTCTGGGTTCCAACGCCATTTCAGAAGGTTCTGGGGTCCAGCTCCATTTCAGAAGGTTCTGGGTTCCAGTCCCACTTCAGATGGTTCCGGGTTCCAGCTCCATTTCAGAAGGTTCTGGTTTCCATCTCCATTTCAGAAGGTTCTGGTTTCCAGCTCCACATCAGAAGGTTCTGGGTTCCAGCTCCATTTCAGAAGGGTCTGGGTTCCAGCCCCACTTCAGAAGGTTCTGGTTTCCAGCTCCACTTCAGAAGGTTCTGGGTTCCAGCTCCATTTCAGAAGATTCTGGGTTCCAGCACCACTTCAGAAGGTTCTGGGTTCCAACTCCATTTCAGAAGGTTCTGGTTTCCAGCTCCATTTCAGAAGGTTCTGGTTTCCAGCTCCACTTCAGAAGGTTCTGGGTTCCTGCCCCACTTCAGAAGATTCTGGGTTCCAGCCCCACTTCAGAAGGTTCTGGGTTCCAGCTGCACTTCAGAAGGTTCTGGGTTCCAGCTCTATTTTAGACGCTTCTGGGTGCCAGCTCCACTTCAGAAGGTTCTGGGTACCAGCTCCACTCCAGAAGGTTCTGGGTTCCAGCTCCATTTCAGAAGGTTCTGGGTTCCAATCCCACTTCAGAACGTTCAGGGTTTCAGTCCCACTTCAGAGGGTTCTGTGTTCCAGCTCCATTTCAGAAGGTTCTGGGTTCCAGCTCCATTTCAGAAGATTCTGGTTTACAGCTCCATTTCAGAAGGTTCTGGGTTCCAGCTCCACTTCAGAAGGTTCTGTGTTCCAGCTCCACTTCAGAAGGTTCTGGGTTCCAGCTCCATTTCAGAAGGTTCTGGATTCCAGCTCCATTTCAGAAGGTTCTGCGTTCCAGCTCCATTTCAGAAGGTTCTGGGTTCCAGCTCCACTTCAGAAGATTCTGGGTTCCAGCTGCACTTCAGACGGTTCTGGTTTCCAGTGCCACTTCAGACGTTTCTGGGTTGAAGCTCCATTTCAGAAGGTTCTGGGTTCCAGCTCCATTTCAGAAGGTTCGGGGTTCCTGCTCCACAGCAGAAGGTTCTGGGTTCCAGCTCCATTTCAGAAGGTTCTGGGTTCTAGCTCCACTTCAGAAGTTTCTGGGTTCCAGCTCCATTTCAGAAGTTTCTGGGTTAAAGCTCCATTTCAGAAGGTTCTGGGTTCCAGCTCCATTTCAGAAGGTTCGGGGTTCCTGCTCCACATCAGAAGGTTCTGGGTTCCAGCTCCATTTCAGAAGGTTCTGGGTTCCAGCCCCACTTCAGAAGGATGTAGGTTCCAGCCGCACTTCAGAAGTTTCTGGGTTCCAGCTCCATTTCAGAAGGTTCTGGGTTCCAGCTACATTTCAGAAGGTTCTGGGTTCCAGCTCCACTTCAGAAGGTTCTGGGTTCCAGCTCCATTCCAGAAGGCTCTGGGTTCCAGCTCCATTTCAGAAGGTTCTGGTTTCCAGCTCCACTTCAGAAGGTTCTGGGTTCCAGCTCCATTTCAGAAGGTTCTGGGTTCCAGCTCCACTTCAGAAGGTTCTGCGTTCCAGCTCCACTTCAGAAGGTTCTGGGTTCCAGCCTCATTTCAGAAGGCTCTGGGGTCCAGCTCCATTTCAGAAGGTTCTGGGTTCCAGTCCCACTTCAGAAGGTTCTGGCTTCCAGCCCCATTTCAGAAGGTTCTGGTTTGAAGCTCCATTTTAGAAGGTTCTGGGTTCCAGCTCCACTTCAGAAGGTTCTGCGTTCCAGCTCCACTTCAGAAGGTTCTGGGTTCCAGCCCCATTTCAGAAGTTGCTGGGGTCCAGCTCCATTTCAGAAGGTTCTGGGTTCCAGTCCCACTTCAGAAGGTTCTGGCTTCCAGCCCCATTTCAGAAAGTTCTGGTTTCTAGCTCCATTTCAGAAGGTTCTGGGTTCCAGCTCCACTTAAGAAGGTTCTGGGTTCCAGCCCCATTTCAGAAGGTTCTGGGGTACAGCTCCATTTCAGAATGTTCTGGGTTCCAGCCCCACTTCAGAAGATTCTGGGTTCCAGCCCCACTTCAGAAGGTTCTGGGTTCCAGCTGCACTTCAGAAGGTTCTGTGCTCCAGCTCCATTTCAGAAGGTTATGTGTTCCAGCTCCATTTCAGAAGGTTCTGGGTTCCAGCTCCATTTCAGAAGGTTCCGGGTTCCAGCCCCACTTCAGAAGGTTCTGGGTTCCAGCTCCACTTCAGAAGGTTCTGAGTTCCAGCTCCATTTCAGAAGGTTCTGGGTTCCAGCTCCATTTCAGAAGGTTCTGGGTTCCAGCTCCACTTCCGAAGGTTCTGGGTTCCAGCGCCACTTCAGAAGGTTCTGGGTCCCAGCCCCATTTCAGAAAGTTCTGGGTCCCAGCCCCATTTCAGAAGGTTCTGGGTTCCAGCTCCATTTCAGAAGGTTCTGGGTTCCAGCTCCATTTCAGAAGGTTCTGGGTTCCAGCTCCATTTCAGAAGGTTCTGGGTTCCACCTCCATTTCAGAAGGTTCTGGGTTCCAGCCCCATTTCAGAAGGTTCTGGGTTCCAGCCCCACTTCAGAAGGTTCTGGGTGCCAGCTCCATTTCAGTAGGTTCTGGTTTCCAGCCCCACTTCAGAAGGTTCTGGGTTCCAGCTCCATTTCAGTAGTTTCTGGGTTCCAGCCCCATTTCAGAAGGTTCTGGGTTCCAGCTCCATTTCAGTAGGTTCTGGGTTCCAGCTGCACTTAAGAAGGTTCTGGGTTCCAGCTCCACTTCAGAAGGTTCTAGGTTCCAGCCCCATTTCAGAAGGTTCTGGGTTCCAGCCCTATTTCAGAAGGTTCTGGGTTCCAGCCCCATTTCAGAAGGTTCTGGGTTCCAGCTCCATTTCAGAAGGTTCTGGGTTCCAGCTCCATTTCAGACGGTTCTCGGTTCCAGCTCCATTTCAGAAGGTTCGGGGTTCCTGCTCCACATCTGAAGGTTCTGGGTTCCAGCTCCATTTCAGAAGGTTCTGGGTTCCAGCTCCATTTCAGACGGTTCTCGGTTCCAGCTCCATTTCAGAAGGTTCTGAGTTCCAGCACCACTTCAGAAAGATGTAGGTTCCAGCCGCACTTCAGAAGGTTCTGGGTTCCAGCTCCACTTCCGAAAGTTCTGGGTTCCAGCTGCACTGCAGAAGGTTCTGGGTTCCAGCCCCACTTCAGAAGGTTCTGGGTTCCAGCTCCATTTCAGAAGGTTCTGGGTTCCAGCTCCATTTCAGAAGGTTCAGGGTTCCAGCCCCATTTCAGAAGGTTCTGGGTTCCTACCCCACTTCAGAAGGTTCTGGGTGCCAGCTCCATTTCAGAAGGTTCTAGGTTCCAGCCCCATTTCAGAAGGTTCTGGGTTCCAGCCCCACTTCAGAAGGTTCTGGGTGCCAGCTCCATTTCAGTAGGTTCTAGTTTCCAGCCCCACTTCAGAAGGTTCTGGGTTCCAGCTCCATTTCAGTAGTTTCTGGGTTCCAGCCCCATTTCAGAAGGTTCTGGGTTCCAGCTCCATTTCAGTAGGTTCTGGGTTCCAGCTCCACTTAAGAAGGTTCTGGGTTCCAGCTCCACTTCAGAAGGTTCTATGTTCCAGCCCCACTTCAGAGGTTTCTAGGTTCCAGCTCCATTTCAGAAGGTTCTGGGTTCCAGCTCCACTTCAGAAGGTTCTGGGTACCAGCTCCATTTCAGAGGTTTCTGGGTTCAAGCTCCATTTCGGAAGGTTCTGGGTTCCAGCCCCATTTCAGAAGGTTCTGGGTTACAGCTCCATTTCAGAAGGTTCTGGGTTCCAGCTCCATTTCAGAAGGTTCTCGGTTCCAGCTCCATTTCAGAAGGTTCGGGGTTCCTGCTCCACATCAGAAGGTTCTGGGTTCCAGCTCCATTTCAGAAGGTTCTGGGTTCCATCCCCACTTCAGAAGGATGTAGGTTCCAGCCGCACTTCAGAAGGTTCTGGGTTCCAGCTCCATTTCAGAAGGTTCTGGGTTCAAGCTGCACTTCAGAAGGTTCTGGGTTCCAGCTCCATTCCAGAAGGCTCTGGGTTCCAGCTCCATTTCAGAAGGTTCGGGTTTCCAGCTCCACTTCAGAAGGTTCTGGGTTCCAGCTCCATTTCAGAAGGTTCTGGGTACCAGCTCCACTTCAGAAGGTTCTGCGTTCCAGCTCCACTTCAGAAGGTTCTGGGTTCCAGCCCCATTTCAGAAGGTTCTGGGGTCCAGCTCCATTTCAGAAGGTTCTGGGTTCCAGTCCCACTTCAGAAGGTTCTGGCTTCCAGCCCCATTTCAGAAGGTTCTGGTTTCCAGCTCCATTTCAGAAGGTTCTGTGTTCCAGCTCCATTTCAGAAGGTTCTGGTTTCCAGCTCCACTTCATAAGGTTCTGGGTTCCAGCTCCATTTCAGAAGATTCAGGGTTCCAGCTCCATTTCAGAATGTTCTGGGTTCCAGTCCCACTTCAGAAGATTCTGGGTTCCAGCCCCACTTCAGAAGGTTCTGGGTTCCAGCTCCATTTGAGACGGTTCTAGGTTCCAGCGCCATTTCAGTAGGTTCTGGGTTCCAGCTCCACTTCAGAAGGTTCTGGGTTCCAGCTCCACTTCAGAAGGTTCTAGGTTCCAGCCCCACTTCAGAAGTTTCTGGGTTCCAGCTCCATTTCAGAAGGTTCTGGATTCCAGCTCCATTTCAGAAGGTTCTGGGTTACAGGCCCACTTCAGAAGGTTCTGGGTTCCAATTCCATTTCAGAAGGTTCTGGTTTCCAGCTCCATTTCAGAAGGTTCTGGTTTCCAGCTCCACTTCAGAAGGTTCTGGGTTCCTGCCCCACTTCAGAAGATTCTGGGTTCCAGCCCCACTTCAGAAGGTTCTGGGTTCCAGCTGCACTTGAGAGGGTTCTGAGTCCTGGCTCCATTTCAGACGCTTCTGGGTGCCAGCTCCACTTCAGAAGGTTCTGGGTACCAGCTCCACTTCAGAAGGTTCTGGGTTCCAGCTCTATTTCAGAAGGTTCTTGGTTCCAGCCCCATTTCAGAAGGTTCTGGGTTCCAGCTCCATTTCAGAAGGTTCTGGGTTCCAGCTCAATTTCAGAAGGTTCTGGGATCCAATCCCACTTCAGAACGTTCTGGGTTTCAGTCCCACTTCAGAAGGTTCTGGGTTCCAGCTCCATTTCAGAAGGTTCTGGGTTCCAGCTCCTTTTCAGAAGGTTCTGGGTTCCAGCTCCATTTCAGAAGGTTCTGGGTTCCCGCCCACTTCAGAAGATTCTGGTTTCCAGCTCCATTTCAGAAGGTTCTGGGTTCCAGCTACATTTCGGAAGGTTCTGGGTTCCACCTCCATTTCAGAAGGTTCTGCGTTCCAGCTCCATTTCAGAAGGTTCTGTGTTCCAGCTCCATTTCAGAAGATTCTGTGTTCCAGCTCCATTTCAGAAGGTTCTGTGTTCCAGCTCCATTTCAGAAGGTTCTGGGTTCCAGCTCCACTTCAGAAGATTCTGGGTTCCCGCTCCATTTCAGAAGGTTCTGGGTTCCAGCTCCACTTCAGAAGGTTCGGGGTTCCAGCTCCATTTCAGAAGTTTCTGGATTCAAGCTCCATTTCAGAAGGTTCTGGGTTCCAGCCCCATTTCAGAAGGTTCTGGGTTCCAGCCCCATTTCAGAAGGTTCTGGGTTACAGCTCCATTTCAGAAGGTTCTGGGTTCCAGCTCCATTTCAGACGGTTCTCGGTTCCAGCTCCATTTCAGAAGGTTCGGGGTTCCTGCTCCACATCTGAAGGTTCTGGGTTCCAGCTCCATTTCAGAAGGTTCTGGGTTCCAGCCCCACTTCAGAAGGATGTAGGTTCCAGCCGCACTTCAGAAGGTTCTGGGTTCCAGCTCCATTTCAGAAGGTTCTGGGTTCCAGCTGCACTTCAGAAGGTTTTGGTTTCCAGCCCCATTTCAGAAGGTTCTGGTTTCCAGCTCCAATTCAGATGGTTCTAGGTTCCAGCCCCACTTCAGAGGTTTCTGGGTTCCAGCTCCATTTCAGAAGGTTCTGTGTTCCAGCTCCATTTCAGAAGGTTCTGGTTTCCAGCTCCACTTCAGAAGGTTCTGGGTTCCAGCCCCATTTCAGAAGATTCAGGGTTCCAGCTCCATTTCAGAATGTTCTGGGTTCCAGCCCCACTTCAGAAGATTCTGGGTTCCAGCCCCACTTCAGAAGGTTCTGGGTTCCAGCTGCACTTCAGAAGGTTCTGTGTTCCAGCTCCATTTCAGAAGGTTCTGGGTTCCAGCTCCATTTCAGAAGGTTCTGGGTTCCAGCTCCATTTCAGAAGGTTCTGGGTTCCAGCCCCACTTCAGAAGGTTCTGGGTTCCAGCTCCACTTCAGAAGGTTCTGGGTTCCAGCACCACTTCAGAAGGTTCTGGGTTCCAGCTCCATTTCAGAAACTTCTGGGTTCCAGCTCCATTTCAGAAGGTTCTGGGTTCCAGCTCCACTTCAGAAGGTTCTGGGTTCCAGCTCCATTTCAGAAAGTTCTGGGTTCCAGCTCCACTTCAGAAGGTTCTGGGTTCCAGCTCCATTTCAGAAGGTTCTGGGTTCCAGCCCCATTTCAGAAGGTATGGGTTCTAGCCCCACTTCAGAAGGTTCTGTGTTCCAGCTCCATTTCAGAAGGTTCTGGGTTCCAGCTCCATTTCAGAAGGTTCTGGGTTCCAGCTCCATTTCAGAAGGTTCTGGGTTCCAGCCCCACTTCAGAAGGTTCTGGGTTCCAGCTCCACTTCAGAAGGTTCTGGGTTCCAGCTCCACTTCAGAAGGTTCTGGGTTCCAGCTCCATTTCAGAAAGTTCTGGGTTCCAGCCACACTTCAGAAGGTTCTGGGTTCCAGCTCCACTTCAGAAGGTTCTGGGTTCCAGCTCCATTTCAGAAAGTTCTGGGTTCCAGCTCCACTTCAGAAGGTTCTGGGTTCCAGCTCCATTTCAGAAGGTTCTGGGTTCCAGCTCCATTTCAGAAGGTTCTGGGTTCCAGCCCCACTTCAGAAGGTTCTGGGTTCCAGCTCCAATTCAGAAGGTTCTGGGTTCCAGCTCCACTTAAGAAGGTTCTGGGTTCCAGCTCCATTTCAGAAGGTTCTGGGTTCCAGCTCCATTTCAGAAGGTTCTGGGTTCCAGCTCCACTTCCGAAAGTTCTGGGTTCCAGCTGCACTTCAGAAGGTTCTGGGTTCCAGCCCCACTTCAGAAGGTTCTGGGTTCCAGCTCCATTTCAGAAGGTTCTGGGTTCCAGCTCCATTTCAGAAGGTTCAGGCTTCCAGCCCCATTTCAGAAGGTTCTGGGTTCCAGCCCCACTTCAGAAGGTTCTGGGTGCCAGCTCCATTTCAGAAGGTTCTGGGTTCCAGCCCCATTTCAGAAGGTTCTGGTTTCCAGCCCCACTTCAGAAGGTTCTGGGTTCCAGCTCCATTTCAGAAGGTTCTGGGTTCCACCTCCATTTCAGAAGGTTCTCGGTTCCAGCTCCATTTCAGAAGGTTCGGGGTTCCTGCTCCACATCAGAAGGTTCTGGCTTCCAGCTCCATTTCAGAAGGTTCTGGGTTCCAGCCCCACTTCAGAAGGATGTAGGTTCCTGCCGCACTTCAGAAGGTTCTGGTTTCCTGCTCCATTTCAGAAGGTTCTGGGTTCCAGCTGCACTTCAGAAGGTTCTGGGTTCCAGCTCCATTCCAGAAGGCTCTGGGTTCCAGCTCCATTTCAGAAGGTTCTGGTTTCCAGCTCCACTTCAGAAGGTTCCGGGTTCCAGCTCCATTTCAGAAGGTTCTGGGTACCAGCTCCACTTCAGAAGATTCTGCGTTCCAGCTCCACTTCAGAAGGTTCTGGGTTCCAGCCCCATTTCAGAAGGTTCTGGGGTCCAGCTCCATTTCAGAAGGTTCTGGGTTCCAGTCCCACTTCAGAAGGTTCTGGTTTCCAGCTCCACTTCATAAGGTTCTGGGTTCCAGTTCCATTTCAGAAGATTCAGGGTTCCAGCTCCATTTCAGAATGTTCTGGGTTCCAGCCCCACTTCAGAAGATTCTGGGTTCCAGCCCCACTTCAGAAGGTTCTGGGTTCCAGCTCCATTTCAGAAGGTTCTGTGTTCCAGCTCCATTTCAGTAGGTTCTGGGTTCCAGCTCCATTTCAGAAGGTTCTGGGTTCCAGCCCCACTTCAGAAGGTTCTGGGTTCCAGCACCACTTCAGAAGGTTCTGGGTTCCAGCTCCACTTCAGAAGGTTCTGGGTTCCAGCTCCATTTCAGAAGGTTCTGGGTTCCAGCTCCACATCAGAAGGTTCTGGGTTCCAGCTCCATTTCAGAAGGTTCTGGGTTCCAGCGCCACTTCAGAAGGTTCTGGGTCCCAGCCCCATTTCAGAAAGTTCTGGGTTCCAGCTCCATTTCAGAAGGTTCTGGGTTCCAGCTCCATTTCAGAAGGTTCTGGGTTCCAGCCCCACTTCAGAAGGTTCTGGGTTCCAGCTCCATTTCAGAAGGTTCTGGGTTCCAGCTCCATTTCAGAAGGTCCTGGGTTCCAGCCCCATTTCAGAAGGTTCTGGGTTCCAGCCCCACTTCAGAAGGTTCTGGGTGCCAGCTCCATTTCAGAAGGTTCTGGGTTCCAGCCCCATTTCAGAAGGTTCTGGGTTCCAGCCCCACTTCAGAAGTTTCTGGGTGCCAGCTCCATTTCAGTAGGTTCTGGTTTCCAGCCCCACTTCCGAAGGTTCTGGGTTCCAGCTCTATTTCAGTAGTTTCTGGGTTCCAGCCCCATTTCAGAAGGTTCTGGGTTCCAGCTCCATTTCAGTAGGTTCTGGGTTCCAGCTCCACTTAAGAAGGTTCTGGGTTCCCGCTCCACTTCAGAAGGTTCTATGTTCCAGCCCCACTTCAGAGGTTTCTAGGTTCCAGCTCCATTTCATAAGGTTCTGGGTTCCAGCTCCATTTCAGTAGGTTCTGGGTTCCAGCTCCACTTCAGAAGGCTCTGGGTTCCAGCTCCACTTCAGATGGTTCAATGTTCCAGCCCCACTTCAGAGGTTTCTGGGTACCAGCTCCATTTCAGAAGGTTCTGGGTTCCAGCTCCATTTCAGAAGGTTCTGGGTTCCAGCTCCATTTCAGAAGGTTCTGGGTTCCAGCCCCAGTTCAGAAGGTTCTTGGTCCCAGCCCCATTTCAGAATGTTCTGGGTTCCAGCTCCATTTCAGAGGGTTCTGGGTTCCAGCTCCACTTCAGAAGGTTCTAGGTTCGATCCCCATTTCATAAGGTTCTGGGTTCCAGCCCCATTTCAGAAGGATCTGGGTTCCATCCCCATTTCAGAAGGTTCTGTGTTCCAGCGCCACTTCAGAATGTTCTGGGTTCCAGCTCCATTTCAGAAAGTTCTGGGTTCCAGCTCCATTTCAGAAGGTTCAGGGTTCCAGCCCCATTTCAGAAGGTTCTGGGTTCCAGCTCCATTTCAGAAGGTTCTGGGTTCCAGCCCCACTTCAGAAGGGTCTGCGTTCCAGCCCCATTTCAGAAGGTTCTGAGTTCCAGCTCCATTTCAGAAGGTTCTGCGTTCCAGCTCCATTTCAGAAGGTTCTGGGTTCCATCGCCATTTCAGAAGGTTCTAGGTTCCAGCCCCATTTCAGAAGGTTTTGGGTTCCAGCTCCATTTCAGAAGGTCTGGGTTCCAGCTCCATTTCAGAAGGTTCTGGGTTCCAGCTCCATTTCAGAAGGTTCTGGGTTCCAGCTCCATTTCAGAAGGTTCTGGTTTTCAGCTCCACTTCAGAAGGTTGTGGGTTCCAGCTCCATTTCAGAAGGTTCTGGGTTCCAGCTCCACTTTAGAATGTTCTGCGTTCCAGCTCCACTTCAGAAGGTTCTGGGTTCCAGCGCCATTTCAGAAGGTTCTGGGGTCCAGCTCCATTTCAGAAGGTTCTGGGTTCCAGTCCCACTTCAGATGGTTCTGGGTTCCAGCTCCATTTCAGAAGGTTCTGGTTTCCATCTCCATTTCAGAAGGTTCTGGTTTCCAGCTCCACATCAGAAGGTTCTGGGTTCCAGCTCCATTTCAGAAGGGTCTGGGTTCCAGCCCCACTTCAGAAGGTTCTGGTTTCCAGCTCCACTTCAGAAGGTTCTGGGTTCCAGCTCCATTTCAGAAGATTCTCGGTTCCAGCACCACTTCAGAAGGTTCTGGGTTCCAACTCCATTTCAGAAGGTTCTGGTTTCCAGCTCCATTTCAGAAGGTTCTGGGTTCCAGCTCCATTTCAGAAGATTCAGGGTTCCAGCGCCACTTCAGAAGGTTCTGGGTTCCTGCCCCACTTCAGAAGATTCTGGGTTCCAGCCCCACTTCAGAAGGTTCTGGGTTCCAGCTGCACTTCAGAAGGTTCTGGGTTCCAGCTCTATTTTAGACGCTTCTGGGTGCCAGCTCCACTTCAGAAGGTTATGGGTACCAGCTCCACTCCAGAAGGTTCTGGGTTCCAGCTCCATTTCAGAAGGTTCTGGGTTCCAGCTCTATTTCAGAAGGTTCTGGGTTCCAGCCCCATTTCAGAAGGTTCTGTGTTCCAGCTCCATTTCAGAAGGTTCTGGGTTCCAGCTCCATTTCAGAAGGTTCTGGGTTCCAATCCCACTTCAGAACGTTCTGGGTTTCAGTCCCACTTCAGAGGGTTCTGTGTTCCAGCTGCATTTCAGAAGGTTCTGGGTTCCAGCCCCACTTCAGAAGATTCTGGTTTCCAGCTCCATTTCAGAAGGTTCTGGGTTCCAGCTCCACTTCAGAAGGTTCTGTGTTCCAGCGCCACTTCAGAAGGTTCTGGTTTCCAGCTCCACTTCAGAAGGTTCTGGGTTCCAGCTCCATTTCAGAAGGTTCTGGGTTCCAGCTCCATTTCAGAAGGTTCTGCGTTCCAGCTCCATTTCAGAAGGTTCTGTGTTCCAGCTCCATTTCAGAAGGTTCTTGGTTCCAGCTCCATTTCAGAAGGTTCTGGGTTCCAGCTCCACTTCAGACGTTTCTGGGTTGAAGCTCCATTTCAGAAGGTTCTGGGTTCCAGCTCCATTTCAGAAGTTTCTGGGTTAAAGCTCCATTTCAGAAGGTTCTGGGTTACAGCTCCATTTCAGAAGGTTCGGGGTTCCTGCTCCACATCAGAAGGTTCTGGGTTCCAGCTCCATTTCAGAAGGTTCTGGGTTCCAGCCCCACTTCAGAAGGATGTAGGTTCCAGCCGCACTTCAGAAGTTTCTGGGTTCCAGCTCCATTTCAGAAGGTTCTGGGTTCCAGCTCCATTCCAGAAGGCTCTGGGTTCCAGCTCCATTTCAGAAGGTTCTGGGTTCCAGCTCCACTTCAGAAGGTTCTGGGTTCCAGCTCCATTCCAGAAGGCTCTGGGTTCCAGCTCCATTTCAGAAGGTTCTGGTTTCCAACTCCACTTCAGAAGGTTCTGGGTTCCAGCTCCATTTCAGAAGGTTCTGGGTTCCAGCTCCACTTCAGAAGGTTCTGCGTTCCAGCTCCACTTCAGAAGGTTCTGGGTTCCAGCCTCATTTCAGAAGGCTCTGGGGTCCAGCTCCATTTCAGAAGGTTCTGGGTTCCAGTCCCACTTCAGAAGGTTCTGGCTTCCAGCCCCATTTCAGAAGGTTCTGGTTTCAAGCTCCATTTTAGAAGGTTCTGGGTTCCAGCTCCACTTCAGAAGGTTCTGCGTTCCAGCCCCATTTCAGAAGGTTCTGGGGTACAGCTCCATTTCAGAATGTTCTGGGTTCCAGCCCCACTTCAGAAGATTCTGGGTTCCAGCCCCACTTCAGAAGGTTCTGGGTTCCAGCTGCACTTCAGAAGGTTCTGTGCTCCAGCTCCATTTCAGAAGGTTCTGTGTTCCAGCTCCATTTCAGAAGGTTCTGGGTTCCAGCTCCATTTCAGAAGGTTCTGGGTTCCAGCCCCACTTCAGAAGGTTCTGGGTTCCAGCTCCACTTCAGAAGGTTCTGAGTTCCAGCTCCATTTCAGAAGGTTCTGGGTTCCAGCTCCATTTCAGAAGCTTCTGGGTTCCAGCTCCACTTCCGAAGGTTCTGGGTTCCAGCTCCACTTCAGAAGGTTCTGGGTCCCAGCCCCATTTCAGACAGTTCTGGGTCCCAGCCCCATTTCAGAAGGTTCTGGATTCCAGCTCCATTTCAGAAGGTTCTGGGTTCCAGCTCCATTTCAGAAGGTTCTGGGTTCCAGCTCCATTTCAGTAGGTTCTGGGTTCCACCTCCATTTCAGAAGGTTCTGGGTTCCAGCCCCATTTCAGAAGGTTCTGGGTTCCAGCCCCACTTCAGAAGGTTCTGGGTGCCAGCTCCATTTCAGTAGGTTCTGGTTTCCAACCCCACTTCAGAAGGTTCTGGGTTCCAGCTCCATTTCAGTAGTTTCTGGGTTCCAGCCCCATTTCAGAAGGTTCTGGGTTCCAGCTCCATTTCAGTAGGTTCTGGGTTCCAGCTCCACTTAAGAAGGTTCTGGGTTCCAGCTCCACTTCAGAAGGTTCTAGGTTCCAGCCCCACTTCAGAAGTTTCTGGGTTCCAGCTCCATTTCAGAAGGTTCTGGGTTCCAGCTCCATTTCAGTAGGTTCTGGGTTCCAGCTCCACTTCAGAAGGTTCTGGGTTCCAGCTCCACTTCAGACGTTTCTGGGTTCTAGCTCCATTTCAGAAGGTTCTGGGTTCCAGCTCCATTTCAGTAGGTTCAGGGTTCCAGCTCCACTTCAGAAGGTTCTGGGTTCCAGCTCCACTTCAGATGGTTCTAGGTTCCAGCCCCACTTCAGAGGTTTCTGGGTTCCAGCTCCATTTCAGAAGGTTCTGGGTTCCAGCTCCATTTCAGAAGGTTCTGGGTTCCAGCCCCACTTCAGAAGGTTTTTGGTTCCAGCCCCATTTCAGAAGGTTCTGGGTTCCAGCTCCATTTCAGAAGATTCAGGGTTCCAGCCCCATTTCAGAAGGTTCTAGGTTCCATCCCCATTCCAGAAGGTTCTGGGTTCCAGCTCCATTTCAGAAGGTTCTGGGTTGCAGCTCCATTTCAGAAGGTTCTGGGTTCCAGCTCCACTTCCGAAGGTTCTGTGTTCCAGCGCCACTTCAGAAGGTTCTGGGTTCCACCCCCATTTCAGAAAGTTCTGGGTTCCAGCTCCATTTCAGAAGGTTCTGGGTTCCAGCCCCATTTCAGAAGGTTCTGGGTTCCAGCCCCATTTCAGTAGGTTCTGGGTTCCAGCTCCACTTCAGAAGGTTCTGGGTTCCAGCTCCACTTCAGAAGTTTCTGGGTTCTAGCTCCATTTCAGAAGGTTCTGGGTTCCAGCTCCATTTCAGTAGGTTCAGGGTTCCACCTCCACTTCAGAAGGTTCTGGGTTCCAGCTCCACTTCAGATGGTTCTAGGTTCCAGCCCCACTTCAGAGGTTTCTGGGTTCCAGCTCCATTTCAGAAGGTTCTGGGTTCCAGCTCCATTTCAGAAGGTTCTGGGTTCCAGCCCCACTTCAGAAGGTTTTTGGTCCCAGCCCCATTTCAGAAGGTTCTGGGTTCCAGCTCCATTTCAGAAGATTCAGGGTTCCAGCCCCATTTCAGAAGGTTCTAGGTTCCATCCCCATTCCAGAAGGTTCTGGGTTCCAGCTCCATTTCAGAAGGTTCTGGGTTGCAGCTCCATTTCAGAAGGTTCTGGGTTCCAGCTCCACTTCCGAAGGTTCTGTGTTCCAGCGCCACTTCAGAAGGTTCTGGGTTCCACCCCCATTTCAGAAAGTTCTGGGTTCCAGCTCCATTTCAGAAGGTTCTGGGTTCCAGCCCCATTTCAGAAGGTTCTGCGTTCCAGCCCCACTTCAGAAATTTCTGTGTTCCAGCTCCATTTGAGAAAGTTCTAGGTTCCAGCTCCATTTCAGTAGGTTCTGGGTTCCAGCTCCACTTCAGAAGGTTCTGGGTTCCCCTCCACTTCAGAAGGTTCTAGGTTCCAGCCCCACTTCAGAAGTTTCTGGGTTCCAGCTCCATTTCAGAAGGTTCTGGATTCCAGCTCCACTTCAGAAGGTTCTGGGTTCCTGCCCCACTTCAGAAGATTCTGGGTTCCAGCCCCACTTCAGAAGGTTCTGGGTTCCAGCTGCACTTCAGAAGGTTCTGGGTTCTGGCTCCATTTCAGACGCTTCTGGGTGCCAGCTCCACTTCAGAAGGTTCTGGGTATCAGCTCCACTTCAGAAGGTTCTGGGTTCCAGCTCCATTTCAGAAGGTTCTGGGTTCCAGCTCCATTTCAGAAGATTCTGTGTTCCAGCTCCATTTCAGAAGGTTCTGGGTTCCAGCTCCATTTCAGAAGGTTCTGGGTTCCAGCTCCACTTCAGAAGATTCTGGGTTCCAGCTCCATTTCAGAAGGTTCTGGGTTCTAGCTCCACTTCAGAAGGTTCTGGGTTCCAGCTCCATTTCAGAAGTTTCTGGGTTCAAGCTCCATTTCAGAAGGTTCTGGGTTCCAGCCCCATTTCAGAAGGTTCTGGGTTCCAGCCCCATTTCAGAAGGTTCTGGGTTACAGCTCCATTTCAGAAGGTTCTGGGTTCCAGCTCCATTTCAGACGGTTCTCGGTTCCAGCTCCATTTCAGAAGGTTCGGGGTTCCTGCTCCACATCTGAAGGTTCTGGGTTCCAGCTCCATTTCAGAAGGTTCTGGGTTCCAGCCCCACTTCAGAAGGATGTAGGTTCCAGCCGCACTTCAGAAGGTTCTGGGTTCCAGCTCCATTTCAGAAGGTTCTGGGTTCCAGCTGCACTTCAGAAGGTTCTGGGTTCCAGCTCCATTCCAGAAGGCTCTGGGTTCCAGCTCCATTTCAGAAGGTTCTGGGTTCCAGCACCATTTCAGAAGGTTCTGGGTTCCAGTCCCACTTCAGAAGGTTTTGGCTTCCAGCCCCATTTCCGAAGGTTCTGGTTTCCAGCTCCATTTCAGAAGGTTCTGTGTTCCAGCTCCATTTCAGAAGGTTCTGGTTTCCAGCTCCACTTCAGAAGGTTCTGGGTTCCAGCCCCATTTCAGAAGATTCAGGGTTCCAGCTCCACTTCAGAAGGTTTTGGGTTCCAGCCCCACTTCAGAAGATTCTGGGTTCCAGCCCCACTTCAGAAGGTTCTGGGTTCCAGATGCACTTCAGAAGGTTCAGGGTTCCAGCCCCACTTCAGAAGGTTCTGGGTTCCAGCTCCACTTCAGAAGGTTCTGGGTTCCAGCTCCACTTCAGAAGGTTCTGGGTTCCAGCTCCATTTCAGAAAGTTCTGGGTTCCAGCTCCACTTCAGAAGGTTCTGGGTTCCAGCTCCATTTCAGAAGGTTCTGGGTTCCAGCTCCATTTCAGAAGGTTCTGGGTTCCAGCTCCACTTCAGAAGGTTCTAGGTTCCAGCTTCATTTCAGAAGGTTCTGGGTTCCAGCTCCACTTCAGAAGGTTCTTGGTTCCAGCTACATTTCAGAAGGTTCTGGGTTCCAGCTCCACTTCAGAAGGTTCTGGGTTCCAAGCTCCACTTCAGAAGGTTCTGGGTTCCAGCTCCATTTCAGAAGGTTCTGGGTTCCAGCTCCATTTCAGAAGGTTCTGGGTTCCAGCTCCACTTCCGAAAGTTCTGGGTTCCAGCTGCACTTCAGAAGGTTCTGGGTTCCAGCCCCACTTCAGAAGGTTCTGGGTTCCAGCTCCATTTCAGAAGGTTCTGGGTCCCAGCCTCATTTCAGAAGGTTCAGGGTTCCAGCCCCATTTCAGAAGGTTCTGGGTTCCAGCCCCACTTCAGAAGGTTCTGGGTGCCAGCTCCATTTCAGAAGGTTCTAGGTTCCAGCCCCATTTCAGAAGGTTCTGGTTTCCAGCTCCATTTCAGAAGGTTCTGGGTGCCAGCTCCATTTCAGTAGGTTCTAGTTTCCAGCCCCACTTCAGACGGTTCTGGGTTCCAGCTCCATTTCAGAAGGTTCTGGTTTTCAGCTCCACTTCTGAAGGTTGTGGGTTCCAGCTCCATTTCAGAAGGTTCTGGGTTCCAGCTCCACTTTAGAAGGTTCTGCGTTCCAGCTCCACTTCAGAAGGTTCTGGGTTCCAACGCCATTTCAGAAGGTTCTGGGGTCCAGCTCCATTTCAGAAGGTTCTGGGTTCCAGTCCCACTTCAGATGGTTCCGGGTTCCAGCTCCATTTCAGAAGGTTCTGGTTTCCATCTCCATTTCAGAAGGTTCTGGTTTCCAGCTCCACATCAGAAGGTTCTGGGTTCCAGCTCCATTTCAGAAGGGTCTGGGTTCCAGCCCCACTTCAGAAGGTTCTGGTTTCCAGCTCCACTTCAGAAGGTTCTGGGTTCCAGCTCCATTTCAGAAGATTCTGGGTTCCAGCACCACTTCAGAAGGTTCTGGGTTCCAACTCCATTTCAGAAGGTTCTGGTTTCCAGCTCCATTTCAGAAGGTTCTGGTTTCCAGCTCCACTTCAGAAGGTTCTGGGTTCCTGCCCCACTTCAGAAGATTCTGGGTTCCAGCCCCACTTCAGAAGGTTCTGGGTTCCAGCTGCACTTCAGAAGGTTCTGGGTTCCAGCTCTATTTTAGACGCTTCTGGGTGCCAGCTCCACTTCAGAAGGTTCTGGGTACCAGCTCCACTCCAGAAGGTTCTGGGTTCCAGCTCCATTTCAGAAGGTTCTGGGTTCCAATCCCACTTCAGAACGTTCAGGGTTTCAGTCCCACTTCAGAGGGTTCTGTGTTCCAGCTCCATTTCAGAAGGTTCTGGGTTCCAGCTCCATTTCAGAAGATTCTGGTTTACAGCTCCATTTCAGAAGGTTCTGGGTTCCAGCTCCACTTCAGAAGCTTCTGTGTTCCAGCTCCACTTCAGAAGGTTCTGGGTTCCAGCTCCATTTCAGAAGGTTCTGGATTCCAGCTCCATTTCAGAAGGTTCTGCGTTCCAGCTCCATTTCAGAAGGTTCTGGGTTCCAGCTCCACTTCAGAAGATTCTGGGTTCCAGCTGCACTTCAGACGGTTCTGGTTTCCAGTGCCACTTCAGACGTTTCTGGGTTGAAGCTCCATTTCAGAAGGTTCTGGGTTCCAGCTCCATTTCAGAAGGTTCGGGGTTCCTGCTCCACAGCAGAAGGTTCTGGGTTCCAGCTCCATTTCAGAAGGTTCTGGGTTCTAGCTCCACTTCAGAAGTTTCTGGGTTCCAGCTCCATTTCAGAAGTTTCTGGGTTAAAGCTCCATTTCAGAAGGTTCTGGGTTCCAGCTCCATTTCAGAAGGTTCGGGGTTCCTGCTCCACATCAGAAGGTTCTGGGTTCCAGCTCCATTTCAGAAGGTTCTGGGTTCCAGCCCCACTTCAGAAGGATGTAGGTTCCAGCCGCACTTCAGAAGTTTCTGGGTTCCAGCTCCATTTCAGAAGGTTCTGGGTTCCAGCTACATTTCAGAAGGTTCTGGGTTCCAGCTCCACTTCAGAAGGTTCTGGGTTCCAGCTCCATTCCAGAAGGCTCTGGGTTCCAGCTCCATTTCAGAAGGTTCTGGTTTCCAGCTCCACTTCAGAAGGTTCTGGGTTCCAGCTCCATTTCAGAAGGTTCTGGGTTCCAGCTCCACTTCAGAAGGTTCTGCGTTCCAGCTCCACTTCAGAAGGTTCTGGGTTCCAGCCTCATTTCAGAAGGCTCTGGGGTCCAGCTCCATTTCAGAAGGTTCTGGGTTCCAGTCCCACTTCAGAAGGTTCTGGCTTCCAGCCCCATTTCAGAAGGTTCTGGTTTGAAGCTCCATTTTAGAAGGTTCTGGGTTCCAGCTCCACTTCAGAAGGTTCTGCGTTCCAGCTCCACTTCAGAAGGTTCTGGGTTCCAGCCCCATTTCAGAAGTTGCTGGGGTCCAGCTCCATTTCAGAAGGTTCTGGGTTCCAGTCCCACTTCAGAAGGTTCTGGCTTCCAGCCCCATTTCAGAAAGTTCTGGTTTCTAGCTCCATTTCAGAAGGTTCTGGGTTCCAGCTCCACTTAAGAAGGTTCTGGGTTCCAGCCCCATTTCAGAAGGTTCTGGGGTACAGCTCCATTTCAGAATGTTCTGGGTTCCAGCCCCACTTCAGAAGATTCTGGGTTCCAGCCCCACTTCAGAAGGTTCTGGGTTCCAGCTGCACTTCAGAAGGTTCTGTGCTCCAGCTCCATTTCAGAAGGTTATGTGTTCCAGCTCCATTTCAGAAGGTTCTGGGTTCCAGCTCCATTTCAGAAGGTTCCGGGTTCCAGCCCCACTTCAGAAGGTTCTGGGTTCCAGCTCCACTTCAGAAGGTTCTGAGTTCCAGCTCCATTTCAGAAGGTTCTGGGTTCCAGCTCCATTTCAGAAGGTTCTGGGTTCCAGCTCCACTTCCGAAGGTTCTGGGTTCCAGCGCCACTTCAGAAGGTTCTGGGTCCCAGCCCCATTTCAGAAAGTTCTGGGTCCCAGCCCCATTTCAGAAGGTTCTGGGTTCCAGCTCCATTTCAGAAGGTTCTGGGTTCCAGCTCCATTTCAGAAGGTTCTGGGTTCCAGCTCCATTTCAGAAGGTTCTGGGTTCCACCTCCATTTCAGAAGGTTCTGGGTTCCAGCCCCATTTCAGAAGGTTCTGGGTTCCAGCCCCACTTCAGAAGGTTCTGGGTGCCAGCTCCATTTCAGTAGGTTCTGGTTTCCAGCCCCACTTCAGAAGGTTCTGGGTTCCAGCTCCATTTCAGTAGTTTCTGGGTTCCAGCCCCATTTCAGAAGGTTCTGGGTTCCAGCTCCATTTCAGTAGGTTCTGGGTTCCAGCTGCACTTAAGAAGGTTCTGGGTTCCAGCTCCACTTCAGAAGGTTCTAGGTTCCAGCCCCATTTCAGAAGGTTCTGGGTTCCAGCCCTATTTCAGAAGGTTCTGGGTTCCAGCCCCATTTCAGAAGGTTCTGGGTTCCAGCTCCATTTCAGAAGGTTCTGGGTTCCAGCTCCATTTCAGACGGTTCTCGGTTCCAGCTCCATTTCAGAAGGTTCGGGGTTCCTGCTCCACATCTGAAGGTTCTGGGTTCCAGCTCCATTTCAGAAGGTTCTGGGTTCCAGCTCCATTTCAGACGGTTCTCGGTTCCAGCTCCATTTCAGAAGGTTCTGAGTTCCAGCACCACTTCAGAAAGATGTAGGTTCCAGCCGCACTTCAGAAGGTTCTGGGTTCCAGCTCCACTTCCGAAAGTTCTGGGTTCCAGCTGCACTGCAGAAGGTTCTGGGTTCCAGCCCCACTTCAGAAGGTTCTGGGTTCCAGCTCCATTTCAGAAGGTTCTGGGTTCCAGCTCCATTTCAGAAGGTTCAGGGTTCCAGCCCCATTTCAGAAGGTTCTGGGTTCCTACCCCACTTCAGAAGGTTCTGGGTGCCAGCTCCATTTCAGAAGGTTCTAGGTTCCAGCCCCATTTCAGAAGGTTCTGGGTTCCAGCCCCACTTCAGAAGGTTCTGGGTGCCAGCTCCATTTCAGTAGGTTCTAGTTTCCAGCCCCACTTCAGAAGGTTCTGGGTTCCAGCTCCATTTCAGTAGTTTCTGGGTTCCAGCCCCATTTCAGAAGGTTCTGGGTTCCAGCTCCATTTCAGTAGGTTCTGGGTTCCAGCTCCACTTAAGAAGGTTCTGGGTTCCAGCTCCACTTCAGAAGGTTCTATGTTCCAGCCCCACTTCAGAGGTTTCTAGGTTCCAGCTCCATTTCAGAAGGTTCTGGGTTCCAGCTCCACTTCAGAAGGTTCTTGGTACCAGCTCCATTTCAGAGGTTTCTGGGTTCAAGCTCCATTTCGGAAGGTTCTGGGTTCCAGCCCCATTTCAGAAGGTTCTGGGTTACAGCTCCATTTCAGAAGGTTCTGGGTTCCAGCTCCATTTCAGAAGGTTCTCGGTTCCAGCTCCATTTCAGAAGGTTCGGGGTTCCTGCTCCACATCAGAAGGTTCTGGGTTCCAGCTCCATTTCAGAAGGTTCTGGGTTCCATCCCCACTTCAGAAGGATGTAGGTTCCAGCCGCACTTCAGAAGGTTCTGGGTTCCAGCTCCATTTCAGAAGGTTCTGGGTTCAAGCTGCACTTCAGAAGGTTCTGGGTTCCAGCTCCATTCCAGAAGGCTCTGGGTTCCAGCTCCATTTCAGAAGGTTCGGGTTTCCAGCTCCACTTCAGAAGGTTCTGGGTTCCAGCTCCATTTCAGAAGGTTCTGGGTACCAGCTCCACTTCAGAAGGTTCTGCGTTCCAGCTCCACTTCAGAAGGTTCTGGGTTCCAGCCCCATTTCAGAAGGTTCTGGGGTCCAGCTCCATTTCAGAAGGTTCTGGGTTCCAGTCCCACTTCAGAAGGTTCTGGCTTCCAGCCCCATTTCAGAAGGTTCTGGTTTCCAGCTCCATTTCAGAAGGTTCTGTGTTCCAGCTCCATTTCAGAAGGTTCTGGTTTCCAGCTCCACTTCATAAGGTTCTGGGTTCCAGCTCCATTTCAGAAGATTCAGGGTTCCAGCTCCATTTCAGAATGTTCTGGGTTCCAGTCCCACTTCAGAAGATTCTGGGTTCCAGCCCCACTTCAGAAGGTTCTGGGTTCCAGCTCCATTTGAGACGGTTCTAGGTTCCAGCGCCATTTCAGTAGGTTCTGGGTTCCAGCTCCACTTCAGAAGGTTCTGGGTTCCAGCTCCACTTCAGAAGGTTCTAGGTTCCAGCCCCACTTCAGAAGTTTCTGGGTTCCAGCTCCATTTCAGAAGGTTCTGGATTCCAGCTCCATTTCAGAAGGTTCTGGGTTACAGGCCCACTTCAGAAGGTTCTGGGTTCCAATTCCATTTCAGAAGGTTCTGGTTTCCAGCTCCATTTCAGAAGGTTCTGGTTTCCAGCTCCACTTCAGAAGGTTCTGGGTTCCTGCCCCACTTCAGAAGATTCTGGGTTCCAGCCCCACTTCAGAAGGTTCTGGGTTCCAGCTGCACTTGAGAGGGTTCTGAGTCCTGGCTCCATTTCAGACGCTTCTGGGTGCCAGCTCCACTTCAGAAGGTTCTGGGTACCAGCTCCACTTCAGAAGGTTCTGGGTTCCAGCTCTATTTCAGAAGGTTCTTGGTTCCAGCCCCATTTCAGAAGGTTCTGGGTTCCAGCTCCATTTCAGAAGGTTCTGGGTTCCAGCTCAATTTCAGAAGGTTCTGGGATCCAATCCCACTTCAGAACGTTCTGGGTTTCAGTCCCACTTCAGAAGGTTCTGGGTTCCAGCTCCATTTCAGAAGGTTCTGGGTTCCAGCTCCTTTTCAGAAGGTTCTGGGTTCCAGCTCCATTTCAGAAGGTTCTGGGTTCCCGCCCACTTCAGAAGATTCTGGTTTCCAGCTCCATTTCAGAAGGTTCTGGGTTCCAGCTACATTTCGGAAGGTTCTGGGTTCCACCTCCATTTCAGAAGGTTCTGCGTTCCAGCTCCATTTCAGAAGGTTCTGTGTTCCAGCTCCATTTCAGAAGATTCTGTGTTCCAGCTCCATTTCAGAAGGTTCTGTGTTCCAGCTCCATTTCAGAAGGTTCTGGGTTCCAGCTCCACTTCAGAAGATTCTGGGTTCCCGCTCCATTTCAGAAGGTTCTGGGTTCCAGCTCCACTTCAGAAGGTTCGGGGTTCCAGCTCCATTTCAGAAGTTTCTGGATTCAAGCTCCATTTCAGAAGGTTCTGGGTTCCAGCCCCATTTCAGAAGGTTCTGGGTTCCAGCCCCATTTCAGAAGGTTCTGGGTTACAGCTCCATTTCAGAAGGTTCTGGGTTCCAGCTCCATTTCAGACGGTTCTCGGTTCCAGCTCCATTTCAGAAGGTTCGGGGTTCCTGCTCCACATCTGAAGGTTCTGGGTTCCAGCTCCATTTCAGAAGGTTCTGGGTTCCAGCCCCACTTCAGAAGGATGTAGGTTCCAGCCGCACTTCAGAAGGTTCTGGGTTCCAGCTCCATTTCAGAAGGTTCTGGGTTCCAGCTGCACTTCAGAAGGTTTTGGTTTCCAGCCCCATTTCAGAAGGTTCTGGTTTCCAGCTCCAATTCAGATGGTTCTAGGTTCCAGCCCCACTTCAGAGGTTTCTGGGTTCCAGCTCCATTTCAGAAGGTTCTGTGTTCCAGCTCCATTTCAGAAGGTTCTGGTTTCCAGCTCCACTTCAGAAGGTTCTGGGTTCCAGCCCCATTTCAGAAGATTCAGGGTTCCAGCTCCATTTCAGAATGTTCTGGGTTCCAGCCCCACTTCAGAAGATTCTGGGTTCCAGCCCCACTTCAGAAGGTTCTGGGTTCCAGCTGCACTTCAGAAGGTTCTGTGTTCCAGCTCCATTTCAGAAGGTTCTGGGTTCCAGCTCCATTTCAGAAGGTTCTGGGTTCCAGCTCCATTTCAGAAGGTTCTGGGTTCCAGCCCCACTTCAGAAGGTTCTGGGTTCCAGCTCCACTTCAGAAGGTTCTGGGTTCCAGCACCACTTCAGAAGGTTCTGGGTTCCAGCTCCATTTCAGAAACTTCTGGGTTCCAGCTCCATTTCAGAAGGTTCTGGGTTCCAGCTCCACTTCAGAAGGTTCTGGGTTCCAGCTCCATTTCAGAAAGTTCTGGGTTCCAGCTCCACTTCAGAAGGTTCTGGGTTCCAGCTCCATTTCAGAAGGTTCTGGGTTCCAGCCCCATTTCAGAAGGTATGGGTTCTAGCCCCACTTCAGAAGGTTCTGTGTTCCAGCTCCATTTCAGAAGGTTCTGGGTTCCAGCTCCATTTCAGAAGGTTCTGGGTTCCAGCTCCATTTCAGAAGGTTCTGGGTTCCAGCCCCACTTCAGAAGGTTCTGGGTTCCAGCTCCACTTCAGAAGGTTCTGGGTTCCAGCTCCACTTCAGAAGGTTCTGGGTTCCAGCTCCATTTCAGAAAGTTCTGGGTTCCAGCCACACTTCAGAAGGTTCTGGGTTCCAGCTCCACTTCAGAAGGTTCTGGGTTCCAGCTCCATTTCAGAAAGTTCTGGGTTCCAGCTCCACTTCAGAAGGTTCTGGGTTCCAGCTCCATTTCAGAAGGTTCTGGGTTCCAGCTCCATTTCAGAAGGTTCTGGGTTCCAGCCCCACTTCAGAAGGTTCTGGGTTCCAGCTCCAATTCAGAAGGTTCTGGGTTCCAGCTCCACTTAAGAAGGTTCTGGGTTCCAGCTCCATTTCAGAAGGTTCTGGGTTCCAGCTCCATTTCAGAAGGTTCTGGGTTCCAGCTCCACTTCCGAAAGTTCTGGGTTCCAGCTGCACTTCAGAAGGTTCTGGGTTCCAGCCCCACTTCAGAAGGTTCTGGGTTCCAGCTCCATTTCAGAAGGTTCTGGGTTCCAGCTCCATTTCAGAAGGTTCAGGCTTCCAGCCCCATTTCAGAAGGTTCTGGGTTCCAGCCCCACTTCAGAAGGTTCTGGGTGCCAGCTCCATTTCAGAAGGTTCTGGGTTCCAGCCCCATTTCAGAAGGTTCTGGTTTCCAGCCCCACTTCAGAAGGTTCTGGGTTCCAGCTCCATTTCAGAAGGTTCTGGGTTCCACCTCCATTTCAGAAGGTTCTCGGTTCCAGCTCCATTTCAGAAGGTTCGGGGTTCCTGCTCCACATCAGAAGGTTCTGGCTTCCAGCTCCATTTCAGAAGGTTCTGGGTTCCAGCCCCACTTCAGAAGGATGTAGGTTCCTGCCGCACTTCAGAAGGTTCTGGTTTCCTGCTCCATTTCAGAAGGTTCTGGGTTCCAGCTGCACTTCAGAAGGTTCTGGGTTCCAGCTCCATTCCAGAAGGCTCTGGGTTCCAGCTCCATTTCAGAAGGTTCTGGTTTCCAGCTCCACTTCAGAAGGTTCCGGGTTCCAGCTCCATTTCAGAAGGTTCTGGGTACCAGCTCCACTTCAGAAGATTCTGCGTTCCAGCTCCACTTCAGAAGGTTCTGGGTTCCAGCCCCATTTCAGAAGGTTCTGGGGTCCAGCTCCATTTCAGAAGGTTCTGGGTTCCAGTCCCACTTCAGAAGGTTCTGGTTTCCAGCTCCACTTCATAAGGTTCTGGGTTCCAGTTCCATTTCAGAAGATTCAGGGTTCCAGCTCCATTTCAGAATGTTCTGGGTTCCAGCCCCACTTCAGAAGATTCTGGGTTCCAGCCCCACTTCAGAAGGTTCTGGGTTCCAGCTCCATTTCAGAAGGTTCTGTGTTCCAGCTCCATTTCAGTAGGTTCTGGGTTCCAGCTCCATTTCAGAAGGTTCTGGGTTCCAGCCCCACTTCAGAAGGTTCTGGGTTCCAGCACCACTTCAGAAGGTTCTGGGTTCCAGCTCCACTTCAGAAGGTTCTGGGTTCCAGCTCCATTTCAGAAGGTTCTGGGTTCCAGCTCCACATCAGAAGGTTCTGGGTTCCAGCTCCATTTCAGAAGGTTCTGGGTTCCAGCGCCACTTCAGAAGGTTCTGGGTCCCAGCCCCATTTCAGAAAGTTCTGGGTTCCAGCTCCATTTCAGAAGGTTCTGGGTTCCAGCTCCATTTCAGAAGGTTCTGGGTTCCAGCCCCACTTCAGAAGGTTCTGGGTTCCAGCTCCATTTCAGAAGGTTCTGGGTTCCAGCTCCATTTCAGAAGGTCCTGGGTTCCAGCCCCATTTCAGAAGGTTCTGGGTTCCAGCCCCACTTCAGAAGGTTCTGGGTGCCAGCTCCATTTCAGAAGGTTCTGGGTTCCAGCCCCATTTCAGAAGGTTCTGGGTTCCAGCCCCACTTCAGAAGTTTCTGGGTGCCAGCTCCATTTCAGTAGGTTCTGGTTTCCAGCCCCACTTCAGAAGGTTCTGGGTTCCAGCTCTATTTCAGTAGTTTCTGGGTTCCAGCCCCATTTCAGAAGGTTCTGGGTTCCAGCTCCATTTCAGTAGGTTCTGGGTTCCAGCTCCACTTAAGAAGGTTCTGGGTTCCCGCTCCACTTCAGAAGGTTCTATGTTCCAGCCCCACTTCAGAGGTTTCTAGGTTCCAGCTCCATTTCATAAGGTTCTGGGTTCCAGCTCCATTTCAGTAGGTTCTGGGTTCCAGCTCCACTTCAGAAGGCTCTGGGTTCCAGCTCCACTTCAGATGGTTCAATGTTCCAGCCCCACTTCAGAGGTTTCTGGGTACCAGCTCCATTTCAGAAGGTTCTGGGTTCCAGCTCCATTTCAGAAGGTTCTGGGTTCCAGCTCCATTTCAGAAGGTTCTGGGTTCCAGCCCCAGTTCAGAAGGTTCTTGGTCCCAGCCCCATTTCAGAATGTTCTGGGTTCCAGCTCCATTTCAGAGGGTTCTGGGTTCCAGCTCCACTTCAGAAGGTTCTAGGTTCGATCCCCATTTCATAAGGTTCTGGGTTCCAGCCCCATTTCAGAAGGATCTGGGTTCCATCCCCATTTCAGAAGGTTCTGTGTTCCAGCGCCACTTCAGAATGTTCTGGGTTCCAGCTCCATTTCAGAAAGTTCTGGGTTCCAGCTCCATTTCAGAAGGTTCAGGGTTCCAGCCCCATTTCAGAAGGTTCTGGGTTCCAGCTCCATTTCAGAAGGTTCTGGGTTCCAGCCCCACTTCAGAAGGGTCTGCGTTCCAGCCCCATTTCAGAAGGTTCTGAGTTCCAGCTCCATTTCAGAAGGTTCTGCGTTCCAGCTCCATTTCAGAAGGTTCTGGGTTCCATCGCCATTTCAGAAGGTTCTAGGTTCCAGCCCCATTTCAGAAGGTTTTGGGTTCCAGCTCCATTTCAGAAGGTCTGGGTTCCAGCTCCATTTCAGAAGGTTCTGGGTTCCAGCTCCATTTCAGAAGGTTCTGGGTTCCAGCTCCATTTCAGAAGGTTCTGGGTTCCAGCCCCATTTCAGAAGGTTCTGGGTTCCAGCCACATTTCAGAAGGTTCTGGGTTCCAGCCCCACTTCAGAAGGGTCTGCGTTCCAGCCCCATTTCAGAAGGTTCTGGGTTCCAGCTCCATTTCAGAAGGTTCTGGGTTCCAGCTCCATTTCAGAAGGTTCTGGGTTCCAGCCCCATTTCAGAAGGTTCTGGGTTCCAGCCCCACTTCAGAAGGTTCTGGGTGCCAGCTCCATTTCAGTAGGTTCTGGTTTCCAGCCCCACTTCAGAAGGTTCTGGGTTCCAGCTCCATTTCAGTAGGTTCTGGGTTCCAGCCCCATTTCAGAAGTTTCTGGGTTCCAGCTCCATTTCAGTAGGTTCTGGGTTCCAGCTCCACTTCAGAAGGTTCTGGGTTCCAGATCCAATTCAGTAGGTTCTAGGTTCCATCCCCACTTCAGAAGTTTCTGGGTTCCAGCTCCATTTCAGAAGGTTCTAGGTTGCAGCTCCATTTCAGTAGGTTCTGGGTTCCAGCTCCACTTCAGAATGTTCTGGGTTCCAGTTCCACTTCAGAAGGTGTAAGGTTCCAGCCCCACTTCAGAAGTTTCTGGGTTCCAGCTCCATTTCAGAAGGTTCTGGATTCCAGCTCCATTTCAGTAGGTTCTGGGTTCCAGCTCCACTTCAGAAGGTTCTAGGTTCCAGCCCCACTTCAGAAGTTTCTGGGTTCCAGCTCCATTTCAGAAGGTTCTACGTTCCAGCTCCATTTCAGTAGGTTCTGGGTTCCAGCTCCACTTCAGAATGTTCTGGGTTCCTGCTCCACTTCAGAATGTTCTAGGTTCCAGCCCCACTTCAGAAGTTTCTGGGTTCCAGCTCCATTTCAGAAGGTTCTGGATTCCAGCTCCATTTCAGAAGGTTCTGGGTTCCAGCCCCACTTCGGAAGGTTCTTGGTCCCAGCCCCATTTCAGAAGGTTCTGGGTTCCAGCTCCATTTCAGAAGGTTCTGGGTTCCAGCCCCATTTCAGAAGGTTCTGGGTTCCATCCCCATTTCAGAAGGTTCTAGGTTCCAGCCCCATTTCAGAAGGTTCTGGGTTCCAGCTCCATTTCAGAAGGTTCTGGGTTCCAGCTCTATTTCGGAAGGTTCTGCGTTCCAGCTCCATTTCAGAAGGTTCTGGGTCCCAGCCTCATTTCAGAAGGTTCTGGGTTCCAGCTCCATTTCAGAAGGTTCTGGGTTCCAGCTCCATTTCAGAAGGTTCTGGGTTCCAGCCTCATTTCAGAAGGTTCTGGGTTCCAGCTCCGTTTCAGAAGGTTCTGGGTTCCATCCCCATTTCAGAAGGTTCTAGGTTCCAGCCCCATTTCAGAAGGTTCTGGGTTCCAGCTCCATTTCAGAAGGTTCTGGGTTCCAGCTCTATTTCGGAAGGTTCTGCGTTCCAGCTCCATTTCAGAAGGTTCTGGGTCCCAGCCTCATTTCAGAAGGTTCTGGGTTCCAGCTCCATTTCAGAAGGTTCTGGGTTCCAGCTCCACTTCAGAAGGTTCTGGGTTCCAGATCCATTTCAGAAGCTTCTGGGTCCCAGCTCCACTTCAGAAGGTTCCGGGTTCCAGCCCAACTTCAGATGGTTCATTGTTCCAGCTGCACTTCAGAAAGTTCTGGGTTCCAGCTCCATTTCAGAAGGTTCTGGGTTCCATCTCCATTTCAGAAGGTTCTGGGTTCCAGCTCCACTTCAGAAGGTTCTGGGTTCCATCTCCATTTCAGAAGGTTCTGGGTTCCAGCTCCACTTCAGATGGTTCTAGGTTCCAGCCCCACTTCAGAAGTTTCTGGGTTCCAGCTCCAATTCAGAAGGTTCTGCGTTCCAGCTCCATTTCAGAAGGCTCTGGGTTCCAGCCCCACTTCGGAAGGTTCTTGGTCCCAGCCCCATTTCAGAAGGTTCTGGGTTCCAGCTCCATTTCAGAATGTTCTGGGTTCCAGCCCCATTTCAGAAGGTTCTAGGTTCGATCCCCATTTCAGAAGGTTCTGGGTTACAGCTCCATTTCAGAAGGTTCTGGGTTCCAGCTCCACTTCAGAAGGGTCTGCGTTCCAGCCCCACTTCAGAAGGTTCTGGGTTCCAGCCCCACTTCAGAAGGGTCTGCGTTCCAGCCCCATTTCAGAAGGTTCTGGGTTCCAGCTCCATTTCAGAAGGCTCTGGGTTCCAGCTCCATTTCAGAAGGTTCTGGGTTCCAGCGCCACTTCAGAAGGTTCTGGGTCCCAGCCCCATTTCAGAAAGTTCTGGCTTCCAGCTCCATTTCAGAAGGTTCTGGGTTCCAGCTCCATTTCAGAAGGTTCTGGGTTCCAGCTCCATTTCAGAAGGTTCTGGGTTCCAGCTCCACTTCAGAAGGTTCTGGGTTCCAGCTCCACTTCAGAAGGTTCTGGGTTCCAGCTCCACTTCAGAAGGTTCTGGGTTCCAGCTCCATTTCAGATGGTTCTGGGTTCCAGCTCCATATCAGAAGGTTCTGGGTTCCAGCCACATTTCAGAAGGTTCTGGGTTCCAGCCCCACTTCAGAAGGTTCAAGGTGCCAGCTCCATTTCAGAAGGTTCTGGGTTCCAGCCCCATTTCAGAAGGTTCTGGGTTCCAGCCCGACTTCAGAAGGTTCTGGGTGCCAGCTCCATTTCAGAAGGTTCTGGTTTCCAGCCCCACTTCAGAAGGTTCTGGGTTCCAGCTCCATTTCAGTAGTTTCTGGGTTCCAGCCCCATTTCTGAAGGTTCTGGGTTCCAGCTCCATTTCAGTAGGTTCTGGGTTCAAGCTCCACTTAAGAAGGTTCTGGGTTCCAGCTCTACTTCAGAAGGAGGGTCTATGTTCCAGCCCCACTTCAGAGGTTTCTAGGTTCCAGCTCCATTTCAGAAGGTTCTGGGTTCCAGCTCCATTTCAGTAGGTTCTGGGTTCCAGCTCCACTTCAGAAGGCTCTGGGTTCCAGCTCCACTTCAGATGGTTCTATGTTCCAGCCCCACTTCAGAGGTTTCTGGATACCAGCTCCATTTCAGAAGGTTCTGGGTTCCAGCTCCATTTCAGAAGGTTCTGGGTACGAGCCCCATTTCAGAAGGTTCTGGGTTCCAGCTCCATTTCAGAGGGTTCTGGGTTCCAGCTCCACTTCAGAAGGTTCTAGGTTCGATCCCCATTTCATAAGGTTCTGGGTTCCAGCCCCATTTCAGAAGGTTCTGGGTACCATCCCCATTTCAGAAGGTTCTGGGTTCCATCCCCACTTCAGAAGGTTCTGGGTTCCAGCTCCATTTCAGAAAGTTCTGGGTTCCAGCTCCATTTCAGAAGGTTCTGGGTTCCAGCCCCATTTCAGAAGGTTCTGGGTTCCAGCTCCATTTCAGAAGGTTCTGGGTTCCAGCTCCATTTCAGAAGGTTCTGGGTTCCAGCCCCATTTCAGAAGGTTCTGGGTTCCAGCTCCATTTCAGAAGGTTCTCGGTTCCAGCTCCATTTGAGACGGTTCTGGGTTACAGCTCCACTTCAGAAGGTTCTGGGTTCCATCTCCATTTCAGAAGGTTCTGGGTACGAGCCCCATTTCAGAAGGTTCTGGGTTCCAGCTCCATTTCAGAAGGTTCTGGGTTCCAGCTCCATTTCAGAATGTTCTGGGTTCCAGCCCCATTTCAGAAGGTTCTAGGTTCCATCCCCATTTCAGAAGGTTCTGGTTTCCAGCTCCATTTCAGAAGGTTCTGGGTTCCAGCACCATTTCAGAAGGTTCTAGGTTCCAGCGCCACTTGAGAAGGTTCTGGGTTCCAGCCCCATTTCAGAAAGTTCTGGGTTCCAGCCTCATTTCAGAAGGTTCTGGGTTCCAGCTCCATTTCAGAAGATTCTGGGTTCCAGCTCCATTTCAGAAGGTTCTGGGTTCCAGCCTCATTTCAAAAGGTTCTGGGTTCCAGCTCCGTTTCAGAAGGTTCTGGGTTCCATCCCCATTTCAGAAGGTTCTAGGTTCCAGCCCCATTTCAGAAGGTTCTGGGTTCCAGCTCCATTTCAGAAGGTTCTGGGTTCCAGCTCTATTTCGGAAGGTTCTGCGTTCCAGCTCCATTTCAGAAGGTTCTGGGTCCCAGCCTCATTTCAGAAGGTTCTGGGTTCCAGCTCCATTTCAGAAGGTTCTGGGTTCCAGCTCCACTTCAGAAGGTTCTGGGTTCCAGATCCATTTCAGAAGCTTCTGGGTCCCAGCTCCACTTCAGAAGGTTCCGGGTTCCAGCCCAACTTCAGATGGTTCAGGGTTCCAGCTGCACTTCGGAAAGTTCTGGGTTCCAGCTCCACTTCAGAAGGTTCTGGGTTCCATCTCCATTTCAGAAGGTTCTGGGTTCCAGCTCCACTTCAGAAGGTTCTGTGTTCCATCTCCATTTCAGAAGGTTCTGGGTTCCAGCTCCACTTCAGAAGGTTCTGGGTCCCAGCTCCACTTCAGATGGTTCTAGGTTCCAGCCCCACTTCAGAAGGTTCTGGGTTCCAGCTCCAATTCAGAAGGTTCTGGGTTCCAGCTCCATTTCAGAAGGCTCTGGGTTCCAGCCCCACTTCGGAAGGTTCTTGGTCCCAGCCCCATTTCAGAAGGTTCTGGGTTCCAGCTCCATTTCAGAATGTTCTGGGTTCCAGCCCCATTTCAGAAGGTTCTAGGTTCGATCCCCATTTCAGAAGGTTCTGGGTTACAGCTCCATTTCAGAAGGTTCTGTGTTCCAGCTCCATTTCAGAAGGTTCTGGGTTCCAGCTCCACTTCCGAAGGTTCTAGGTTCCAGCGCCACTTCAGAAGGTTCTGGGTTCCAGCCCCATTTCAGAAAGTTCTGGGTTCCAGCTCCATTTCAGAAGGTTCTGGTTTCCAGCCCCATTTCAGAAGGTTCTGGGTTCCAGCTCCATTTCAGAAGGCTCTGGGTTCCAGCTCCATTTCAGAAGGTTCTGGGTTCCAGCGCCACTTCAGAAGGTTCTGGGTCCCAGCCCCATTTCAGAAAGTTCTGGCTTCCAGCTCCATTTCAGAAGGTTCTGGGTTCCAGCTCCATTTCAGAAGGTTCTGGGTTCCAGCTCCACTTCAGAAGGTTCTGGGTTCCAGCTCCACTTCAGAAGGTTCTGGGTTCCAGCTCCACTTCAGAAGGTTCTGGGTTCCAGCTCCATTTCAGAAGGTTCTGGGTTCCAGCTCCATTTCAGAAGGTTCTGGGTTCCAGCTCCATATCAGAAGGTTCTGGGTTCCAGCCCCATTTCAGAAGGTTCTGGGTTCCAGCCCCACTTCAGAAGGTTCAAGGTGCCAGCTCCATTTCAGAAGGTTCTGGGTTCCAGCCCCATTTCAGAAGGTTCTGGGTTCCAGCCCGACTTCAGAAGGTTCTGGGTGCCAGCTCCATTTCAGAAGGTTCTGGTTTCCAGCCCCACTTCAGAAGGTTCTGGGTTCCAGCTCCATTTCAGTAGTTTCTGGGTTCCAGCCCCATTTGTGAAGGTTCTGGGTTCCAGCTCCATTTCAGTAGGTTCTGGGTTCCAGCTCCACTTAAGAAGGTTCTGGGTTCCAGCTCTACTTCAGAAGGAGGGTCTATGTTCCAGCCCCACTTCAGAGGTTTCTAGGTTCCAGCTCCATTTCAGAAGGTTCTGGGTTCCAGCTCCATTTCAGTAGGTTCTGGGTTCCAGCTCGACTTCAGAAGGCTCTGGGTTCCAGCTCCACTTCAGATGGTTCTATGCTCCAGCCCCACTTCAGAGGTTTCTGGATACCAGCTCCATTTCAGAAGGTTCTGGGTTCCAGCTCCATTTCAGAAGGTTCTGGGTACGAGCCCCATTTCAGAAGGTTCTGGGTTCCAGCTCCATTTCAGAGGGTTCTGGGTTCCAGCTCCACTTCAGAAGGTTCTAGGTTCGATCCCCATTTCATAAGGTTCTGGGTTCCAGCCCCATTTCAGAAGGTTCTGCGTACCATCCCCATTTCAGAAGGTTCTGGGTTCCATCCCCACTTCAGAAGGTTCTGGGTTCCAGCTCCATTTCAGAAAGTTCTGGGTTCCAGCTCCATTTCAGAAGGTTCTGGGTTCCAGCCCCATTTCAGAAGGTTCTGGGTTCCAGCTCCATTTCAGAAGGTTCTGGGTTCCAGCTCCATTTCAGAAGGTTCTGGGTTCCAGCCCCATTTCAGAAGGTTCTGGGTTCCAGCTCCATTTCAGAAGGTTCTCGGTTC
Source organism: Scyliorhinus torazame (assembly GCF_047496885.1). Lineage (NCBI taxonomy): Eukaryota > Metazoa > Chordata > Chondrichthyes > Carcharhiniformes > Scyliorhinidae > Scyliorhinus > Scyliorhinus torazame. Next base: position 275,834,340 of record NC_092712.1, read on the forward strand.
CAGCTCCATTTGAGACGGTTCTGGGTTACAGCTCCACTTCAGAAGGTTCTGGGTTCCATCTCCATTTCAGAAGGTTCTGGGTACGAGCCCCATTTCAGAAGGTTCTGGGTTCCAGCTCCATTTCAGAAGGTTCTGGGTTCCAGCTCCATTTCAGAATGTTCTGGGTTCCAGCCCCATTTCAGAAGGTTCTAGGTTCCATCCCCATTTCAGAAGGTTCTGGTTTCCAGCTCCATTTCAGAAGGTTCTGGGTTCCAGCCCCATTTCAGAAGGTTCTAGGTTCCAGCGCCACTTCAGAAGGTTCTGGGTTCCAGCCCCATTTCAGAAAGTTCTGGGTTCCAGCTCCATTTCAGAAGGTTCTGGTTTCCAGCTCCATTTCAGAAGGTTCTGGGTTCCAGCCCCACTTCAGAAGGTTCTGGGTTCCAGCTCCATTTCAGAAGGTTCTGGGTTCCAGCTCCATATCAGAAGGTTCTGGGTTCCAGCCCCATTTCAGAAGGTTCTGGGTTCCAGCCCCACTTCAGAAGGTTCAAGGTGCCAGCTCCATTTCAGAAGGTTCTGGGTTCCAGCCCCATTTCAGAAGGTTCTGGGTTCCAGCCCGACTTCAGAAGGTTCTGGGTGCCAGCTCCATTTCAGTAGGTTCTGGTTTCCAGCCCCACTTCAGAAGGTTCTGGGTTCCAGCTCCATTTCAGTAGGTTCTGGTTTCCAGCCCCACTTCAGAAGGTTCTGGGTTCCAGCTCCATTTCAGTAGTTTCTGGGTTCCAGCCCCATTTCAGAAGGTTCTGGGTTCCAACTCCATTTCAGTAGGTTCTGGGTTCCAGCTCCACTTAAGAAGGTTCTGGGTTCCAGCTCTACTTCAGAAGGTTCTATGTTCCAGCCCCACTTCAGAGGTTTCTAGGTTCCAGCTCCATTTCAGAAGGTTCTGGGTTCCAGCTCCATTTCAGTAGGTTCTGGGTTCCAGCTCCACTTCAGAAGGCTCTGGGTTCCAGCTCCACTTCAGATGGTTCTATGTTCCAGCCCCACTTCAGAGGTTTCTGGGTACCAGCTCCATTTCAGAAGGTTCTGGGTTCCAGCTCCATTTCAGAAGGTTCTGGGTTCCAGCTCCATTTCAGAAGGTTCTGGGTTCCAGCCCCAGTTCGGAAGGTTCTTGGTCCCAGCCCCATTTCAGAAGGTTCTGGGTTCCAGCTCCATTTCAGAGGGTTCTGGGTTCCAGCTCGACTTCAGAAGGTTCTAGGTTCGATCCCCATTTCATAAGGTTCTGGGTTCCAGCCCCATTTCAGAAGGTTCTGGGTACCATCCCCATTTCAGAAGGTTCTGGGTTCCATCCCCACTTCAGAAGGTTCTGGGTTCCAGCTCCATTTCAGAAAGTTCTGGGTTCCAGCTCCATTTCAGAAGGTTCTGGGTTCCAGCCCCATTTCAGAAGGTTCTGGGTTCCAGCTCCATTTCAGAAATTTCTGGGTTCCAGCCCCACTTCAGACGGGTCTGCGTTCCAGCCCCATTTCAGAAGGTTCTGGGTTCCAGCTCCATTTCAGAAGGTTCTGGGTTCCAGCTCCATTTCAGAAGGTTCTGGGTTCCAGCCCCATTTCAGAAGGTTCTGGGTTCCAGCCACATTTCAGAAGGTTCTGGGTTCCAGCCCCACTTCAGAAGGGTCTGCGTTCCAGCCCCATTTCAGAAGGTTCTGGGTTCCAGCTCCATTTCAGAAGGCTCTGGGTTCCAGCTCCATTTCAGAAGGTTCTGGGTTCGAGCCCCATTTCAGAAGGTTCTGGGTTCCAGCCCCACTTCAGAAGGTTCTGGGTGCCAGCTCCATTTCAGTAGGTTCTGGTTTCCAGCCCCACTTCAGAAGGTTCTGGGTTCCAGCTCCATTTCAGTAGGTTCTGGGTTCCAGCCCCATTTCAGAAGGTTCTGGGTTCCAGCTCCATTTCAGTAGGTTCTGGGTTCCAGCTCCACTTCAGAAGGTTCTGGGTTCCAGATCCAATTCAGAAGGTTCTAGGTTCCATCCCCAGTTCAGAAGTTTCTGGGTTCCAGCTCCATTTCAGAAGGTTCTAGGTTCCAGCTCCATTTCAGTAGGTTCTGGGTTCCAGCTCCACTTCAGAAAGTTCTGGGTTCCAGCTCCACTTCAGAAGGTGTAAGGTTCCAGCCCCACTTCAGAAGTTTCTGGGTTCCAGCTCCATTTCAGAAGGTTCTGGATTCCAGCTCCATTTCAGAAGGTTCTGGGTTCCAGCCCCACTTCGGAAGGTTCTTGGTCCCAGCCCCATTTCAGAAGGTTCTGGGTTCCAGCTCCATTTCAGAAGGTTCTGGGTTCCAGGCCCATTTCAGAAGGTTCTGGGTTCCATCCCCATTTCAGAAGGTTCTAGGTTCCAGCCCCATTTCAGAAGGTTCTGGGTTCCAGCTCCATTTCAGAAGGTTCTGGGTTCCAGCTCCACTTCAGAAGGTTCTAGGTTCCATCCCCACTTCAGAAGTTTCTGGGTTCCAGCTCCATTTCAGAATGTTCTGGATTCCAGCTCCACTTCGGAAGGTTCTTGGTCCCAGCCCCATTTCAGAAGGTTCTGGGTTCCAGCTCCATTTCAGAAGGTTCTGGGTTCCAGCCCCATTTCAGAAGGTTCTGGGTTCCAGCTCCATTTCAGAAGGTTCTGGGTTCCAGCCCCATTTCAGAAGGTTCTGGGTTCCATCCCCATTTCAGAAGGTTCTAGGTTCCAGTCCCATTTCAGAAGGTTCTGGGTTCCAGCTCCATTTCGGAAGGTTCTGCGTTCCAGCTCCATTTCAGAAGGTTCTGGGTCCCAGCCTCATTTCAGAAGGTCCTTGGTTCCAGCTAGATTTCAGAAGGTTCTGTGTTCCAGTCCCACTTCGGAAGGTTCTGGGTACCATCCCCATTTCAGAAGGTTCTGGGTTCCATCCCCACTTCAGAAGGTTCTGGGTTCCAGCTCCATTTCAGAAAGTTCTGGGTTGCAGCTCCATTTCAGAAGGTTCTGGGTACCATCCCCATTTCAGAAGGTTCTGGGTTCCATCCCCACTTCAGAAGGTTCTGGGTTCCAGCTCCATTTCAGAAAGTTCTGGGTTGCAGCTCCATTTCAGAAGGTTCTGGGTTCCAGCTCCATTTCAGAAGGTTCTGGGTTCCAGCTCCATTTCAGAAGGTTCTGGGTTCCATCCCCACTTCAGAAGGTTCTGGGTGCCATCCCCATTTCAGAAGGTTCTGGGTTCCATCCCCACTTCAGAAGGTTCTGGGTTCCCGCTCCATTTCAGAAAGTTCTGGGTTGCAGCTCCATTTCAGAAGGTTCTGGGTTCCAGCTCCATTTCAGAAGGTTCTGGGTTCCAGCTACATTTCAGAAGGTTCTGGGTTCCAGCTCCATTTCAGAAGGTTCTGGGTTCCAGCCCCATTTCAGAAGGTTCTGGGTTCCAGCCCCATTTCAGAAGGTTCTGGGTTCCAGCTCCATTTCAGAAGGTTCTGGGTTCCAGCTCCATTTCAGAAGGTTCTGGGTTCCAGCCCCATTTCAGAAGGTTCTGGGTTCCAGCTCCATTTCAGAAGGTTCTGGGTTCCAGCTCCATTTGAGACGGTTCTGGGTTACAGCTCCACTTCAGAAGGTTCTGGGTTCCATCTCCATTTCAGAAGGTTATGGGTTCCGGCTCCACTTCAGAAGGTTCTGGGTCCCAGCTCCACTTCAGATGGTTCTAGGTTCCAGCCCCACTTCAGAAGTTTCTGGGTTCCAGCTCCAATTCAGAAGGTTCTGGGTTCCAGCTCCATTTCAGAAGGCTCTGGGTTCCAGCCCCACTTCGGAAGGTTCTTGGTCCCAGCCCCATTTCAGAAGGTTCTGGGGTCCAGCTCCATTTCAGAATGTTCTGGGTTCCAGCCCCATTTCAGAAGGTTCTAGGTTCCATCCCCATTTCAGAAGGTTCTGGTTTCCAGCTCCATTTCAGAAGGTTCTGGGTTCCAGCTCCATTTCCGAAGGTTCTAGGTTCCAGCGCCACTTCAGAAGGTTCTGGGTTCCAGCCCCATTTCAGAAAGTTCTGGGTTCCAGCTCCATTTCAGAAGGTTCTGGTTTCCAGCTCCATTTCAGAAGGTTCTAGGTTCCAGCTCCATTTCAGAAGGTTCTGGGTTCCAGCTCCATATCAGAAGGTTCTGGGTTCCAGCCCCATTTCAGAAGGTTCTGGGTTCCAGCCCCACTTCAGAAGGTTCAAGGTGCCAGCTCCATTTCAGAAGGTTCTGGGTTCCAGCCCCATTTCAGAAGGTTCTGGGTTCCAGCCCGACTTCAGAAGGTTCTGGGTGCCAGCTCCATTTCAGTAGGTTCTGGTTTCCAGCCCCACTTCAGAAGGTTCTGGGTTCCAGCTCCATTTCAGTAGGTTCTGGTATCCAGCCCCACTTCAGAAGGTTCTGGGTTCCAGCTCCATTTCAGTAGTTTCTGGGTTCCAGCCCCATTTCAGAAGGTTCTGGGTTCCAGCTCCATTTCAGTAGGTTCTGGGTTCCAGCTCCACTTAAGAAGGTTCTGGGTTCCAGCTCTACTTCAGAAGGTTCTATGTTCCAGCCCCACTTCAGAGGTTTCTAGGTTCCAGCTCCATTTCAGAAGGTTCTGGGTTCCAGCTCCATTTCAGAAGGTTCTGGGTTCCAGCTCCATTTCAGAAGGTTCTGGGTTCCAGCCCCAGTTCGGAAGGTTCTTGGTCCCAGCCCCATTTCAGAAGGTTCTGGGTTCCAGCTCCATTTCAGAGGGTTCTGGGTTCCAGCTCCACTTCAGAAGGTTCTAGGTTCGATCCCCATTTCATAAGGTTCTGGGTTCCAGCCCCATTTCAGAAGGTTCTGGGTACCATCCCCATTTCAGAAGGTTCTGGGTTCCATCCCCACTTCAGAAGGTTCTGGGTTCCAGCTCCATTTCAGAAAGTTCTGGGTTCCAGCTCCATTTCAGAGGGTTCTGGGTTCTAGCCCCATTTCAGAAGGTTCTGGGTTCCAGCTTCATTTCAGAAGTTTCTGGGTTCCAGCCCCACTTCAGAAGGGTCTGCGTTCCAGCCCCATTTCAGAAGGTTCTGGGTTCCAGCTCCATTTCAGAAGGTTCTGGGTTCCAGCTCCATTTCAGAAGGTTCTGGGTTCCAGCTCCATTTCAGAAGGTTCTGGGTTCCAGCCCCATTTCAGAAGGTTCTGGGTTCCAGCCACATTTCAGAAGGTTCTGGGTTCCAGCCCCACTTCAGAAGGGTCTGCGTTCCAGCCCCATTTCAGAAGGTTCTGGGTTCCAGCTCCATTTCAGAAGGCTCTGGGTTCCAGCTCCATTTCAGAAGGTTCTGGGTTCGAGCCCCATTTCAGAAGGTTCTGGGTTCCAGCCCCACTTCAGAAGGTTCTGGGTGCCAGCTCCATTTCAGTAGGTTCTGGTTTCCAGCCCCACTTCAGAAGGTTCTGGGTTCCAGCTCCATTTCAGTAGGTTCTGGGTTCCAGCCCCATTTCAGAAGGTTCTGGGTTCCAGCTCCATTTCAGTAGGATCTGGGTTCCAGCTCCACTTCAGAAGGTTCTGGGTTCCAGATCCAATTCAGAAGGTTCTAGGTTCCATCCCCACTTCAGAAGTTTCTGGGTTCCAGCTCCATTTCAGAAGGTTCTAGGTTCCAGCTCCATTTCAGTAGGTTCTGGGTTCCAGCTCCACTTCAGAAAGTTCTGGGTTCCAGCTCCACTTCAGAAGGTGTAAGGTTCCAGCCCCACTTCAGAAGTTTCTGGGTTCCAGCTCCATTTCAGAAGGTTCTTGATTCCAGCTCCATTTCAGAAGGTTCTGGGTTCCAGCCCCACTTCGGAAGGTTCTTGGTCCCAGCCCCATTTCAGAAGGTTCTGGGTTCCAGCTCCATTTCAGAAGGTTCTGGGTTCCAGCCCCATTTCAGAAGGTTCTGGGTTCCATCCCCATTTCAGAAGATTCTAGGTTCCAGCCCCATTTCAGAAGGTTCTGGGTTCCAGCTCCATTTCAGAAGGTTCTGGGTTCCAGCTCCACTTCAGAAGGTTCTAGGTTCCATCCCCACTTCAGAAGTTTCTGGGTTCCAGCTCCATTTCAGAATGTTCTGGATTCCAGCTCCACTTCGGAAGGTTCTTGGTCCCATCCCCATTTCAGAAGGTTCTGGGTTCCAGCTCCATTTCAGAAGGTTCTGGGTTCCAGCCCCATTTCAGAAGGTTCTGGGTTCCATCCCCATTTCAGAAGGTTCTAGGTTCCAGTCCCATTTCAGAAGGTTCTAGGTTCCAGCTCCATTTCGGAAGGTTCTGCGTTCCAGCTCCATTTCAGAAGGTTCTGGGTCCCAGCCTCATTTCAGAAGGTCCTTGGTTCCAGCTAGATTTCAGAAGGTTCTGTGTTCCAGTCCCACTTCGGAAGGTTCTGGGATCCATCCCCACTTCAGAAGGTTCTGGTTTACAGCTCCATTTCAGAAGGTTCTGGTTTACAGCTCCATTTCAGAACGTTTTGGGTTCCAGCTCCACTTCAGAAGGTTCTGGGTTCCAGCTCCATTTCAGAAGCTTCTGGGTCCCAGCCCCATTTCAGAAGGTTCCGGGTTCCAGCCCAACTTCAGATGGTTCTGGGTTCCAGCTGCACTTCAGAAGGTTCTGTGTTCCAGCTCCATTTGAGACGGTTCTGGGTTACAGCTCCACTTCAGAAGGTTCTGGGTTCCAGCTCCACTTCAGAAGGTTCTGGGTCCCAGCTCCATTTGAGTTGGTTCTAGGATCCAGCCCCACTTCAGAAGTTTCTGGGTTCCAGCTCCATTTCAGAAGGTTCTGGGTTCCAGCTCCATTTCAGAAGGTTCTGTGTTCCAGCCCCACTTCGGAAGGTTCTTGGTCCCAGCCCCATTTCAGAAGGTTCTGGGTTCTAGCCCCATTTCAGAAGGTTCTGGGTTCCAGCTTCATTTCAGAAGTTTCTGGGTTCCAGCCCCACTTCAGAAGGGTCTGCGTTCCAGCCCCATTTCAGAAGGTTCTGGGTTCCAGCTCCATTTCAGAAGGTTCTGGGTTCCAGCTCCATTTCAGAAGGTTCTGGGTTCCAGCTCCTTTTCAGAAGGTTCTGGGTTCCAGCCCCATTTCAGAAGGTTCTGGGTTCCAGCCACATTTCAGAAGGTTCTGGGTTCCAGCCCCACTTCAGAAGGGCCTGCGTTCCAGCCCCATTTCAGAAGGTTCTGGGTTACAGCTCCATTTCAGAAGGCTCTGGGTTCCAGCTCCATTTCAGAAGGTTCTGGGTTCGAGCCCCATTTCAGAAGGTTCTGGGTTCCAGCCCCACTTCAGAAGGTTCTGGGTGCCAGCTCCATTTCAGTAGGTTCTGGTTTCCAGCCCCACTTCAGAAGGTTCTGGGTTCCAGCTCCATTTCAGTAGGTTCTGGGTTCCAGCCCCATTTCAGAAGGTTCTGGGTTCCAGCTCCATTTCAGTAGGATCTGGGTTCCAGCTCCAATTCAGAAGGTTCTAGGTTCCATCCCCACTTCAGAAGTTTCTGGGTTCCAGCTCCATTTCAGAAGGTTCTAGGTTCCAGCTCCATTTCAGTATGTTCTGGGTTCCAGCTCCACTTCAGAAAGTTCTGGGTTCCAGCTCCACTTCAGAAGGTGTAACGTTCCAGCCCCACTTCAGAAGTTTCTGGGTTCCAGCTCCATATCAGAAGGTTCTGGATTCCAGCTCCATTTCAGAAGGTTCTGGGTTCCAGCCCCACTTCGGAAGGTTCTTGGTCCCAGCCCCATTTCAGAAGGTTCTGGGTTCCAGCTCCATTTCAGAAGGTTCTGGGTTCCAGCCCCATTTCAGAAGGTTCTGGGTTCCATCCCCATTTCAGAAGGTTCTAGGTTCCAGCCCCATTTCAGAAGGTTCTGGGTTCCAGCTCCATTTCAGAAGGTTCTGGGTTCCAGCTCCACTTCAGAAGGTTCTAGGTTCCATCCCCACTTCAGAAGTTTCTGGGTTCCAGCTCCATTTCAGAATGTTCTGGATTCCAGCTCCACTTCGGAAGGTTCTTGGTCCCAGCCCCATTTCAGAAGGTTCTGGGTTCCAGCTCCATTTCAGAAGGTTCTGGGTTCCAGCCCCATTTCAGAAGGTTCTGGGTTCCATCCCCATTTCAGAAGGTTCTAGGTTCCAGTCCCATTTCAGAAGGTTCTAGGTTCCAGCTCCATTTCGGAAGGTTCTGCGTTCCAGCTCCATTTCAGAAGGTTCTGGGTCCCAGCCTCATTTCAGAAGGTCCTTGGTTCCAGCTAGATTTCAGAAGGTTCTGTGTTCCAGTCCCACTTCGGAAGGTTCTGGGATCCATCCCCACTTCAGAAGGTTCTGGTTTACAGCTCCATTTCAGAAGGTTCTGGTTTACAGCTCCATTTCAGAACGTTTTGGGTTCCAGCTCCACTTCAGAAGGTTCTGGGTTCCAGCTCCATTTCAGAAGCTTCTGGGTCCCAGCCCCATTTCAGAAGGTTCCGGGTTCCAGCCCAACTTCAGATGGTTCTGGGTTCCAGCTGCACTTCAGAAGGTTCTGGGTTCCAGCTCCATTTGAGACGGTTCTGGGTTACAGCTCCACTTCAGAAGGTTCTGGGTTCCAGCTCCACTTCAGAAGGTTCTGGGTCCCAGCTCCATTTGAGTTGGTTCTAGGATCCAGCCCCACTTCAGAAGTTTCTGGGTTCCAGCTCCATTTCAGAAGGTTCTGTGTTCCAGCTCCATTTCAGAAGGTTCTGTGTTCCAGCCCCACTTCGGAAGATTCTTGGTCCCAGCCCCATTTCAGAAGGTTCTGGGTTCCAGCTCCATTTCAGGATGTTCTGGGTTCCAGCCCCATTTCAGAAGGTTCTAGGTTCCATCCCCATTTCAGAAGGTTCTGGGTTCCAGCTCCATTTCAGAAGCTTCTGGGTCCCAGCCCCATTTCAGAAGGTTCCGGGTTCCAGCCCAACTTCAGATGGTTCTGGGTTCCAGCTGCACTTCAGAAGGTTCTGGGTTCCAGCTCCATTTGAGACGGTTCTGGGTTACAGCTCCACTTCAGAAGGTTCTGGGTTCCAGCTCCACTTCAGAAGGTTCTGGGTCCCAGCTCCATTTGAGATGGTTCTAGGATCCAGCCCCACTTCAGAAGTTTCTGGGTTCCAGCTCCATTTCAGAAGGTTCTGTGTTCCAGCCCCACTTCGGAAGGTTCTTGGTCCCAGCCCCATTTCAGAAGGTTCTGTGTTCCAGCTCCATTTCAGGATGTTCTGGGTTCCAGCCCCATTTCAGAAGGTTCTAGGTTCCATCCCCATTTCAGAAGGTTCTAGGTTCCATCCCCATTTCAGAAGGTTCTGTGTTCCAGCTCCATTTCAGGATGTTCTGGGTTCCAGCCCCATTTCAGAAGGTTCTAGGTTCCATCCCCATTTCAGAAGGTTCTGTGTTCCAGCTCCATTTCAGGATGTTCTGGGTTCCAGCTCCATTTCAGAAGGTTCTGTGTTCCAGCCCCATTTCAGAAGGTTCTGGGTTACAGCTCCATTTCAGAAGGTTCTGTGTTCCAGCCCCATTTCAGAAGGTTCTGGGTTCCAGCTCCATTTCAGAAGGTTCTGGGTTCCAGCTCCACTTCCGAAGGTTCTGGGTTCCAGCTCCATTTCAGAAGGTGCTGGGGTCCAGCTCCATTTCAGAAGGTTCTGGGTTCCAGCTCCACTTCAGAAGGTTCTGGTTTCCATCCCCATTTCAGAAGGTTCTGGGTTCCAGCTCCATTTCAGAAGGTTCTGGGTTCCAGCGACACTTCAGAAGGTTCTGGGTTCCAGCCCCATTTCAGAAAGTTCTGGGTTCCAGCCCCATTTCAGAAGGTTCTGGGTTCCAGCCCCATTTCAGAAGGTTCTGGGTTCCAGCTCCACTTCAGAAGGGTCTGCGTTCCAGCCCCATTTCAGAAGGTTCTGGGTTCCAGCTCCATTTCAGAAGGCTCTGGGTTCCAGCTCCATTTCAGAAGGTTCTGGGTTCCAGCTCCATTTCAGAAGGTTCTGGGTTCCAGCCCCATTTCAGAAGGTTCTGGGTTCCAGCCCCACTTCAGAAGGTTCTGGGTTCCAGCTCCACTTCAGAAGGTTCTGGGTTCCAGCTCCATTTCAGTAGGTTCTGGGTTCCAGCCCCATTTCAGAAGGTTCTGGGTTCCAGCTCCATTTCAGTAGGTTCTGGGTTCCAGCTCCACTTCAGAAGGTTCTTGGTTCCAGCTCCACTTCAGAAGGTTCTAGGTTCCAGCCCCACTTCAGAAGTTACTGGGTTCCAGCTCCATTTCAGAAGGTTCTGGGTTCCAGCTCCATTTCAGTAGGTTCTGCGTTCCAGCTCCACTTCAGAAGGTTCTGGGTTCCAGCTCCACTTCAGAAGGTTCTAGGTTCCAGCCCCACTTCAGAAGTTTCTGGGTTCCAGCTCCATTTCAGAAGGTTCTAGGTTCCAGCTCCATTTCAGTAGGTTCTGGGTTCCAGCTCCACTTCAGAAGGTTCTGGGTTCCAGCTCCACTTCAGAAGGTTCTAGGTTCCAGCCCCACTTCAGAAGTTTCTGGGTTCCAGCTCCATTTCAGAAGGTTCTGGATTCCAGCTCCATTTCAGAAGGTTCTGGGTTCCAGCCCCACTTCGGAAGGTTCTTGGGCCCAGCCCCATTTTAGAAGGTTCTGGGTTCCAGCTCCATTTCAGAAGGTTCTGGGTTCCAGCCCCATTTCAGAAGGTTCTGGGTTCCATCCCCATTTCAGAAGGTTCTAGGTTCCAGCCCCATTTCAGAAGGTTCTGGGTTCCAGCTCCATTTCAGAAGGTTCTAGGTTCCAGCTCCATTTCAGTATGTTCTGGGTTCCAGCTCCACTTCAGAAAGTTCTGGGTTCCAGCTCCACTTCAGAAGGTGTAACGTTCCAGCCCCACTTCAGAAGTTTCTGGGTTCCAGCTCCATATCAGAAGGTTCTGGATTCCAGCTCCATTTCAGAAGGTTCTGGGTTCCAGCCCCACTTCGGAAGGTTCTTGGTCCCAGCCCCATTTCAGAAGGTTCTGGGTTCCAGCTCCATTTCAGAAGGTTCTGGGTTCCAGCCCCATTTCAGAAGGTTCTGGGTTCCATCCCCATTTCAGAAGGTTCTAGGTTCCAGCCCCATTTCAGAAGGTTCTGGGTTCCAGCTCCATTTCAGAAGGTTCTGGGTTCCAGCTCCACTTCAGAAGGTTCTAGGTTCCATCCCCACTTCAGAAGTTTCTGGGTTCCAGCTCCATTTCAGAATGTTCTGGATTCCAGCTCCACTTCGGAAGGTTCTTGGTCCCAGCCCCATTTCAGAAGGTTCTGGGTTCCAGCTCCATTTCAGAAGGTTCTGGGTTCCAGCCCCATTTCAGAAGGTTCTGGGTTCCATCCCCATTTCAGAAGGTTCTAGGTTCCAGTCCCATTTCAGAAGGTTCTAGGTTCCAGCTCCATTTCGGAAGGTTCTGCGTTCCAGCTCCATTTCAGAAGGTTCTGGGTCCCAGCCTCATTTCAGAAGGTCCTTGGTTCCAGCTAGATTTCAGAAGGTTCTGTGTTCCAGTCCCACTTCGGAAGGTTCTGGGATCCATCCCCACTTCAGAAGGTTCTGGTTTACAGCTCCATTTCAGAAGGTTCTGGTTTACAGCTCCATTTCAGAACGTTTTGGGTTCCAGCTCCACTTCAGAAGGTTCTGGGTTCCAGCTCCATTTCAGAAGCTTCTGGGTCCCAGCCCCATTTCAGAAGGTTCCGGGTTCCAGCCCAACTTCAGATGGTTCTGGGTTCCAGCTGCACTTCAGAAGGTTCTGGGTTCCAGCTCCATTTGAGACGGTTCTGGGTTACAGCTCCACTTCAGAAGGTTCTGGGTTCCAGCTCCACTTCAGAAGGTTCTGGGTCCCAGCTCCATTTGAGTTGGTTCTAGGATCCAGCCCCACTTCAGAAGTTTCTGGGTTCCAGCTCCATTTCAGAAGGTTCTGTGTTCCAGCTCCATTTCAGAAGGTTCTGTGTTCCAGCCCCACTTCGGAAGGTTCTTGGTCCCAGCCCCATTTCAGAAGGTTCTGGGTTCCAGCTCCATTTCAGGATGTTCTGGGTTCCAGCCCCATTTCAGAAGGTTCTAGGTTCCATCCCCATTTCAGAAGGTTCTGGGTTCCAGCTCCATTTCAGAAGCTTCTGGGTCCCAGCCCCATTTCAGAAGGTTCCGGGTTCCAGCCCAACTTCAGATGGTTCTGGGTTCCAGCTGCACTTCAGAAGGTTCTGGGTTCCAGCTCCATTTGAGACGGTTCTGGGTTACAGCTCCACTTCAGAAGGTTCTGGGTTCCAGCTCCACTTCAGAAGGTTCTGGGTCCCAGCTCCATTTGAGATGGTTCTAGGATCCAGCCCCACTTCAGAAGTTTCTGGGTTCCAGCTCCATTTCAGAAGGTTCTGTGTTCCAGCCCCACTTCGGAAGGTTCTTGGTCCCAGCCCCATTTCAGAAGGTTCTGTGTTCCAGCTCCATTTCAGGATGTTCTGGGTTCCAGCCCCATTTCAGAAGGTTCTAGGTTCCATCCCCATTTCAGAAGGTTCTAGGTTCCATCCCCATTTCAGAAGGTTCTGTGTTCCAGCTCCATTTCAGGATGTTCTGGGTTCCAGCCCCATTTCAGAAGGTTCTAGGTTCCATCCCCATTTCAGAAGGTTCTGTGTTCCAGCTCCATTTCAGGATGTTCTGGGTTCCAGCTCCATTTCAGAAGGTTCTGTGTTCCAGCCCCATTTCAGAAGGTTCTGGGTTACAGCTCCATTTCAGAAGGTTCTGTGTTCCAGCCCCATTTCAGAAGGTTCTGGGTTCCAGCTCCATTTCAGAAGGTTCTGGGTTCCAGCTCCACTTCCGAAGGTTCTGGGTTCCAGCTCCATTTCAGAAGGTGCTGGGGTCCAGCTCCATTTCAGAAGGTTCTGGGTTCCAGCTCCACTTCAGAAGGTTCTGGTTTCCATCCCCATTTCAGAAGGTTCTGGGTTCCAGCTCCATTTCAGAAGGTTCTGGGTTCCAGCGACACTTCAGAAGGTTCTGGGTTCCAGCCCCATTTCAGAAAGTTCTGGGTTCCAGCCCCATTTCAGAAGGTTCTGGGTTCCAGCTCCACTTCAGAAGGGTCTGCGTTCCAGCCCCATTTCAGAAGGTTCTGGGTTCCAGCTCCATTTCAGAAGGCTCTGGGTTCCAGCTCCATTTCAGAAGGTTCTGGGTTCCAGCTCCATTTCAGAAGGTTCTGGGTTCCAGCCCCATTTCAGAAGGTTCTGGGTTCCAGCCCCACTTCAGAAGGTTCTGGGTTCCAGCTCCACTTCAGAAGGTTCTGGGTTCCAGCTCCATTTCAGTAGGTTCTGGGTTCCAGCCCCATTTCAGAAGGTTCTGGGTTCCAGCTCCATTTCAGTAGGTTCTGGGTTCCAGCTCCACTTCAGAAGGTTCTTGGTTCCAGCTCCACTTCAGAAGGTTCTAGGTTCCAGCCCCACTTCAGAAGTTACTGGGTTCCAGCTCCATTTCAGAAGGTTCTGGGTTCCAGCTCCATTTCAGTAGGTTCTGCGTTCCAGCTCCACTTCAGAAGGTTCTGGGTTCCAGCTCCACTTCAGAAGGTTCTAGGTTCCAGCCCCACTTCAGAAGTTTCTGGGTTCCAGCTCCATTTCAGAAGGTTCTAGGTTCCAGCTCCATTTCAGTAGGTTCTGGGTTCCAGCTCCACTTCAGAAGGTTCTGGGTTCCAGCTCCACTTCAGAAGGTTCTAGGTTCCAGCCCCACTTCAGAAGTTTCTGGGTTCCAGCTCCATTTCAGAAGGTTCTGGATTCCAGCTCCATTTCAGAAGGTTCTGGGTTCCAGCCCCACTTCGGAAGGTTCTTGGGCCCAGCCCCATTTTAGAAGGTTCTGGGTTCCAGCTCCATTTCAGAAGGTTCTGGGTTCCAGCCCCATTTCAGAAGGTTCTGGGTTCCATCCCCATTTCAGAAGGTTCTAGGTTCCAGCCCCATTTCAGAAGGTTCTGGGTTCCAGCTCCATTTCAGAAGGTTCTGGGTTCCAGCTCTATTTCGGAAGGTTCTGCGTTCCAGCTCCATTTCAGAAGGTTCTGGGTCCCAGCCTCATTTCAGAAGGTTCTGGGTTCCAGCACCACTTCGGAAGGTTCTGGGATCCAGCCCCACTTCAGAAAGTTCTGGTTTACAGCTCCATTTCAGAAGGTTCTGGGATCCAGCCCCACTTCAGAAAGTTCTGGGTTCCAGCCCCACTTCAGAAGTTTCTGGGTTCCATCCCCATTTCAGAAGGTTCTGGGTTCCAGCTCCATTTCAGAAGGTTCTGGGTTCCAGCCCCACTTCAGAAGGTTCTGGGTTCCAGCTCCATTTCAGAAGCTTCTGGGTCCCAGCCCCATTTCAGAAGGTTCCGGGTTCCAGCCCAACTTCAGATGGTTCAGGGTTCCAGCTGCACTTCAGAAGGTTCTGGGTTCCAGCTCCATTTGAGACGGTTCTGGGTTACAGCTCCACTTCAGAAGGTTCTGGGTTCCATCTCCACTTCAGAAGGTTCTGGGTTCCAGCTCCACTTCAGATGGTTCTAGGTTCCAGCCCCACTTCAGACGTTTCTGGGTTCCAGCTCCAATTCAGAAGGTTCTGGGTTCCAGCTCCATTTCAGAAGGCTCTGGGTTCCAGCCCCACTTCGGAAGGTTCTTGGTTCCAGCGCCATTTCAGAAGGTTCTGGGTTCCAGCTCCACTTCAGAAGGTTCTGGGTCCCAGCTCCATTTGAGTTGGTTCTAGGATCCAGCCCCACTTCAGAAGTTTCTGGGTTCCAGCTCCATTTCAGAAGGTTCTGGGTTCCAGCTCCATTTCAGAAGGTTCTGTGTTCCAGCCCCACTTCGGAAGGTTCTTGGTCCCAGCCCCATTTCAGAAGGTTCTGGGTTCCAGCTCCATTTCAGGATGTTCTGGGTTCCAGCCCCATTTCAGAAGGTTCTAGGTTCCATCCCCATTTCAGAAGGTTCTGGGTTCCAGCTCCATTTCAGAAGCTTCTGGGTCCCAGCCCCATTTCAGAAGGTTCCGGGTTCCAGCCCAACTTCAGATGGTTCTGGGTTCCAGCTGCACTTCAGAAGGTTCTGGGTTCCAGCTCCATTTGAGACGGTTCTGGGTTACAGCTCCACTTCAGAAGGTTCTGGGTTCCAGCTCCACTTCAGAAGGTTCTGGGTCCCAGCTCCATTTGAGATGGTTCTAGGATCCAGCCCCACTTCAGAAGTTTCTGGGTTCCAGCTCCATTTCAGAAGGTTCTGTGTTCCAGCCCCACTTCGGAAGGTTCTTGGTCCCAGCCCCATTTCAGAAGGTTCTGTGTTCCAGCTCCATTTCAGGATGTTCTGGGTTCCAGCCCCATTTCAGAAAGTTCTAGGTTCCATCCCCATTTCAGAAGGTTCTAGGTTCCATCCCCATTTCAGAAGGTTCTGTGTTCCAGCTCCATTTCAGGATGTTCTGGGTTCCAGCCCCATTTCAGAAGGTTCTAGGTTCCATCCCCATTTCAGAAGGTTCTGTGTTCCAGCTCCATTTCAGGATGTTCTGGGTTCCAGCTCCATTTCAGAAGGTTCTGTGTTCCAGCCCCATTTCAGAAGGTTCTGGGTTACAGCTCCATTTCAGAAGGTTCTGTGTTCCAGCCCCATTTCAGAAGGTTCTGGGTTCCAGCTCCATTTCAGAAGGTTCTGGGTTCCAGCTCCACTTCCGAAGGTTCTGGGTTCCAGCTCCATTTCAGAAGGTGCTGGGGTCCAGCTCCATTTCAGAAGGTTCTGGGTTCCAGCTCCACTTCAGAAGGTTCTGGTTTCCATCCCCATTTCAGAAGGTTCTGGGTTCCAGCTCCATTTCAGAAGGTTCTGGGTTCCAGCGACACTTCAGAAGGTTCTGGGTTCCAGCCCCATTTCAGAAAGTTCTGGGTTCCAGCCCCATTTCAGAAGGTTCTGGGTTCCAGCACCACTTCAGAAGGGTCTGCGTTCCAGCCCCATTTCAGAAGGTTCTGGGTTCCAGCCCCATTTCAGAAGGTTCTGGGTTGCAGCACCACTTCAGAAGGGTCTGCGTTCCAGCCCCATTTCAGAAGGTTCTGGGTTCCAGCTCCATTTCAGAAGGCTCTGGGTTCCAGCTCCATTTCAGAAGGTTCTGGGTTCCAGCTCCATTTCAGAAGGTTCTGGGTTCCAGCCCCATTTCAGAAGGTTCTGGGTTCCAGCCCCACTTCAGAAGGTTCTGGGTGCCAGCTCCATTTCAGTAGGTTCTGGTTCCCAGCCCCACTTCAGAAGGTTCTGGGTTCCAGCTCCATTTCAGTAGGTTCTGGGTTCCAGCTCCACTTCAGAAGGTTCTTGGTTCCAGCTCCACTTCAGAAGGTTCTAGGTTCCAGCCCCACTTCAGAAGTTACTGGGTTCCAGCTCCATTTCAGAAGGTTCTGGGTTCCAGCTCCATTTCAGTAGGTTCTGGGTTCCAGCTCCACTTCAGAAGGTTCTGGGTTCCAGCTCCACTTCAGAAGGTTCTAGGTTCCAGCCCCACTTCAGAAGTTTCTGGGTTCCAGCTCCATTTCAGAAGGTTCTAGGTTCCAGCTCCATTTCAGTAGGTTCTGGGTTCCAGCTCCACTTCAGAAGGTTCTGGGTTCCAGCTCCACTTCAGAAGGTTCTAGGTTCCAGCCCCACTTCAGAAGTTTCTGGGTTCCAGCTCCATTTCAGAAGGTTCTGGATTCCAGCTCCATTTCAGAAGGTTCTGGGTTCCAGCCCCACTTCGGAAGGTTCTTGGGCCCAGCCCCATTTTAGAAGGTTCTGGGTTCCAGCTCCATTTCAGAAGGTTCTGGGTTCCAGCCCCATTTCAGAAGGTTCTGGGTTCCATCCCCATTTCAGAAGGTTCTAGGTTCCAGCCCCATTTCAGAAGGTTCTGGGTTCCAGCTCCATTTCAGAAGGTTCTGGGTTCCAGCTCTATTTCGGAAGGTTCTGCGTTCCAGCTCCATTTCAGAAGGTTCTGGGTCCCAGCCTCATTTCAGAAGGTTCTGGGTTCCAGCACCACTTCGGAAGGTTCTGGGATCCAGCCCCACTTCAGAAAGTTCTGGTTTACAGCTCCATTTCAGAAGGTTCTGGGATCCAGCCCCACTTCAGAAAGTTCTGGGTTCCAGCCCCACTTCAGAAGTTTCTGGGTTCCATCCCCATTTCAGAAGGTTCTGGGTTCCAGCTCCATTTCAGAAGGTTCTGGGTTCCAGCTCCACTTCAGAAGGTTCTGGGTTCCAGCTCCATTTCAGAAGCTTCTGGGTCCCAGCCCCATTTCAGAAGGTTCCGGGTTCCAGCCCAACTTCAGATGGTTCAGGGTTCCAGCTGCACTTCAGAAGGTTCTGGGTTCCAGCTCCATTTGAGACGGTTCTGGGTTACAGCTCCACTTCAGAAGGTTCTGGGTTCCATCTCCACTTCAGAAGGTTCTGGGTCCCAGCTCCACTTCAGATGGTTCTAGGTTCCAGCCCCACTTCAGACGTTTCTGGGTTCCAGCTCCAATTCAGAAGGTTCTGGGTTCCAGCTCCATTTCAGAAGGCTCTGGGTTCCAGCCCCACTTCGGAAGGTTCTTGGTTCCAGCTCCATTTCAGAATGTTATGGGTTCCAGCCCCATTTCAGAAGGTTCTAGGTTCCATCCCCATTTCAGAAGGTTCTGGGTTCCAGCTCCATTTCAGAAGGATCTGGGTTCCAGCTCCACATCCGAAGGTTCTAGGTTCCAGCGCCACTTCAGAAGGTTCTGGGTTCCAGCCCCATTTCAGAAAGTTCTGGGTTCCAGCTCCATTTCAGAAGGTTCTGGGTTCCAGCCCCACTTCAGAAGGGTCTGCGTTCCAGCCCCATTTCAGAAGGTGCTGGGTTCCAGCTCCATTTCAGAAGGCTCTGGGTTCCAGCCCCATTTCAGAAGGTTCTGGGTTCCAGCTCCATTTCAGAAGGTTCTGGGTTCCAGCTCCATTTTAGAAGGTTCTGTGTTCCAGCTCCATTTCAGAAGGTTCTGGGTTCCAGCTCCATTTCAGAAGGTTCTGGGTTCCAGCCCCACTTCAGAAGGTTCTGGGTTCCAGCTCCATTTCAGTAGTTTCTGGTTCCCAGCCCCACTACAGAAGGTTCTGTGTTCCAGCTCCATTTCAGTAGGTTCTGGGTTCCAGCCCCATTTCAGAAGGTTCTGGGTTCCAGCCCCACTTCAGAAGTTACTGGGTTCCAGCTCCATTTCAGAAGGTTCTGGGTTCCAGCTCCATTTCAGTAGGTTCTGGGTTCCAGCTCCACTTCAGAAGGTTCTGGGTACGAGCTCCATTTCAGAAATTTCTGGGTTCCAGCTCCACTTCAGAAGGTTCTGGGTTCCAGCCCCACTTCAGAAGGTTCTAGGTTCCAGCCCCACTTCAGAAGTTTCTGGGTTCCAGCTCCATTTCAGAAGGTTCTAGGTTCCAGCTCCATTTCAGTAGGTTCTGGGTTCCAGCCCCACTTCAGAAGGTTCTGGGTTCCAGCTCCACTTCAGAAGGTTCTGGGTTCCAGCTCCACTTCAGAAGGATCTAGGTTCCAGCCCCACTTCAGAAGTTTCTGGGTTCCAGCTCCATTTCAGAACGTTCTGGATTCCAGCTCCATTTCAGACGGTTCTGGGTTCCAGCACCACTTCGGAAGGTTCTAGATTCCAGCCCCATTTCAGAAGGTTCTGGGTTCCAGCTCCATTTCAGAAGGTTCTGGGTTCCAGCTCCATTTCAGAAGGTTCTGGGTTCCAGCTCCATTTCAGAAGGTTCTGGGTTTCAGCTCCATTTCAGAATGTTCTGGGTCCCAGCCCCATTTCAGACGGTTCTGGGTCCCAGCTACATTTCAGAAGGTTATGGGTTCCAGCCTCATTTCAGAAGGTTCTGGGTTTCAGTCCCACTTTGGAAGGTTCTGGGATCCAGCCCCACTTCAGAAGGATCTGAGTTCCAGCACCATTTCAGAAGGTGCTGGGTTCCAGCTCCACTTCAGAAGGATCTGAGTTCCAGCACCATTTCAGAAGGTTCTGGGTTCCAGCTCCATTTCAGAAGGTTCTGGTTTCCAGCTCCACTTCAGAAGGTTCTGTGTTCCAGCTCCATTTCAGAAGCTTCTGGGTTACAGCCCCATTTCAGAAGGTTCCGGGTTCCAGCCCAACTTCAGATGGTTCTGGGTTCCAGCTGCACTTCAGAAGGTTCTGGGTTCCAGCTCCATTTGAGACGGTTCTGGGTTACAGCTCCACTTCAGATCGTTCTAGGTTCCAGCCCCACTTCAGAAGTTTCTGAGTTCCAGCTCCATTTCAGAAGGTTCTTGGTCCCAGCCCCATTTCAGAAGGTTCTGGGCTCCAGCCCCATTTCAGATGGTTCTAGGTTCCAGCTCCACTTCAGAAGGTTCTGGGTTCCAGCTCAATTTCAGAAGGTTCTGGGTCCCAGCCCCATTTCAGTAGGTTCTGGGTTCCAGCTCAATTTCAGAAGGTTCTGGGTCCCAGCCACATTTCAGAAGGTTCTTGGTTCCAGCTAGATTTCAGAATGTTCTGGGTTCCAGCCCCATTTCAGTAGCTTCTAGGTTCCATCCCCATTTCAGAAGTTTCTGGGTTCCAGCTCCATTTCAGAAGGTTCTGGGCTCCAGCCCCATTTCAGATGGTTCTGGGTTCCAGCTCCACTTCAGAAGGTTCTGGGTTCCAGCTCAATTTCAGAAGGTTCTGGGTCCCAGCCACATTTCAGAAGGTTCTTGGTTCCAGCTAGATTTCAGATGGTTCTGGGTTCCAGCTCCATTTCAGAAGGTTCTGGGTTCCAGCTCAATTTCAGAAGGTTCTGGGTCCCAGCCACATTTCAGAAGGTTCTTGGTTCCAGTTAGATTTCAGAATGTTCTGGGTTCCAGCTCCATTTCAGAAGCTTCAAGGTTCCATCCCCATTTCAGAAGGTTCTGGGTTCCAGCCCCACTTCAGAAGGTTCTGGGTGCCAGCTCCATTTCAGTAGGTTTTGGTTCCCAGCCCCACTTCAGAAGGTTCTGAGTTCCAGCTCCATTTCAGTTGGTTCTGGGTTCCAGCCCCATTTTAGAAGTTTCTGGGTTCCAGCTCCATTTCAGTAGGTTCTGGGTTCCAGCTCCACTTCAGAGGGTTCTGGGTTCCAGCTCCACTTCAGAAGGTTCTAGGTTCCAGCCCAACTTCAGACTTACTGGGTTCCAGCTCCATTTCAGAAGGTTCTGGTTTCCAGCTCCATTTCAGTAGGTTCTGGGTTCCAGCTCCACTTCAGAAGGTTCTGGGTTCCAGCTCCACTTCAGAAGGTTCTAGGTTCCAGCCCCACTTCAGAAGTTTCTGGGTTCCAGCTCCATTTCAGAAGGTTCTGGATTCCAGCTCCATTTCAGAAGGTTCTGGGTTCCAGCCCCACTTCGGAAGGTTCTTGGTCCGAGCCCCATTTCAGAAGGTTCTGGGTTCCAGCTCCATTTCAGAAGGTTCTGGGATCCAGCCCCATTTCATAGGGTTCTGGGATCCAGCCCCACTTCAGAAGGATCTGGGTTCCAGCTCCATTTCAGAATGTTCTGGGTTCCAACTCCATTTCAGAAGGTTCTGGGTTACAGCTCCATTTCAGAAGGTTCTGGGTTCCAGCTCCACTTCAGAAGGGTCTGGGTTCCAGCTCCACTTCAGAAGGTTCTGGTTTCCATCCCCATTTCAGAAGGTTCTGGGTTCCAGCTCCACTTCAGAAGGTTCTGGGTTCCAGCTCCATTTCAGAAGGTTCTGGGTTCCAGCTCCACTTCCGAAGGTTCTGGGTTCCAGCGACACTTCAGAAGGTTCTGGGTTCCAGCCCCATTTCTGAAAGTTCTGGGTTCCAGCCCCATTTCAGAAGGTTCTGGGTTCCAGCTCCATTTCAGAAGGTTCTGGGTTCCAGCACCACTTCAGAAGGGTCTGCGTTCCAGCCCCATTTCAGAAGGTTCTGGTTTCCAGCCCCATTTCAGAAGGTTTCTGGGTTCCAGCCCCATTTCAGAAGGTTCTGGGTTGCAGCACCACTTCAGAAGGTTCTGGGTTCCAGCTCCATTTCAGAAGGGTCTGCGTTCCAGCCCCATTTCAGAAGGGTCTGCGTTCCAGCCCCATTTCAGAAGGTTCTGGGTTCCAGCTCCATTTCAGAAGGCTCTGGGTTCCAGCTCCATTTCAGAAGGTTCTGGGTTCCAGCTCCATTTCAGAAGGTTCTGGGTTCCAGCCCCATTTCAGAAGGTTCTGGGTTCCAGCCCCACTTCAGAAGGTTCTGGGTGCCAGCTCCATTTCAGTAGGTTCTGGTTCCCAGCCCCACTTCAGAAGGTTCTGGGTTCCAGCTCCATTTCAGTAGGTTCTGGGTTCCAGCCCCATTTCAGAAGGTTCTGGGTTCCAGCTCCATTTCAGTAGGTTCTGGGTTCCAGCTCCACTTCAGAAGGTTCTTGGTTCCAGCTCCACTTCAGAAGGTTCTAGGTTCCAGCCCCACTTCAGAAGTTACTGGGTTCCAGCTCCATTTCAGAAGGTTCTGGGTTCCAGCTCCATTTCAGTAGGTTCTGGGTTCCAGCTCCACTTCAGAAGGTTCTGGGTTCCAGCTCTACTTCAGAAGGTTCTAGGTTCCAGCCCCACTTCAGAAGTTTCTGGGTTCCAGCTCCATTTCAGAAGGTTCTAGGTTCCAGCTCCATTTCAGTAGGTTCTGGGTTCCAGCTCCACTTCAGAAGGTTCTGGGTTCCAGCCCCACTTCGGAAGGTTCTTGGTCCCAGCCCCATTTTAGAAGGTTCTGGGTTCCAGCTCCATTTCAGAAGGTTCTGGGTTCCAGCCCCATTTCAGAAGGTTCTGGGTTCCATCCCCATTTCAGAAGGTTCTAGGTTCCAGCCCCATTTCAGAAGGTTCTGGGTTCCAGCTCCATTTCAGAAGGTTCTGGGTTCCAGCTCTATTTCGGAAGGTTCTGCGTTCCAGCTCCATTTCAGAAGGTTCTGGGTCCCAGCCTCATTTCAGAAGGTTCTGGGTTCCAGCACCACTTCGGAAGGTACTGGGATCCAGCTCCATTTCAGAAGCTTCTGGGTCCCAGCCCCATTTCAGAAGGTTCCGGGTTCCAGCCCAACTTCAGATGGTTCAGGGTTCCAGCTGCACTTCAGAAGGTTTTGGGTTCCATCTCCATTTCAGAAGGTTCTGGGTTCCAGCGCAACTTCAGAAGGTTCTGGGTCCTAGCTCCACTTCAGATGGTTCTAGGTTCCAGCCCCACTTCAGAAGTTTCTGGGTTCCAGCTCCAATTCAGAAGGTTCTGGGTTCCAGCTCCATTTCAGAAGGCTCTGGGTTCCAGCCCCACTTCTGAAGGTTCTTGGTTCCAGCTCCATTTCAGAATGTTATGGGTTCCAGCCCCATTTCAGAAGGTTCTAGGTTCCATCCCCATTTCAGAAGGTTCTGGGTTCCAGCTCCATTTCAGAAGGATCTGGGTTCCAGCTCCACATCCGAAGGTTCTAGGTTCCAGCGCCACTTCAGAAGGTTCTGGGTTCCAGCCCCATTTCAGAAAGTTCTGGGTTCCAGCTCCATTTCAGAAGGTTCTGGTTTCCAGCCCCATTTCAGAAGGTTCTGGGTTCCAGCCCCACTTCAGAAGGGTCTGCGTTCCAGCCCCATTTCAGAAGGTTCTGGGTTCCAGTCCCACTTCAGAAGGTTCTGTGTTCCAGCTCCATTTCAGAAGGTTCTGGGTTCCAGCTCCATTTCAGTAGGTTCTGGGTTCCAGCCCCATTTCAGAAGGTTCTGGGTTCCAGCCCCACTTCAGAAGTTACTGGGTTCCAGCTCCATTTCAGAAGGTTCTGGGTTCCAGCTCCATTTCAGTAGGTTCTGGGTTCCAGCTCCACTTCAGAAGGTTCTGGGTTCCAGCTCCATTTCAGAAAGTTCTGGGTTCCAGCTCCACTTCAGAAGGTTCTGGGTTCCAGCTCCACTTCAGAAGGTTCTAGGTTCCAGCCCCACTTCAGAAGTTTCTGGGTTCCAGCTCCATTTCAGAAGGTTCTAGGTTCCAGCTCCATTTCAGTAGGTTCTGGGTTCCAGCCCCAATTCAGAAGGTTCTGGGTTCCAGCTCCACTTCAGAAGGTTCTGGGTTCCAGCTCCACTTCAGAAGGATCTAGGTTCCAGCCCCACTTCAGAAGTTTCTGGGTTCCAGCTCCATTTCAGAACGTTCTGGATTCCAGCTCCATTTCAGACGGTTCTGGGTTCCAGCACCACTTCGGAAGGTTCTAGATTCCAGCCCCATTTCAGAAGGTTCTGGGTTCCAGCTCCATTTCAGAAGGTTCTGGGTTCCAGCTCCATTTCAGAAGGTTCTGGGTTCCAGCTCCATTTCAGAAGGTTCTGGGTTTCAGCTCCATTTCAGAAGGTTCTGGGTCCCAGCCCCATTTCAGAAGGTTCTGGGTTCCAGCTACATTTCAGAAGGTTATGGGTTCCAGCCTCATTTCAGAAGGTTCTGGGTTTCAGTCCCACTTTGGAAGGTTCTGGGATCCAGCTCCACTTCAGAAGGATCTGAGTTCCAGCACCATTTCAGATGGTTCTGGGTTCCAGCCCCATTTCAGAAGGTTCTAGGTTCCATCCCCATTTCAGAAGGTTCTGGGTTCCAGCTCCATTTCAGAAGGATCTGGGTTCCAGCTCCACATCCGAAGGTTCTAGGTTCCAGCGCCACTTCAGAAGGTTCTGGGTTCCAGCCCCATTTCAGAAAGTTCTGGGTTCCAGCTCCATTTCAGAAGGTTCTGGTTTCCAGCCCCATTTCAGAAGGTTCTGGGTTCCAGCCCCACTTCAGAAGGGTCTGCGTTCCAGCCCCATTTCAGAAGGTTCTGGGTTCCAGCCCCACTTCAGAAGGTTCTGTGTTCCAGCTCCATTTCAGAAGGTTCTGGGTTCCAGCTCCATTTCAGTAGGTTCTGGGTTCCAGCCCCATTTCAGAAGGTTCTGGGTTCCAGCCCCACTTCAGAAGTTACTGGGTTCCAGCTCCATTTCAGAAGGTTCTGGGTTCCAGCTCCATTTCAGTAGGTTCTGGGTTCCAGCTCCACTTCAGAAGGTTCTGGGTTCCAGCTCCATTTCAGAAAGTTCTGGGTTCCAGCTCCACTTCAGAAGGTTCTGGGTTCCAGCTCCACTTCAGAAGGTTCTAGGTTCCAGCCCCACTTCAGAAGTTTCTGGGTTCCAGCTCCATTTCAGAAGGTTCTAGGTTCCAGCTCCATTTCAGTAGGTTCTGGGTTCCAGCCCCAATTCAGAAGGTTCTGGGTTCCAGCTCCACTTCAGAAGGTTCTGGGTTCCAGCTCCACTTCAGAAGGATCTAGGTTCCAGCCCCACTTCAGAAGTTTCTGGGTTCCAGCTCCATTTCAGAACGTTCTGGATTCCAGCTCCATTTCAGACGGTTCTGGGTTCCAGCACCACTTCGGAAGGTTCTAGATTCCAGCCCCATTTCAGAAGGTTCTGGGTTCCAGCTCCATTTCAGAAGGTTCTGGGTTCCAGCTCCATTTCAGAAGGTTCTGGGTTCCAGCTCCATTTCAGAAGGTTCTGGGTTTCAGCTCCATTTCAGAAGGTTCTGGGTCCCAGCCCCATTTCAGAAGGTTCTGGGTTCCAGCTACATTTCAGAAGGTTATGGGTTCCAGCCTCATTTCAGAAGGTTCTGGGTTTCAGTCCCACTTTGGAAGGTTCTGGGATCCAGCTCCACTTCAGAAGGATCTGAGTTCCAGCACCATTTCAGATGGTTCTGGGTTCCAGCTCCATTTCAGAAGGTTCTGGGTTCCAGCTCCACTTCAGAAGGTTCTGTGTTCCAGCTCCATTTCAGAAGCTTCTGGGTTACAGCCCCATTTCAGAAGGTTCCGGGTTCCAGCCCAACTTCAGATGGTGCTGGGTTCCAGCTGCACTTCAGAAGGTTCTGGGTTCCAGCTCCATTTGAGACGGTTCTGGGTTACAGCTCCACTTCAGATCGTTCTAGGTTCCAGCCCCACTTCAGAAGTTTCTGAGTTCCAGCTCCATTTCAGAAGGTTCTTGGTCCCAGCCCCATTTCAGAAGGTTCTGGGCTCCAGCCCCATTTCAGATGGTTCTGGGTTCCAGCTCCACTTCAGAAGGTTCTGGGTTCCAGCTCCATTTCAGTAGGTTCTGGGTTCCAGCTCAATTTCAGAAGGTTCTGGGTCCCAGCCACATTTCAGAAGGTTCTTGGTTCCAGCTAGATTTCAGAATGTTCTGGGTTCCAGCCCCATTTCAGAAGCTTCTAGGTTCCATCCCCATTTCAGAAGTTTCTGGGTTCCAGCTGCATTTCAGAAGGTTCTGGGCTCCAGCCCCATTTCAGATGGTTCTGGGTTCCAGCTCCACTTCAGAAGGTTGTGGGTTCCAGCTCAATTTCAGAGGGTTCTGGGTCCCAGCCACATTTCAGAAGGTTCTTGGTTCCAGCTAGATTTCAGATGGTTCTGGGTTCCAGCTCCATTTCAGAAGGTTCTGGGTTCCAGCTCAATTTCAGAAGGTTCTGGGTCCCAGCCACATTTCAGAAGGTTCTTGGTTCCAGTTAGATTTCAGAATGTTCTGGGTTCCAGCCCCATTTCACAAGCTTCAAGGTTCCATCCCCATTTCAGAAGGTTCTGGGTTCCAGCCCCACTTCAGAAGGTTCTGGGTGCCAGCTCCATTTCAGTAGGTTTTGGTTCCCAGCCCCACTTCAGAAGGTTCTGAGTTCCAGCTCCATTTCAGTAGGTTCTGGGTTCCAGCCCCATTAATAGAAGTTTCTGGGTTCCAGCTCCATTTCAGTAGGTTCTGGGTTCCAGCTCCACTTCAGAAGGTTCTGGGTTCCAGCTCCACTTCAGAAGGTTCTAGGTTCCAGCCCCACTTCAGACGTTACTGGGTTCCAGCTCCATTTCAGAAGGTTCTGGTTTCCAAATCCATTTCAGTAGGTTCTGGGTTCCAGCTCCACTTCAGAAGGTTCTGGGTTCCAGCTCCACTTCAGAAGGTTCTAGGTTCCAGCCCCACTTCAGAAGTTTCTGGGTTCCAGCTCCATTTCAGAAGGTTCTGGATTCCAGCTCCATTTCAGAAGGTTCTGGGTTCCAGCCCCACTTCGGAAGGTTCTTGGTCCGAGCCCCATTTCAGAAGGTTCTGGGTTCCAGCTCCATTTCAGAAGGTTCTGGGATCCAGCCCCATTTCATAGGGTTCTGGGATCCAGCCCCACTTCAGAAGGATCTGGGTTCCAGCTCCATTTCAGAAGGTTCTGATTTACAGCTCCATTTCAGAAGGTTCTGGGTTCCAGCCCCATTTCAGAAGGTTCTGGGTTCCAGCTCCATTTCAGAAGCTTCTGGGTCCCAGCCCCATTTCAGAAGGTTCTGGGTTCCAGCTCCATTTCAGATGGTTCTGGGTCCCAGCCTCATTTCAGAAGGTTCTTGGTTCCAGCTAGATTTCAAAAGGTTCTGGGTTCCAGCTCCATTTCAGAAGGTTCTGGTTTCCAGCTCCATTTCAGAAGGTTCTGGTTTACAGCTCAATTTCAGAAGGTTCTGGGTTCCAGCTTCACTTCAGAAGGTTCTGGGTTCCAGCTCCATTTCAGAAGCTTCTGGGTCCCAGCCCCATTTCAGAAGGTTTCGGGTTCCAGCCCAACTTCAGATGATTCTGAGTTCCAGCTGCACTTCAGAAGCTTCTGGGTTCCAGCTCCATTTGAGACGGTTCTGGGTTACAGCTCCATTTCAGAAGGTTCTGGGTTCCAGCTCCATTTCAGAAGGTTCTGGGTTCCAGCTCCATTTCAGAAGGTTCTGGGTTCCAGCTCCACTTCAGAAGGTTCTGGGTTCCAGCTCCATTTCAGAAGGTTCTGGGTTCCAGCTCCATTTCAGAAGGTTCTGGTTTCCAGCTCCATTTCAGTAGGTTCTGGGTTCCAGCTCCACTTCAGAAGGTTCTGGGTTCCAGCTCCACTTCAGAAGGTTCTAGGTTCCAGCCCCACTTCAGAAGTTTCTGGGTTCCAGCTCCATTTCAGAAGGTTCTGGATTCCAGCTCCATTTCAGAAGGTTCTGGGTTCCAGCCCCACTTCGGAAGGTTCTTGGTCCGAGCCCCATTTCAGAAGGTTCTGGGTTCCAGCTCCATTTCAGAAGGTTCTGGGATCCAGCCCCATTTCATAGGGTTCTGGCATCCAGCCCCACTTCAGAAGGATCTGGGTTCCAGCTCCATTTCAGAAGGTTCTGATTTACAGCTCCATTTCAGAAGGTCCTGGGTTCCAGCTCCACTTAAGAAGGTTCTGGATTCCAGCTCCATTTCAGAGGGTTCCGGGTTCCAGCGCCACTTCAGATGGTTCTGGGTTCCAGCTGCACTTCAGAAGATTCTGGGTTCCAGCTCCACTTCAGAAGGTTCTGGGTTCCAGCTCCATTTCAGAAGGTTCTGGGTTCCAGCTCCATTTCAGAAGGTTCTGGGGTCCAGCTCAACTTCAGAAGGTTCTGGGTTTCAGTCCCACTTCAGAAGGTTCTGGGGTCCAGCTCAACTTCAGAAGGTTCTGGGTTCTAGCCAAATTTCAGAAGGTTCTGGGTTCCAGCTCCATTTCAGAAGGTTCTGGGTTCCAGCCCCACTTCAGAAGATTCTGGGTTCCAGCTCGATCTCAGAAGGTTCTGGGTTCCAGCTCCATTTCAGTAGATTCTGGGTTCCAGCTCCATTTCAGAAGGTTCTGGGTTCCAGCTCGATCTCAGAAGGTTCTGGGTTCCAGCTCAATTTCAGGAGGTTCTGGGTTCCAGCTCCATTTCAGAAGGTTCTGGGCTCCAGCTCCATTTCAGATGGTTCTGGGTTCCAGCTCCATTTCAGAAGGTTCTGGGTTCCAGCTCCATTTCAGGAGGTTCTGGGTTGCAGCTCCATTTCAGAAGGTTCTGGGTTCCAGCTCCATTTCAGAAGGTTCTGGGCTCCAGCTCCATTTCAGAAGGTTCTGGGTTCCAGCCTCACTTCAGAAGATTCTGGGTTCCAGCTCCACTTCAGAAGGTTCTGGGTTCCAGCTCCATTTCAGAAGGTTCTGGTTTACAGCTCCATTTCAGAAGGTTCTGGGTTCCAGCTCCACTTCAGAAGGTTCTAGGTTCCAGCTCCACTTCAGAAGGTTCTTGGTTCCAGCTCCATTTCAGAAGGTTCTGTGTTCCAGCTCCATTTCAGAATGTTCTGGGTTCCAGCTCCATTTGAGAAGGTTCTGTGTTCCAGCTCCATTTCAGAAGGTTCTGGGTTCCAGCTCCACTTCAGAAGGTTCTGGTTTCCAGCTCCACTTCAGAAGGTTCTTGGTTCCAGCTCCACTTCAGAACGTTCTGGGTTCCAGCTCCATTTCAGAAGGTTCTTGGTTCCAGCTCCACATCACAAGGTTCTGGGTTCCAGCTCCATTTCAGAAGGTTCTTGGTTCCAGCTACATTTAAGAAGATTCTGGGCTCCAGCTCCATTTCAGAAGGATCTGGGTTCCAGCTCCATTTCACAATGTTCTGGGTTCCAGCCCTACTTCAGAAGGTTCTGGGTTCCATCCCCACTTCAGATGGTTCTGTGTTCCAGCTGCACTTCAGAAGTTTCTGGGTTCCAGCTCCATTTCAGACGGTTCTGGGTTCCAGCTCCATTTCAGAAGGTTGTGGGTTCCAGCTCCATTTCAGAAGGTTGTGGGTTCCAGCTCCACTTCAGACGGTTCTTGGTTGTAGCTCCACTTCAGAAGGTTCTGGGTTCCAGCTCCATTTCAGAAGGTTCAGGGTTCCAGCTCCATTTCAGAAGGTGCTGGGTTCCAGCCCCACTTCAGAATGTTCTGGGTTCCAGCTCCATTTCAGAAGGTTCTGTGTTCCAGCCCCACTTCAGAAGATTCTGGGTTACATCTCCATTTCACAAGATTCTGGGTTCCAGCTCCATTTCAGAAGGTTCTGTGTTCCAGCTCCATTTCAGAATGTTCTGGGTTCCAGCTCCATTTGAGAAGGTTCTGTGTTCCAGCTCCATTTCAGAAGGTTCTGGGTTCCAGCTCCACTTCAGAAGGTTCTGGGTTCCAGCTCTATTTCAGAAGGTTCTTGATTCCAGCACCATTTCAGAAGGTTCTGGGTTCCAGCTCCATTTCAGAAGGTTCTGGGTTCCAGCTCCATTTCAGAAGGTTCTGGGTTCCAGCTCCATTTCAGAAGATTCTGGGTTCCAGCTCCATTTCAGAAGGTTCTGGGTTCCAGCTCAATTTCAGAAGGTTCTGGGTTCCAGCTCCACTTCAGAAGGGTCTGGGTTCCAGCCCCACTTCAGAATGTTCTGGGTTCCAGTCCCACTTCAGAAGGTTCTGCGCTCCAGCCCCATTTCAGAATGTTCTGGGTTCCAGTCCCACTTCAGAAGGTTCTGCGCTCCAGCTCCATTTCAGAATGTTCTGGGTTCCAGTCCCACTTCAGAAGGTTCTGCGCTCCAGCCCCATTTCAGAATGTTCTGGGTTCCACTCCCACTTCAGAAGATTCTGGGTTCCAGCTCCACTTCAGAAGGTTCTGGGTTCCAGCCCCACTTCAGAAGGTTCTGGGTTCCAGCTCAATTTCAGTAGGTTCTGGGTTCCAGCTCCATTTCAGAAGGTTCTGGGTTCCAGCTCCACTTCAGAAGTTTCTAGGTTCCAGCTTCATTTCAGAAGGTTTTGGGTTCCAGCTGCACTTCAGAAGGTTCTTGGTTCCAGCTCCATTTCAGAAGGTTCTGGGTTCCAGCTCCATTTCAGAAGATTCAGGGTCCAAGCTCCATTTCAGAAGATTCTGGGTTACAGCCCCACTTCAGATGTTTCTGGGTCCAGCCCCATTTCAGAAGGTGCTGGGTCCCAGATCCATTTCAGAAGGTTCTGGGTCCCAGCCCCATTTCAGAAAGTTCTGGTTTCCAGCTCCAATTAAGAAGGTTCTGTGTTTCAGCCCAATTTCAGAAGGTTCTTGGTTCCAGCCCCATTTCAGATGGTTCTGGGTTCCAGCCCCATTTCAGAAGGTGCTGGGTCCCAGATCCTTTTCAGAAGGTTCTGGGTTCCAGCCCCATTTCAGAAGGTTCTGGGTCCCAGCTCCATTTCAGAATGTTCTGGGACCCAGCCCCACTTCAGAAGGTTCTGGGTTCCAGCTCCATTTCAGAAGGTTCTGGGTCTCAGCCCCATTTCAGAAGATTCTGGGTTCCAGCTCCATTTCAGAAAGTTCTGGGTTCCAGCCCCATTTCAGAAGATTCTGGGTTCCAGCTCCATTTCAGAATGTTCTGGGTCACAGCCCCATTTCAGAAGGTGCTGGGTCCCAGCCCCATTTCAGAAGGTTCTGGGTTCCAGCTCCATTTCAGAAGGTTCTGGGTTCCAGCTCCATTTCAGAAGGTTCTGGATACCAGCCCCATTTCAGAAGGTTCTGGGTTCCAGCTCCATTTCAGAAGGTTCTGGGTTCGAGCTCCATTTCAGAAGGTTCTGGGTTCCAGCTCCACTTAGCAAGGTTCTTGGTTCCAGCTAGATTTCAGAAGGTGCTGGGTCCCAGCCCCATTTCAGAAGGTTCTGGGTTCCAGCTCCATTCCAGAAGGTTCTGGATACCAGCCCCATTTCAGAAGGTTCTGGGTTCCAGCTCCATTTCAGAAGGTTCTGGGTTCGAGCCCCATTTCAGAAGGTTCTGGGTTTCAGTCCCACTTCGGAAGTTTCTTGGATCCAGCCCCACTTCAGAAGGATCTGGGTTCCAGCTCCATTTCAGAAGGTTCTGGTTTACAGCTCCATTTCAGAAGGTTCTGGTTCCAGCTCCACTTCAGAAGGTTCTGGGTTCCAGCTCCACTTCAGAAGGTTCTTGGTTCCAGCTCCATTTCAGAAGGTTCTGGGTCCCAGCCCCACTTCAGAAGGTTCTGGGATCTAGCTCCATTTCAGAAGATTCTTGGTTCCAGCTCCACATCAGAAGGTTCTGGGTTCCAGCTCCATTTCAGAATGTTCTTGGTTCCAGCTACATTTAAGAAGATTCTGGGTTCCAGCTCCATTTCAGAAGGATCTGGGTTCCAGCTCCATTTCACAATGTTCTGGGTTCCAGCCCTACTTCAGAAGATTCTGGTTTCCATCCCCACTTCAGATGGTTCTGTGTTCCAGCTGCACTTCAGAAGGTTCTGGGTTCCAGCTCCATTTCAGACGGTTCTGGGTTACAGCTCCACTTCAGAAGGTTCTGGTTTCCAGCTCCATTTCAGAAGGTTCTGGGTTCCAGCTCCATTTCAGAAGGTTCTGGGTTCCAGCTCCATTTCACACGGTTCTGGGTTGTAGCTCCACATCAGAAGGTTCTGGGTTCCAGCCCCATTTCAGTAGGTTCTGGGTTCCAGCCCCATTTCAGAAGGTTCTGGGTTCCAGTTCCACTTTAGAAGGTTCTGGGTTTCAGCCCAATTTCAGAAGGTTCTGGATTCCAGCCCCACTTCAGAATGTTCTGGGTTCCAGCTCCATTTCAGAAGATTCTGGGTTCCAGCTCCATTTCAGAAGGTTCTGGGTTCCAGCTCTATTTCAGAAGGTTCTGGGTTCCAACCCAACTTCAGAACGTTCTGGGTTTCAGTCCCACTTCAGAAGGTTCTGGTTCCAGCTCCACTTCAGAAGATTCTGGGTTCCAGCCCCATTTCAGAAGGTTCTGGGTTCCAGCCCCACTTCAGAAGATTCTGGGTTCCAGCTCCATTTCAGAAGGTTCTGGATTCCAGCTCCATTTCAGAAGGTTCTGGGCTCCAGCTCCATTTCAGAAGGTTCTGGGTTCCAGCTCCATTTCAGAAGGTTCTGGGTTCCAGCTCCACTTCCGAAGGTTCTGGGTTCCAGCTCCACTTCAGAAGATTCTGGGTTCCAGCTCCACTTCAGAAGGTTCTCGGTTCCAGCTCCATTTCAGAAGGTTCTGGGTTCCAGCTCCACTTCCGAAGGTTCTGGGTTCCAGCTCCACTTCAGAAGTGTCTGGGTTCCAGCCCCACTTCAGAATGTTCTGGGTTCCAGTCCCACTTCAGAAGGTTCTGCGCTCCAGCCCCATTTCAGAAGGTTCTGGGTTCCAGCTCCATTTCAGAATGTTCTGGGTTTCAGCCCCACTTCAGAAGGTTCTGGGTTTCAGCTCCATTTCAGTAGGTTCTGGGTTCCAGCTCCACTTCAGAAGGTTCTTGGTTCCAGTTCCATTTCAGAAGGTTCTGGGTTCCAGCTCCACCTCAGAAGGTTCTAGGTTCCAGCTTCATTTCAGAAGGTTCTGGGTTCCAGCTTCATTTCACAAGGTTCTGGGTTCCAGCTCCATTTCAGAAGGTTCTGGGTTCCAGCTCCACTTCAGAAGGTTCTTGGTTCCAGCTCCATTTCAGAAGGTTCTGGGTTCCAGCTCCATTTCAGAAGGTTCTGGGTTCCAGCTCCATTTCAGAAGATTCAGGGTTCCAGCTCCATTTCAGAAGGTTCTGGGTTCCAGCCCCACTTCAGACGTTTCTGGGTCCAGCCCCATTTCAGAAGTGCTGAGTTCCAGCCCCATTTCAGAAGGTGCTGGGTCCCAGCTCCATTTCTGAAGGTTCTGGGTTCCAGCTCCATTTCAGAAGGTTCTGGGTTCCAGCCCCACTTCAGACGTTTCTGGGTCCAGCCCCATTTCAGAAGTGCTGGGTTCCAGCCCCATTTCTGAAGGTTCTGGGTTCCAGCCCCACTTCAGACGTTTCTGGGTCCAGCCCCATTTCAGAAGTGCTGGGTTCCAGCTCCATTTCAGAAGGTTCTGGGTTCCAGCTCCACTTCAGAAGGTTCTGGGTTCCAGCCCCATTTCAGAAGGTTCTGGGTTCCAGCCCCATTTCAGAAAGTTCTGGTTTCCAGGTCCATTTCAGAAGGTTCTGGGTTCCAGCTCCACTTCAGAAGGTTCTGGGTTCCAGCTCCATTTCAGAAGGTTCTGGGTTCCAGCTCCATTTCAGAAAGTTCTTGGTTCCAGCTCCATTTCAGAAGGTTCTGGGTTCCAGCTCCATTTCAGAATGTTCTGGGTTTCAGCCCCACTTCAGAAGGTTCTGGGTTTCAGCTCCATTTCAGTAGGTTCTGGGTTCCAGCTCCACTTCAGAAGGTTCTTGGTTCCAGCTTCATTTCAGAAGGTTCTGGGTTCCAGCTTCATTTCAGAAGGTTCTGGGTTCAACCCCACTTCAGAAGGTTCTGGGTCCCATCCCCATTTCAGACCGTTCTGGGTTCCAGCTCCATTTCAGAAGGTTCTGGGTTCAACCCCACTTCAGAAGGTTCTGGGTCCCATCCCCATTTCAGATCGTTCTGGGTTCCAGCTCCATTTCAGAAGGTTCTGGGTTCCAGCTCCATTTCAGAATGTTCTGGGTTCCAGCTCCACTTCAGAAGGTTCTGGGTTCCAGCTCCATTTCAGAATGTTCTGGGTTCCAGCCCCACTTCAGAAGGATCTGGGTTCCAGCTCCATTTCAGAAGGTTCTAGGTTCCAGCCCCACTTCAGAAGGATCTGGGTTCCAGCTCCACTTCAGAAGGTTCTGGGTTCCAGCTCCATTTCACACGGTTCTGGGTTGTAGCTCCACTTCAGAAGGTTCTGGGTTCCAGCCCCATTTCAGTAGGTTCTGGGTTCCAGCCCCATTTCAGAAGGTTTTGGGTTCCAGCCCCACTTCAGAAGGTTCTGGGTTCCAGCTCCACTTTAGAAGGTTCTGGGTTTCAGCCCAATTTCAGAAGGTTCTGGATTCCAGCTCCATTTCAGAAGGTTCTGGGTTCGAACCCCAGTTCAGAACGTTCTGGGTTTCAGTCCCACTTCAGAAGGTTCTGGGTTCCAGCTCCACTTCAGAAGGTTCTGGGTTCCAGCCCCATTTCAGAAGGTTCTGGTTTCCAGCCCCACTTCAGAAGATTCTGGGTTCCAGCTCAATTTCAGAAGGTTCTGGATTCCAGCTCCATTTCAGAAGGCTCTGGGCTCCAGCTCCATTTCAGAAGGTTCTGGGTTCCAGCTCCATTTCAGAAGGTTCTGGGTTCCAGCTCCACTTCCGAAGGTTCTGGGTTCCAGCTCCACTTCAGAAGATTCTGGGTTCCAGCTCCACTTCAGAGGGTTCTCGGTTCCAGCTCCATTTCAGAAGGTGCTGGGTTCCAGCTCCATTTCAGAAGGTTCTGGGCTCCAGCTCCACTTCCGAAGGTTCTGGGTTCCAGCTCCACTTCAGAAGGGTCTGGGTTCCAGCCCCACTTCAGAATGTTCTGGGTTCCAGTCCCACTTCAGAAGGTTCTGCGCTCCAGCCCCATTTCAGAAGGTTCTGTGTTCCAGCTCAATTTCAGAAGGTTCTGGGTTCCAGCCCCACTTCAGAAGGTTCTGGGTTCCAGCTCCATTTCAGAAGGTTCTGGGTTCCAGCTCCACTTCAGAAGGTTCGAGGTTCAAGCTTCATTTCAGAAGGTTCTGGGTTCCAGCTCCATTTCAGAAGGTTCTGGGTTCCAGCTCCGCTTCAGAAGGTTCTTGGTTCCAGCTCCAATTCAGAACGTTCTGGGTTCCAGCTCCATTTCAGAAGATTCAGGGTTCCAGCTCCATTTCAGAAGGTTCTGGTTTCCAGCTCCATTTCAGAAGGTTCTGGGTTCCAGCCCCACTTCAGACGTTTCTGGGTCCCAGCCCCATTTCAGAAGGTTCTGGGTCCCTGCCCCATTTCAGAAGGTTCTGTGTTCCAGCCCCACTTCAGAAGGTTCTGGATCCCAGCCCCATTTCAGAAAGTTCTTGGTTCCAGCTAGATTTCAGAAGGTGCTGGGTCCCATCTCCATTTCAGAAGATTCAGGGTTCCAGCTCCATTTTAGAAGGTTCTGGGTTCCAGCCCCATTTCAGAAGGTTCTGGGTTCCAGCTCAATTTCAGAAGTTTCTGGGTCCCAGACCCATTTCAGAAGGTTCTGGGTCCTAGCCCCATTTCAAAAGGTTCTGGGTTCCAGCCCCATTTTAGAAGGTTCTGGGTCCCAGCTCCATTTCAGAAGGTTCTGGGTCCCAACCCCACTTCAGAAGGTTCTGGGTTCCAGCTCCATTTCAGAAGGTTCTGGATCTCAGCCCCATTTCAGAAGATTCTGGGTTCCAGCTCCATTTCAGAAGGTTCTGGGTCCCAGCTCCATTTCAGAAGGTTCTGGGTCCCAGCCCCACTTCAGAAGGTTCTGGGTTCCAGCCCCATTTCAGATGGTTCTCGGTTACAGCTCCATTTCAGAAGGTTCTGGGTCCCAGCTCCATTTCAGAAGGTTCTGGGTCCGAGCCCCACTTCAGAAGGTTCTGGGTCCCATCCCCATTTCAGATCGTTCTGGGTTCCAGCTCCATTTCAGAAGGTTCTGGGTTCCAGCTCCATTTCAGAAGGTTCTGGGTTCAACCCCACTTCAGAAGGATCTGGGTCCCATCCCCATTTCAGATCGTTCTGGGTTCCAGCTCCATTTCAGAAGGTTCTGGGTTCCAGCTCCATTTCAGAAGGTTCTGGGTTCCAGCTCCATTTCAGAAGGATCTGGGTGCCAGCCCCACTTCAGAAGGATCTGGGTTCCAGCTCCATTTCAGAAGGTTCTAGGTTCCAGCCCCACTTCAGAAGGATCTGGGTTCCAGCTTCACTTCAGAAGGTACTCGGTTCCAGACCCACTTCAGAAGGATCTGGTTTCCAGCCCCACTTCAGAAGGATTTGGGTTCCAGCTCGATTTCAGAAGGTTGTGGTTTCAGCTCCATTTAAGAAGGTTCTGGGTACAATCTCCATTTCAGAAGTTTCTGGTTTCCAGCTCCACTTCAGAAGGTTCTGGGTTCCAGCTCCATTTCAGAAGGTTCTGGGTTCCAGCTCCACTTCAGAAGGTTCTGGGTTCCAGCCCCACTTCTGAATGTTCTGGGTTCCAGTCCCACTTCAGAAGGTTCTGCGCTCCACCCCATTTCAGAAGGTTCTGGGTTCCAGCTCCATTTCAGAAGGTTCTGGGTCCCAGCCCCACTTCAGAAGGTTCTGGGTTCCAGCTCCATTTCAGTAGGTTCTGGGTTCCAGCTTCACTTCAGAAGGTTCTTGGTTCCAGCTCCATTTCAGAAGGTTCTGGGTTCCAGCTCCACTTCAGAAGGTTCTAGGTTCCAGCTTCATTTCAGAAGGTTCTGGGTTCCAGCTCCACTTCAGAAGGTTCTAGGTTCCAGCTTCATTTCAGAAGGTTCTGGGTTCCAGCTCCATTTCAGAAGGTTCTGGTTACCAGCTCCATTTCAGAAGTTTCTGGGTCCAGCCGCATTTCAGAAGGTGCTGGGTTCCAGCCAAATTTCAGAAGGTTCTGGGTCCCAGACCCATTTCAGAAGGTTCTGGGTCCTAGCCCCATTTCAAAAGGTTCTGGGTTCCAGCCCCATTTTAGAAGGTTCTGGGTCCCAGCTCCATTTCAGAAAGTTCTGGGTTCCAGCCCCACTTCAGAAGGTTCTGGGTCCCAGCCCCATTTCAGAAGGTTCTGGTTCCAGCCCCATTTCAGAATGTTCTGGATCCCAGCCCCACTTCAGAAGGTTCTGGGTTCCAGCTCCATTTCAGAAGGTTCTGGGTCTCAACCCCATTTCAGAAGATTCTGGGTTCCAGCTCCATTTCAGAAGGTTCTGGGTCCCAGCTCCATTTCAGAAGGTACTGGGTCCCAGCCCCACTTCAGAAGGTTCTGGGTCCCAGCCCCACTTCAGAAGGTTCTGGGTTACAGCTCCATTTCAGAAGGTTCTGGGTTCAACCCCACTTCAGAATGTTCTGGGTTCCAGCTCCACTTCAGAAGGTTCTTGGTTCCAGCTCCATGTCAGAAGGTTCTGGGTTCCAGCCCCACTTCAGAAGGATCTGGGTTCCAGCTCCATTTCAGAAGGTTCTAGGTTCCAGCCCCACTTCTGAAGGATCTGGGTTCCAGCTCCACTTCAGAAGGTACTGGGTTCCAGACGCACTACAGAAGGATCTGGGTTCCAGCTCCACTTCAGAAGGTACTCGGTTCCAGACCCACTTCAGAAGGTTCTGGGTTCCAGCCCCACTTCAGAAGGATTTGGGTTCCAGCTCGATTTCAGAAGGTTCTGGTTTCAGCTCCATTTAAGAAGGTTCTGGGTACAATCTCCATTTCAGAAGATTCTGGTTTCCAGCTCCACTTCAGAAGGTTCTGGGTTCCAGCTCCATTTCAGAAGGTTCTGGGTTCCAGCTCCACTTCAGAAGGTTCTGGGTTCCGGCTCCACTTCAGAAGGGTCTGGGTTCCAGCCCCACTTCAGAATGTTCTGGGTTCCAGTCCCACTTCAGAAGGTTCTGCGCTCCAGCCCCATTTCAGAAGGTTCTGGGTTCCAGCTCCATTTCAGAAGGTTCTGGGTTCCAGCCCCACTTCAGAAGGTTCTGGGTTCCAGCTCCACTTCAGAAGGTTCTTGGTTCCAGCTCCATTTCAGAAGGTTCTGGGTTCCAGCTCCACTTCAGAAGGTTCTAGGTTCCAGCTTCATTTCAGAAGGTTCTGGGTTCCAGCTCCACTTCAGAAGGTTCTTGGTTCCAGCTCCATGTCAGAAGGTTCTGGGTTCCAGCCCCACTTCAGAAGGATCTGGGTTCCAGCTCCATTTCAGAAGGTTCTAGGTTCCAGCCCCACTTCTGAAGGATCTGGGTTCC
The DNA here is from genome assembly GCF_047496885.1 of Scyliorhinus torazame. Classification (NCBI taxonomy): domain Eukaryota; kingdom Metazoa; phylum Chordata; class Chondrichthyes; order Carcharhiniformes; family Scyliorhinidae; genus Scyliorhinus; species Scyliorhinus torazame. Next base: position 275,871,508 of record NC_092712.1, read on the forward strand.
AGCTCCACTTCAGAAGGTACTGGGTTCCAGACGCACTACAGAAGGATCTGGGTTCCAGCTCCACTTCAGAAGGTACTCGGTTCCAGACCCACTTCAGAAGGTTCTGGGTTCCAGCCCCACTTCAGAAGGATTTGGGTTCCAGCTCGATTTCAGAAGGTTCTGGTTTCAGCTCCATTTAAGAAGGTTCTGGGTACAATCTCCATTTCAGAAGATTCTGGTTTCCAGCTCCACTTCAGAAGGTTCTGGGTTCCAGCTCCATTTCAGAAGGTTCTGGGTTCCAGCTCCACTTCAGAAGGTTCTGGGTTCCGGCTCCACTTCAGAAGGGTCTGGGTTCCAGCCCCACTTCAGAATGTTCTGGGTTCCAGTCCCACTTCAGAAGGTTCTGCGCTCCAGCCCCATTTCAGAAGGTTCTGGGTTCCAGCTCCATTTCAGAAGGTTCTGGGTTCCAGCCCCACTTCAGAAGGTTCTGGGTTCCAGCTCCACTTCAGAAGGTTCTTGGTTCCAGCTCCATTTCAGAAGGTTCTGGGTTCCAGCTCCACTTCAGAAGGTTCTAGGTTCCAGCTTCATTTCAGAAGGTTCTGGGTTCCAGCTCCACTTCAGAAGGTTCTTGGTTCCAGCTCCATTTCAGAAGGTTCTGGGTTCCAGCCCCATTTCAGAATGTTCTGGGTTCCAGCTCCATTTCAGTAGGTTCAGGGTTCCAGCTCCATTTCAGAAGATTCAGGGTTCCAGCTCCATTTCAGAAGGTTCTGGGTTCCAGCTCCATTTCAGTAGGTTCTGGGTTCCAGCTCCATTTCAGAAGGTTCTGGGTTCCAGCTCCATTTCAGAAGGTTCTGGGTTCCAGCTCCATTTCAGAAGGCTCTGGGTTCCAGCTCCATTTCAGAAGGTTCTGGGTTCCAGCTCCATTTCAGTAGGTTCTGGTTTCCAGCCCCATTTCAGAAGGTTCTTGATTTCAGCCCCATTTCAGAAGGTGCTGGGTCCCAGATCCTTTTCAGAAGGTTCTGGGTCCCAGCCCCATTTCAGACGGTTCTGGGTTCCAGCTAGATTTCAGAAGGTGCTGGGTCCCAGCTCCATTTCAGAAGGGTCTGGGTTCCAGCCCCATTTCCAAAGGTTCTGGGTTCCAGCCCCACTTCAGAAGGTTCTGGGTTCCAGCTCCATTTCAGAAGGTTCTGGGTCTCAGCCCCATTTCAGAAGATTCTGGGTTCCAGCTCCATTTCAGAAGGTTCTGGGTCCCAGCTCCATTTCAGAGGATTCTGGGTCCCAGCCCCACTTCAGAAGGTTCTGGGTCCCATCCCCATTTCAGATGGTTCTGGGTTCCAGCTCCATTTCAGAAGGTTCTGGGTTCAACACCACTTCAGAAGGTTCTGGGTTCCAGCTCCATTTCAGAAGGTTCTGGGTTCCAGCTCCATTTCAGAAGGTTCTGGGTTCCAGCTCCATTTCAGAAGGTTCTGGGTTCCAGCTCCATTTCAGAAGGTTCTGGGTTCAACACCACTTCAGAAGGTTCTGGGTTCCATCTCCACTTCAGAAGGTTCTGGGTTCCAGCTCCATTTCAGAAGGTTCTGGTTTCCAGCTCCATTTCAGTAGGTTCTGGGTTCCAACTCCATTTCAGAAGGTTCTGGGTCCCAGCCCCACTTCAAAAGGTTCTGGGTGGTTCCAGCTCCATTTCAGAAGGTTCTGGGTCTCAGCCGCATTTCAGAAGATTCTGGGTTCCAGCTCCATTTCAGAAGGTTCTGGGTCCCAGCTCCATTTCAGAAGGTTCTGGGTCCCAGCCCCACTTCAGAAGGTTCTGGGTCCCATCCCCATTTCAGATGGTTCTGGGTTCCAGCTCCATTTCAGAAGTTTCTGGGTTCCAGCTCCATTTCAGAAGGTTCTGGTTTCAACCACACTTCAGAAGGTTCAGGGTTCCAGCTCCATTTCAGAAGGTTCTGGGTTACAGCTCCACTTCAGAAGGATTTGGGTTCCAGCTCGATTTCAGAAGGTTGTGGTTTCCGCTCCATTTAAGAAGGTTCTGGGTACAATCTCCATTTCAGAAGTTTCTGGTTTCCAGCTCCACTTCAGAAGCTTCTGGGTTCCAGCTCCATTTCAGAAGGTTCTGGGTTCCAGCTCCACTTCAGAAGGTTCTGGGTTCCAGCTCCACTTCAGAAGGGTCTGGGTTCCAGCCCCACTTCAGAATGTTCTGGGTTCCAGTCCCACTTCAGAAGGTTCTGCGCTCCAGCCCCATTTCAGAAGGTTCTGTGTTCCAGCTCCATTTCAGAAGGTTCTGGGTTCCAGCCCCACTTCAGAAAGTCCTGGGTTCCAGCTCCATTTCAGAAGGTTCTGGGTTCCAGCCCCACTTCAGAAGGTTCTGGGTTCCAGCTCCATTTCAGTAGGTTCTGGGTTCCAGCTCCACTTCAGAAGGTTCTGGGTCCCAGCTCCATTTCAGAAGGTTCTGGGTTCCAGCCCCACTTCAGAAGGTTCTGGGTCCCAGCTCCATTTCAGAAGGTTCTGGGTTCCAGCCCCACTTCAGAAGGTTCTGGGTCCCAGCCCCATTTCAGAAGGTTCTGGTTCCAGCCCCATTTCAGAATGTTCTGGATCCCAGCCCCACTTCAGAAGGTTCTGGGTTCCAGCTCCATTTCAGAAGGTTCTGGGTCTCAACCCCATTTCAGAAGATTCTGGGTTCCAGCTCCATTTCAGAAGGTTCTGGGTCCCAGCTCCATTTCAGAAGGTACTGGGTCCCAGCCCCACTTCAGAAGGTTCTGGGTCACATCCCTATTTCAGATGGTTCTGGGTTCGAGCTCCATTTCAGAATGTTCTGGGTTACAGCTCCATTTCAGAAGGTTCTGGGTTCAACCCCACTTCAGAATGTTCTGGGTTCCAGCTCCACTTCAGAAGGTTCTTGGTTCCAGCTCCATGTCAGAAGGTTCTGGGTTCCAGCCCCACTTCAGAAGGATCTGGGTTCCAGCTCCATTTCAGAAGGTTCTAGGTTCCAGCCCCACTTCTGAAGGATCTGGGTTCCAGCTCCACTTCAGAAGGTACTGGGTTCCAGACGCACTACAGAAGGATCTGGGTTCCAGCTCCACTTCAGAAGGTACTCGGTTCCAGACCCACTTCAGAAGGTTCTGGGTTCCAGCCCCACTTCAGAAGGATTTGGGTTCCAGCTCGATTTCAGAAGGTTCTGGTTTCAGCTCCATTTAAGAAGGTTCTGGGTACAATCTCCATTTCAGAAGATTCTGGTTTCCAGCTCCACTTCAGAAGGTTCTGGGTTCCAGCTCCATTTCAGAAGGTTCTGGGTTCCAGCTCCACTTCAGAAGGTTCTGGGTTCCGGCTCCACTTCAGAAGGGTCTGGGTTCCAGCCCCACTTCAGAATGTTCTGGGTTCCAGTCCCACTTCAGAAGGTTCTGCGCTCCAGCCCCATTTCAGAAGGTTCTGGGTTCCAGCTCCATTTCAGAAGGTTCTGGGTTCCAGCCCCACTTCAGAAGGTTCTGGGTTCCAGCTCCACTTCAGAAGGTTCTTGGTTCCAGCTCCATTTCAGAAGGTTCTGGGTTCCAGCTCCACTTCAGAAGGTTCTAGGTTCCAGCTTCATTTCAGAAGGTTCTGGGTTCCAGCTCCACTTCAGAAGGTTCTTGGTTCCAGCTCCATTTCAGAAGGTTCTGGGTTCCAGCCCCATTTCAGAATGTTCTGGGTTCCAGCTCCATTTCAGTAGGTTCAGGGTTCCAGCTCCATTTCAGAAGATTCAGGGTTCCAGCTCCATTTCAGAAGGTTCTGGGTTCCAGCTCCATTTCAGTAGGTTCTGGGTTCCAGCTCCATTTCAGAAGGTTCTGGGTTCCAGCTCCATTTCAGAAGGTTCTGGGTTCCAGCTCCATTTCAGAAGGCTCTGGGTTCCAGCTCCATTTCAGAAGGTTCTGGGTTCCAGCTCCATTTCAGTAGGTTCTGGTTTCCAGCCCCATTTCAGAAGGTTCTTGATTTCAGCCCCATTTCAGAAGGTGCTGGGTCCCAGATCCTTTTCAGAAGGTTCTGGGTCCCAGCCCCATTTCAGACGGTTCTGGGTTCCAGCTAGATTTCAGAAGGTGCTGGGTCCCAGCTCCATTTCAGAAGGGTCTGGGTTCCAGCCCCATTTCCAAAGGTTCTGGGTTCCAGCCCCACTTCAGAAGGTTCTGGGTTCCAGCTCCATTTCAGAAGGTTCTGGGTCTCAGCTCCATTTCAGAAGATTCTGGGTTCCAGCTCCATTTCAGAAGGTTCTGGGTCCCAGCTCCATTTCAGAAGATTCTGGGTCCCAGCCCCACTTCAGAAGGTTCTGGGTCCCATCCCCATTTCAGAAGGTTCTGGGTTCAACACCACTTCAGAAGGTTCTGGGTTCCAGCTCCATTTCAGAAGGTTCTGGGTTCCAGCTCCATTTCAGAAGGTTCTGGGTTCCAGCTCCATTTCAGAAGGTTCTGGGTTCAACACCACTTCAGAAGGTTCTGGGTTCCAGCTCCACTTCAGAAGGTTCTGGGTTCCAGCTCCATTTCAGAAGGTTCTGGGTTCCAGCTCCATTTCAGTAGGTTCTGGGTTCCAACTCCATTTCAGAAGGTTCTGGGTCCCAGCCCCACTTCAAAAGGTTCTGGGTGGTTCCAGCTCCATTTCAGAAGGTTCTGGGTCTCAGCCGCATTTCAGAAGATTCTGGGTTCCAGCTCCATTTCAGAAGGTTCTGGGTCCCAGCTCCATTTCAGAAGGTTCTGGGTCCCAGCCCCACTTCAGAAGGTTCTGGGCCCCATCCCCATTTCAGATGGTTCTGGGTTCCAGCTCCATTTCAGAAGTTTCTGGGTTCCAGCTCCATTTCAGAAGGTTCTGGTTTCAACCACACTTCAGAAGGTTCTGGGTTCCAGCTCCATTTCAGAAGGTTCTGGGTTACAGCTCCACTTCAGAAGGATTTGGGTTCCAGCTCGATTTCAGAAGGTTGTGGTTTCAGCTCCATTTAAGAAGGTTCTGGGTACAATCTCCATTTCAGAAGTTTCTGGTTTCCAGCTCCACTTCAGAAGCTTCTGGGTTCCAGCTCCATTTCAGAAGGTTCTGGGTTCCAGCTCCACTTCAGAAGGTTCTGGGTTCCAGCTCCACTTCAGAAGGGTCTGGGTTCCAGCCCCACTTCAGAATGTTCTGGGTTCCAGTCCCACTTCAGAAGGTTCTGCGCTCCAGCCCCATTTCAGAAGGTTCTGTGTTCCAGCTCCATTTCAGAAGGTTCTGGGTTCCAGCCCCACTTCAGAAAGTCCTGGGTTCCAGCTCCATTTCAGAAGGTTCTGGGTTCCAGCCCCACTTCAGAAGGTTCTGGGTTCCAGCTCCATTTCAGTAGGTTCTGGGTTCCAGCTCCACTTCAGAAGGTTCTTGGTTCCAGCTCCATTTCAGAAGGTTCTGGGTTCCAGCTCCACTTCAGAAGGTTCTAGGTTCGAGCTTCATTTCAGAAGGTTCTGGGTTCCAGCTCCACTTCAGAAGGTTCTTGGTTCCAGCTCCATTTCAGAAGGTTCTGGGTTCCAGCTCCATTTAAGAAGATTCAGGGTTCCAGCTCCATTTCAGACATTTCTGGGTCCAGCCCCATTTCAGAAGGTGCTGGGTTCCAGCCAAATTTCAGAAGGTGCTGGGTCCCAGATCCACTTCAGAAGGTTCTGGGTTCCAGCCCCACTTCAGAAGGATTTGGGTTCCAGCTCGATTTCAGAAGGTTCTGGTTTCAGCTCCATTTAAGAAGGTTCTGGGTACAATCTCCATTTCAGAAGTTTCTGGTTTCCAGCTCCACTTCAGAAGGTTCTGGGTTCCAGCTCCATTTCAGAAGGTTCTGGGTTCCAGCTCCACTTCAGAAGGTTCTGACTCCCGGCTCCACTTCAGAAGGGTCTGGGTTCCAGCCCCACTTCAGAATGTTCTGGATTCCAGTCCCACTTCAGAAGGTTCTGCGCTCCAGCCCCATTTCAGAAGGTTCTGGGTTCCAGCTCCATTTCAGAAGGTTCTTGGTTCCAGCCCCACTTCAGAAGGTTCTGGGTTCCAGCTCCACTTCAGAAGGTTCTTGGTTCCAGCTCCATTTCAGAAGGTTCTGGGTTCCAGCTCCACTTCAGAAGGTTCTAGGTTCCAGCTTCATTTCAGAAGGTTCTGGGTTCCAGCTCCACTTCAGAAGGTTCTTGGTTCCAGCTCCATTTCAGAAGGTTCTGGGTTCCAGCTCCATTTCAGAAGATTCAGGGTTCCAGCTCCATTTCAGAAGGTTCTGGTTTCCAGCTCCATTTCAGAAGGTTCTGGGTTCCAGCCCCACTTCAGAAGTTTCTGGGTCCAGCCCCATTTCAGAAGGTGCTGGGTTCCAGCCAAATTTCAGAAGGTGCTTGGTCCCGGAGCCATTTCAGAAGGTTCTGGGTCCCAGCCCCATTTCAGAAAGTTCTGGTTTCCAGCTCCATTTCAGAAGGTTCTGGGTTCCAGCCCCATTTCAGAAGGTTCTTGGTTCCAGCCCCATTTCAGAAGGTTCTGGGTTCCAGCCACATTTCAGAAGGTGCTGGGTCCCAGATCCTTTTCAGAAGGTTCTGGGTCCCAGCCCCATTTCAGAAGGTTCTGGGTTCCAGCCCCACTTCAGAAGGTTGTGGGTCCCAGCCCCTTTCAGAAGGTTCTTGGTTCCAGCTAGATTTCAGAAGTTGCTGGGTCCCAGCTCCATTTCAGAAGGGTCTGGGTTCCAGCCCCATTTCAGAAGATTCTGGGTTCCAGCTCAATTTCAGAAGGTTCTGGGTCCCAGACCCATTTCAGAACGTTCTGGGTCCTAGCCCCATTTCAAAAGGTTCTGGGTTCCAGCCCCATTTTAGAAGGTTCTGGGTCCCAGCTCCATTTCAGAAGGTTCTGGGTCCCAACCCCACTTCAGAAGGTTCTGGGTTCCAGCTCCATTTCAGAAGGTTCTGGATCTCAGCCCCATTTCAGAAGATTCTGGGTTCCAGCTCCATTTCAGAAGGTTCTGGGTCCCAGCTCCATTTCAGAAGGTTCTGGGTCCCAGCCCCACTTCAGAAGGTTCTGGGTTCCAGCCCCATTTCAGATGGTTCTCGGTTACAGCTCCATTTCAGAAGGTTCTGGGTACCAGCTCCATTTCAGAAGGTTCTGGGTTCAACCCCACTTCAGAAGGTTCTGGGTTCCAGCTCCATTTCAGAAGGTTCTGGGTTCCAGCCCCACTTCAGAAGGATCTTGGTTCCAGCTCCATTTTAGAAGGTTCTCGGTTCCAGCCCCACTTCAGAAGGATCTGGGTTCCAGCTCCATTTCAGAAGGTTCTGGGTTCAACACCACTTCAGAAGGTTCTGGGTTCCAGCTCCATTTCAGAAGGTTCTGGGTTCCAGCTCCATTTCAGAAGGTTCTGGGTTCCAGCTCCATTTCAGAAGGTTCTGGGTTCAACACCACTTCAGAAGGTTCTGGGTTCCAGCTCCACTTCAGAAGGTTCTGGGTTCCAGCTCCATTTCAGAAGGTTCTGGGTTCCAGCTCCATTTCAGTAGGTTCTGGGTTCCAACTCCATTTCAGAAGGTTCTGGGTCCCAGCCCCACTTCAAAAGGTTCTGGGTGGTTCCAGCTCCATTTCAGAAGGTTCTGGGTCTCAGCCGCATTTCAGAAGATTCTGGGTTCCAGCTCCATTTCAGAAGGTTCTGGGTCCCAGCTCCATTTCAGAAGGTTCTGGGTCCCAGCCCCACTTCAGAAGGTTCTGGGCCCCATCCCCATTTCAGATGGTTCTGGGTTCCAGCTCCATTTCAGAAGTTTCTGGGTTCCAGCTCCATTTCAGAAGGTTCTGGTTTCAACCACACTTCAGAAGGTTCTGGGTTCCAGCTCCATTTCAGAAGGTTCTGGGTTACAGCTCCACTTCAGAAGGATTTGGGTTCCAGCTCGATTTCAGAAGGTTGTGGTTTCAGCTCCATTTAAGAAGGTTCTGGGTACAATCTCCATTTCAGAAGTTTCTGGTTTCCAGCTCCACTTCAGAAGCTTCTGGGTTCCAGCTCCATTTCAGAAGGTTCTGGGTTCCAGCTCCACTTCAGAAGGTTCTGGGTTCCAGCTCCACTTCAGAAGGGTCTGGGTTCCAGCCCCACTTCAGAATGTTCTGGGTTCCAGTCCCACTTCAGAAGGTTCTGCGCTCCAGCCCCATTTCAGAAGGTTCTGTGTTCCAGCTCCATTTCAGAAGGTTCTGGGTTCCAGCCCCACTTCAGAAAGTCCTGGGTTCCAGCTCCATTTCAGAAGGTTCTGGGTTCCAGCCCCACTTCAGAAGGTTCTGGGTTCCAGCTCCATTTCAGTAGGTTCTGGGTTCCAGCTCCACTTCAGAAGGTTCTTGGTTCCAGCTCCATTTCAGAAGGTTCTGGGTTCCAGCTCCACTTCAGAAGGTTCTAGGTTCGAGCTTCATTTCAGAAGGTTCTGGGTTCCAGCTCCACTTCAGAAGGTTCTTGGTTCCAGCTCCATTTCAGAAGGTTCTGGGTTCCAGCTCCATTTAAGAAGATTCAGGGTTCCAGCTCCATTTCAGACATTTCTGGGTCCAGCCCCATTTCAGAAGGTGCTGGGTTCCAGCCAAATTTCAGAAGGTGCTGGGTCCCAGATCCACTTCAGAAGGTTCTGGGTTCCAGCCCCACTTCAGAAGGATTTGGGTTCCAGCTCGATTTCAGAAGGTTCTGGTTTCAGCTCCATTTAAGAAGGTTCTGGGTACAATCTCCATTTCAGAAGTTTCTGGTTTCCAGCTCCACTTCAGAAGGTTCTGGGTTCCAGCTCCATTTCAGAAGGTTCTGGGTTCCAGCTCCACTTCAGAAGGTTCTGACTCCCGGCTCCACTTCAGAAGGGTCTGGGTTCCAGCCCCACTTCAGAATGTTCTGGATTCCAGTCCCACTTCAGAAGGTTCTGCGCTCCAGCCCCATTTCAGAAGGTTCTGGGTTCCAGCTCCATTTCAGAAGGTTCTTGGTTCCAGCCCCACTTCAGAAGGTTCTGGGTTCCAGCTCCACTTCAGAAGGTTCTTGGTTCCAGCTCCATTTCAGAAGGTTCTGGGTTCCAGCTCCACTTCAGAAGGTTCTAGGTTCCAGCTTCATTTCAGAAGGTTCTGGGTTCCAGCTCCACTTCAGAAGGTTCTTGGTTCCAGCTCCATTTCAGAAGGTTCTGGGTTCCAGCTCCATTTCAGAAGATTCAGGGTTCCAGCTCCATTTCAGAAGGTTCTGGTTTCCAGCTCCATTTCAGAAGGTTCTGGGTTCCAGCCCCACTTCAGAAGTTTCTGGGTCCAGCCCCATTTCAGAAGGTGCTGGGTTCCAGCCAAATTTCAGAAGGTGCTTGGTCCCAGAGCCATTTCAGAAGGTTCTGGGTCCCAGCCCCATTTCAGAAAGTTCTGGTTTCCAGCTCCATTTCAGAAGGTTCTGGGTTCCAGCCCCATTTCAGAAGGTTCTTGGTTCCAGCCCCATTTCAGAAGGTTCTGGGTTCCAGCCACATTTCAGAAGGTGCTGGGTCCCAGATCCTTTTCAGAAGGTTCTGGGTCCCAGCCCCATTTCAGAAGGTTCTGGGTTCCAGCCCCACTTCAGAAGGTTGTGGGTCCCAGCCCCTTTCAGAAGGTTCTTGGTTCCAGCTAGATTTCAGAAGTTGCTGGGTCCCAGCTCCATTTCAGAAGGGTCTGGGTTCCAGCCCCATTTCAGAAGATTCTGGGTTCCAGCTCAATTTCAGAAGGTTCTGGGTCCCAGACCCATTTCAGAACGTTCTGGGTCCTAGCCCCATTTCAAAAGGTTCTGGGTTCCAGCCCCATTTTAGAAGGTTCTGGGTCCCAGCTCCATTTCAGAAGGTTCTGGGTCCCAACCCCACTTCAGAAGGTTCTGGGTTCCAGCTCCATTTCAGAAGGTTCTGGATCTCAGCCCCATTTCAGAAGATTCTGGGTTCCAGCTCCATTTCAGAAGGTTCTGGGTCCCAGCTCCATTTCAGAAGGTTCTGGGTCCCAGCCCCACTTCAGAAGGTTCTGGGTTCCAGCCCCATTTCAGATGGTTCTCGGTTACAGCTCCATTTCAGAAGGTTCTGGGTACCAGCTCCATTTCAGAAGGTTCTGGGTTCAACCCCACTTCAGAAGGTTCTGGGTTCCAGCTCCATTTCAGAAGGTTCTGGGTTCCAGCCCCACTTCAGAAGGATCTTGGTTCCAGCTCCATTTTAGAAGGTTCTCGGTTCCAGCCCCACTTCAGAAGGATCTGGGTTCCATCTCCACTTCAGAAGGTTCTGGGTTCCAGCCCCACTTCAGAAGGATTTGGGTTCCAGCTCGATTTCAGAAGGTTCTGGTTTCAGCCCCATTTAAGAAGGTTCTGGGTACAATCTCCATTTCAGAAGTTTCTGGTTTCCAGCTCCACTTCAGAAGCTTCTGGGTTCCAGCTCCATTTCAGAAGGTTCTGGGTTCCAGCTCCACTTCAGAAGGTTCTGGATTCCGGCTCCACTTCAGAAGGGTCTGGGTTCCAGCCCCACTTCAGAATGTTCTGGGTTCCAGTCCCACTTCAGAAGGTTCCGCGCTCCAGCCCCATTTCAGAAGGTTCTGGGTTCCAGCTCCATTTCAGAAGGTTCTGGGTTCCAGCCCCACTTCAGAAGGTCCTGGGTTCCAGCTCCATTTCAGTAGGTTCTGGGTTCCAGCTCCACTTCAGAAGGTTCTTGGTTCCAGCTCCATTTCAGAAGGTTCTGGTTTCCAGCTCCACTTCAGAAGGTTCTAGGTTCCAGCTTCATTTCAGAAGGTTCTGGGTTCCAGCTCAACTTCAGAAGCTTCTGGGTTCCAGCTCCATTTCAGAAGGTTCTGGGTTCCAGCTCCACTTCAGAAGGTTCTGGGTTCCAGCTCCACTTCAGAAGGGTCTGGGTTCCAGCCCCACTTCAGAATGTTCTGGGTTCCAGTCCCACTTCAGAAGGTTCTGCGCTCCAGCCCCATTTCTGAAGGTTCAGGGTTCCAGCTCCATTTCAGAAGGTTCTGGGTTCCAGCCCCACTTCAGAAGGTCCTGGGTTCCAGCTCCATTTCAGTAGGTTCTGGGTTCCAGCTCCACTTCAGAAGGTTCTTGGTTCCAGCTCCATTTCAGAAGGTTCTGGGTTCCAGCTCCACTTCAGAAGGTTCTTGGTTCCAGCTCCATTTCAGAAGGTTCTGGGTTCCAGCTCCATTTAAGAAGATTCAGGGTTCCAGCTCCATTTCAGACGTTTCTGGGTCCAGCCCCATTTCAGAAGGTGCTGGGTTCCAGCCAAATTTCAGAAGGTGCTGGGTCCCAGATCCACTTCAGAAGGTTCTGAGTTCCAGCCCCACTTCAGAAGGATTTGGGTTCCAGCTCGATTTCAGAAGGTTCTGGTTTCAGCTCCATTTAAGAAGGTTCTGGGTACAATCTCCATTTCAGAAGTTTCTGGTTTCCAGCTCCACTTCAGAAGGTTCTGGGTTCCAGCTCCATTTCAGAAGGTTCTGGGTTCCAGCTCCACTTCAGAAGGTTCTGGCTTCCGGCTCCACTTCAGAAGGGTCTGGGTTCCAGCCCCACTTCAGAATGTTCTGGGTTCCAGTCCCACTTCAGAAGGTTCTGCGCTCCAGCCCCATTTCAGAAGGTTCTGGGTTCCAGCTCCATTTCAGAAGGTTCTTGGTTCCAGCCCCACTTCAGAAGGTTCTGGGTTCCAGCTCCACTTCAGAAGGTTCTTGGTTCCAGCTCCATTTCAGAAGGTTCTGGGTTCCAGCTCCACTTCAGAAGGTTCTAGGTTCCAGCTTCATTTCAGAAGGTTCTGGGTTCCAGCTCCACTTCAGAAGGTTCTTGCTTCCAGCTCCATTTCAGAAGGTTCTGGGTTCCAGCTCCATTTCAGAAGATTCAGGGTTCCAGCTCCATTTCAGAAGGTTCTGGTTTCCAGCTCCATTTCAGAAGGTTCTGGGTTCCAGCCCCACTTCAGAAGTTTCTGGGTCCAGCCCCATTTCAGAAGGTGCTGGGTTCCAGCCAAATTTCAGAAGGTGCTTGGTCCCAGAGCCATTTCAGAAGGTTCTGGGTCCCAGCCCCATTTCAGAAAGTTCTGGTTTCCAGCTCCATTTCAGAAGGTTCTGGGTTCCAGCCCCATTTCAGAAGGTTCTTGGTTCCAGCCCCATTTCAGAAGGTTCTGGGTTCCAGCCACATTTCAGAAGATGCTGGGTCCCAGATCCTTTTCAGAAGGTTCTGGGTCCCAGCCCCATTTCAGAAGGTTCTGGGTTCCAGCCCCACTTCAGAAGGTTGTGGGTCCCAGCCCCTTTCAGAAGGTTCTTGGTTCCAGCTAGATTTCAGATGTTGCTGGGTCCCAGCTCCATTTCAGAAGGGTCTGGGTTCCAGCCCCATTTCAGAAGATTCTGGGTTCCAGCTCAATTTCAGAAGGTTATGGGTCCCAGACCCATTTCAGAACGTTCTGGGTCCTAGCCCCATTTCAAAAGGTTCTGGGTTCCAGCCCCATTTTAGAAGGTTCTGGGTCCCAGCTCCATTTCAGAAGGTTCTGTGTCCCAACCCCACTTCAGAAGGTTCTGGGTTCCAGCTCCATTTCAGAAGGTTCTGGGTCTCAGCCCCATTTCAGAAGATTCTGGGTTCCAGCTCCATTTCAGAAGGTTCTGGGTCCCAGCTCCATTTCAGAAGGTTCTGGGTTCAACCCCACTTCAGAAGGTTCTGGGTTCCAGCTCCATTTCAGAAGGTTCTGGGTTCCAGCCCCACTTCAGAAGGATCTTGGTTCCAGCTCCATTTTAGAAGGTTCTCGGTTCCAGCCCCACTTCAGAAGGATCTGGGTTCCATCTCCACTTCAGAAGGTTCTGGGTTCCAGCCCCACTTCAGAAGGATTTGGGTTCCAGCTCGATTTCAGAAGGTTCTGGTTTCAGCTCCATTTAAGAAGGTTCTGGGTCCAATCTCCATTTCAGAAGTTTCTGGTTTCCAGCTCCACTTCAGAAGCTTCTGGGTTCCAGCTCCATTTCAGAAGGTTCTGGGTTCCAGCTCCACTTCAGAAGGTTCTGGGTTCCAGCTCCACTTCAGAAGGTTCTGGGTTCCGGCTCCACTTCAGAAGGGTCTGGGTTCCAGCCCCACTTCAGAATGTTCTGGGTTCCAGTCCCACTTCAGAAGGTTCTGCGCTCCAGCCCCATTTCAGAAGGTTCTGGGTTCCAGCTCCATTTCAGAAGGTTCTTGGTTCCAGCCCCACTTCAGAAGGTTCTGGGTTCCAGCTCCACTTCAGAAGGTTCTTGGTTCCAGCTCCATTTCAGAAGGTTCTGGGTTCCAGCTCCACTTCAGAAGGTTCTAGTTTCCAGCTTCATTTCAGAAGGTTCTGGGTTCCAGCTCCACTTCACAAGATTCTGGGTTCCAGCTCAATTTCAGAAGGTTCTGGGTCCCAGACCCATTTCAGAACGTTCTGGGTCCTAGCCCCATTTCAAAAGGTTCTGGGTTCCAGCCCCATTTTAGAAGGTTCTGCGCTCCAGCCCCATTTCTGAAGGTTCTGGGTTCCAGCTCCATTTCAGAAGGTTCTGGGTTCCAGCCCCACTTCAGAAGGTCCTGGGTTCCAGCTCCATTTCAGTAGGTTCTGGGTTCCAGCTCCACTTCAGAAGGTTCTTGGTTCCAGCTCCATTTCAGAAGGTTCTGGGTTCCAGCTCCACTTCAGAAGGTTCTAGGTTCGATCTTCATTTCAGAAGGTTCTGGGTTCCAGCTCCACTTCAGAAGTTTCTTGGTTCCAGCTCCATTTCAGAAGGTTCTGGGTTCCAGCTCCATTTAAGAAGATTCAGGGTTCCAGCTCCATTTCAGACGTTTCTGGGTCCAGCCCCATTTCAGAAGGTGCTGGGTTCCAGCCAAATTTCAGCAGGTGCTGGGTCCCAGATCCACTTCAGAAGGTTCTGGGTTCCAGCCCCACTTCAGAAGGATTTGGGTTCCAGCTCGATTTCAGAAGGTTCTGGTTTCAGCTCCATTTAAGAAGGTTCTGGGTACAATCTCCATTTCAGAAGTTTCTGGTTTCCAGCTCCACTTCAGAAGGTTCTGGGTTCCAGCTCCATTTCAGAAGGTTCTGGGTTCCAGCTCCACTTCAGAAGGTTCTGGCTTCCGGCTCCACTTCAGAAGGGTCTGGGTTCCAGCCCCACTTCAGAATGTTCTGGGTTCCAGTCCCACTTCAGAAGGTTCTGCGCTCCAGCCCCATTTCAGAAGGTTCTGGGTTCCAGCTCCATTTCAGAAGGTTCTTGGTTCCAGCCCCACTTCAGAAGGTTCTGGGTTCCAGCTCCACTTCAGAAGGTTATTGGTTCCAGCTCTATTTCAGAAGGTTCTGGGTTCCAGCTCCACTTCAGAAGGTTCTAGGTTCCAGCTTCATTTCAGAAGGTTCTGGGTTCCAGCTCCACTTCAGAAGGTTCTTGGTTCCAGCTCCATTTCAGAAGGTTCTGGGTTCCAGCTCCATTTCAGAAGATTCAGGGTTCCAGCTCCATTTCAGAAGGTTCTGGTTTCCAGCTCCATTTCAGAAGGTTCTGGGTTCCAGCCCCACTTCAGAGGTTTCTGGGTCCAGCCCCATTTCAGAAGGTGCTGGGTCCCAGAGCCATTTCAGAAGGTTCTGGGTCCCAGCCCCATTTCAGAAAGTTCTGGTTTCCAGCTCCATTTCAGAAGGTTCTGGGTTCCAGCCCCATTTCAGAAGGTTCTTGGTTCCAGCCCCATTTCAGAAGGTTCTGGGTTCCAGCCACATTTCAGAAGGTGCTGGGTCCCAGATCCTTTTCAGAAGGTTCTGGGTCCCAGCCCCATTTCAGAAGGTTCTGGGTTCCAGCCCCACTTCAGAAGGTTGTGGGTCCCAGCCCCTTTCAGAAGGTTCTTGGTTCCAGCTACATTTCAGAAGTTGCTGGGTCCCAGCTCCATTTCAGAAGGGTCTGGGTTCCAGCCCCATTTCAGAAGATTCTGGGTTCCAGCTCAATTTCAGAAGGTTCTGGGTCCCAGACCCATTTCAGAACGTTCTGGGTCCTAGCCCCATTTCAAACGGTTCTGGGTTCCAGCCCCATTTTAGAAGGTTCTGGGTCCCAGCTCCATTTCAGAAGGTTCTGGGTCCCAACCCCACTTCAGAAGGTTCTGGGTTCCAGCTCCATTTCAGAAGGTTCTGGGTCTCAGCCCCATTTCAGAAGATTCTGGGTTCCAGCTCCATTTCAGAAGGTTCTGGGTCCCAGCTCCATTTCAGAGGGTTCTGGGTCCCAGCCCCACTTCAGAAGGTTTTGGGTCCCATCCCCATTTCAGATGGTTCTCGGTTACAGCTCCATTTCAGAAGGTTCTGGGTTCCAGCTCCATTTCAGAAGGTTCTGGGTTCAACCCCACTTCAGAAGGTTCTGGGTTCCAGCTCCATTTCAGAAGGTTCTGGGTTCCAGCCCCACTTCAGAAGGATCTTGGTTCCAGCTCCATTTTAGAAGGTTCTCGGTTCCAGCCCCACTTCAGAAGGATCTGGGTTCCATCTCCACTTCAGAAGGTTCTGGGTTCCAGCCCCACTTCAGAAGGTTTTGGGTTCCAGCTCGATTTCAGAAGGTTCTGGTTTCAGCTCCATTTAAGAAGGTTCTGGGTACAATCTCCATTTCAGAAGTTTCTGGTTTCCAGCTCCACTTCAGAAGCTTCTGGGTTCCAGCTCCATTTCAGAAGGTTCTGGGTTCCAGCTCCACTTCAGAAGGTTCTGGGTTCCAGCTCCACTTCAGAAGGTTCTGGGTTCCGGCTCCACTTCAGAAGGGTCTGGGTTCCAGCCCCACTTCAGAATGTTCTGGGTTCCAGTCCCACTTCAGAAGGTTCTGCGCTCCAGCCCCATTTCAGAAGGTTCTGGGTTCCAGCTCCATTTCAGAAGGTTCTTGGTTCCAGCCCCACTTCAGAAGGTTCTGGGTTCCAGCTCCACTTCAGAAGGTTCTTGGTTCCAGCTCCATTTCAGAAGGTTCTGGGTTCCAGCTCCACTTCAGAAGGTTCTAGTTTCCAGCTTCATTTCAGAAGGTTCTGGGTTCCAGCTCCACTTCAGAAGTTTCTTGGTTCCAGCTCCATTTCAGAAGGTTCTGGGTTCCAGCTCCATTTCAGAAGATTCAGGGTTCCAGCTCCATTTCAGAAGGTTCTGGTTTCCAGCTCCATTTCAGAAGGTTCTGGGTTTCAGTCCCACTTCAGAAGTTTCTGGGTCCAGCCCCATTTCAGAAGGTGCTGGGTTCCAGCCAAATTTTAGAAGGTGCTGGGTCCCAGAGCCATTTCAGAAGGTTCTGGGTTCCAGCTCCATTTCAGAAGGTTCTGGGTTCCAGCCCCATTTCAGAAGGTTCTTGGTTCCAGCCCCATTTCAGAAGGTTCTTGGTTCCAGCCACATTTCAGAAGGTGCTGGGTCCCAGATCCTTTTCAGAAGGTTCTGGGTCCCAGCCCCATTTCAGAAGGTTCTTGGTTCCAGCCCCACTTCAGAAGGTTGTGGGTCCCAGCCCCATTCAGAAGGTTCTTGGTTCCAGCCCCATTTCAGAAGATTCTGGGTTCCAGCTCAATTTCAGAAGGTTCTGGGTCCCAGCTCCATTTCAGAAGGGTCTGGGTTCCAGCCCCATTTCAGAAGATTCTGGGTTCCAGCTCAATTTCAGACGGTTCTGGGTCCCAGACCCATTTCAGAACGTTCTGGGTCCTAGCCCCATTTCAAAAGGTTCTGGGTTCCAGCCCCATTTTAGAAGGTTCTGGGTCCCTGCTCCATTTCAGAAGGTTCTGGGTCCCATCCCCACTTCAGAAGGTTCTGGGTTCCAGCTCCATTTCAGAAGGTTCTGGCTCTCAGCCCCATTTCAGAAGATTCTGGGTTCCAGCTCCATTTCAGAAGGTTCTGGGTCCCAGCTCCATTTCAGAAGGTTCTGGGTCCCAGCCCCACTTCAGAAGGTTCTGGGTCCCATCCCCATTTCAGATGGTTCTCGGTTCCAGCTCCATTTCAGAAGGTTCTGGGTTCCAGCTCCATTTCAGAAGGTTCTGGGTTCAACCCCACTTCAGAAGGTTCTGGGTTCCAGCTCCATTTCAGAAGGTTCTGGGTTCCAGCTCCATTTCAGTAGGTTCTGGGTTCCAGCTCCATTTCAGTAGGTTCTGGGTTCCAGCTCCATTTCAGAAGGTTCTGGGTCCCAGCCCCACTTCAGAAGGTTCTGGGTCCCAGCCCCACTTCAGAAGGTTCTGGGTCCCATCCCCATTTCAGATGGTTCTGGGTTCCAGCTCCATTTCAGAAGGTTCTGGGTTCCAGCTCCATTTCAGAAGGTTCTGGGTTCAACTCCACTTCAGAAGGTTCTGGGTTCCAGCTCCATTTCAGAAGGTTCTGGGTTCCAGCTCCATTTCAGTAGGTTCTGGGTTCCAGCTCCATTTCAGAAGGTTCTGGGTTCCAACTCCATTTCAGAAGGTTCTGGGTTCCAGCTCCATTTCAGTAGGTTCTGGGTTCCAGCTCCACTTCAGAAGGTTCTTGGTTCCAGCTCCATTTCAGAAGGTTCTGGGTTCCAGCCCCACTTCAGAAGGATCTTGGTTCCAGCTCCATTTCAGAAGGTTCTAGGTCCCAGCCCCACTTCAGAAGGATCTGGGTTCCAACTCCACTTCAGAAGGTTCTGGGTTCCAGCCCCACTTCAGAAGGATTTGGGTTCCAGCTCGATTTCAGAAGGTTCTGGTTTCAGCTCCATTTAAGAAGGTTCTGGGTACAATCTCCATTTCAGACGTTTCTGGTTTCCAGCTCCACTTCAGAAGCTTCTGGGTTCCAGCTCCATTTCAGAAGGTTCTGGGTTCCAGCTCCACTTCAGAAGGTTCTGGATTCCAGCTCCATTTCAGAAGGTTCTGGGTTCCAGCTCCATTTCAGAAGGTTCTGGATTCCAGCTCCATTTCAGAAGGTTCTGGGTTCCAGCTCCACTTCAGAAGGTTCTGGGTTCCAGCTCCACTTCAGAAGGGTCTGGGTTCCAGCCCCACTTCAGAATGTTCTGGGTTCCAGTCCCACTTCAGAAGGTTCTGCGCTCCAGCCCCATTTCAGAAGGTTCTGGGTTCCAGCTCCATTTCAGAAGGTTCTGGGTTCCAGCCCCACTTCAGAACGTTCTGGGTTCCAGCTCCATTTCAGTAGGTTCTGGGTTCCAGCTCCACTTCAGAAGGTTCTTGGTTCCAGCTCCATTTCAGAAGGTTCTGGGTTCCAGCTCCACTTCAGAAGGTTCTAGGTTCCAGCTTCATTTCAGAAGGTTCTGGGTTCCAGCTCCACTTCAGAAGGTTCTTGGTTCCAGCTCCATTTCAGAAGGTTCTGGGTTCCAGCTCCATTTCAGAAGATTCAGGGTTCCAGCTCCATTTCAGAAGGTTCTGGTTTCCAGCTCCATTTCAGAAGGGTCTGGGCTCCAGCCCCACTTCAGACGTTTCTGGGTCCAGCCCCATTTCAGAAGATGCTGGGTTCCAGCCAAATTTCAGAAGGTGCTGGGTCCCAGATCCATTTCAGAAGGTTCTGGGTCCCAGCCCCATTTCAGAAAGTTCTGGGTTCCAGATCCATTTCCGAAGGTTCTGGGTTCCACCCCCATTTCAGAAGGTTCTTGGTTCCAGCCCCATTTCAGAAGGTTCTGGGTTCCAGCCCCATTTCAGAAGGTGCTGGGTCCCAGATCCTTTTCAGAAGGTTCTGGGTCCCAGCCCCATTTCAGAAGGTTCTGGGTTCCAGCCCCACATCAGAAGGTTGTGGGTCCCAGCCCCATGTCAGAAGGTTCTTTGTTCCAGCTAGATTTCAGAAGGTGCTGGGTCCCAGCTCCATTTCAGAAGGGTCTGGGTTCCAGCCCCATTTCAGAAGGTTCTGGGTTCCAGCTCAATTTCAGAAGGTTCTCGGTCCCAGACCCATTTCTGAAGGTTCTGGGCCTTGACCCTATTTCAAAAGGTTCTGGGTTCCAGCCCCATTTTAGAAGGTTCTGGGTCCCAGCTCCATTTCAGAAGGTTCTGGGTTCCAGCCCCACTTCAGAAGGTTCTGGGTTCCAGCTCCATTTCAGAAGGTTCTGGGTTCCAGCCCCATTTCAGAAGGTTCTGGGTCCCAGCTCCATTTCAGAAGGTTCTGGGTCCCAGCCCCACTTCAGAAGGTTCTGGGTTCCAGCTCCATTTCAGAAGGTTCTGGGTCTCAGCCCCATTTCAGAAGATTCTGGGTTCCAGCTCCATTTCAGAAGGTTCTGGGTCCGAGCCCGAATTCAGAAGGTTCTGGGTCCCATCCCCATTTCAGATGGTTCTGGGTTCTAGCTCCATTTCAGAAGGTTCTGGGTTCCAGCTCCATTTCAGAAGGTTCTGGGTTCAACCCCACTTCAGAAGGTTCTGGGTCCCAGCACCACTTCAGAAGGATCTGGGTCCCATCCCCATTTCAGATGGTTCTGGGTTCCAGCTCCATTTCAGTAGGTTCTGGGTTCCAGCTCCATTTCAGAAGGTTCTGGGTTCCAGCTCCATTTCAGAAGGTTCTGGGTTCAATCCCACTTCAGAAGGTTCTGGGTTCCAGCTCCACTTCAGAAGGTTCTTGGTTCCAGCTCCATTTCAGAAGGTTCTGGGTTCCAACCCCACTTCAGAAGGATCTGGGTTCCAGCTCCATTTCAGAAGGTTCTAGGTTCCAGCCCCACTTCAGAAGGATCTGGGTTCCAGCTCCACTTCAGAAGGTACTGGGTTCCAGACCCACTTCAGAAGGTTCTGGGTTCCAGCCCCACTTCAGAAGGATAATGTTCCAGCTCGATTTCAGAAGGATCTGGGTTCCAGCTCCACTTCAGAAGGTACTGGGTTCCAGACCCACTTCAGAAGGTTCTGGGTTCCAGCCCCACTTCAGAAGGATTTGGGTTCCAGCTCCACTTCAGAAGGTTCTGGGTTCCAGCTCCATTTCAGAAGGTTCTGTGTTCCAGCTCCATTTCAGAAGGTTCTGGGTTATAGCCCCACTTCAGAAGGTTCTGGGTTCCAGCCCCATTTCAGTAGGTTCTGGTTTACAGCTCCATTTCAGAAGGTTCTGGGTTCAATCTCCATTTCAGTAGGTTCTGGGTTCCAGTCCCACTTCATAAGGTTCTGTGTTCCAGCCCCATTTCAGAAGGTTCTGGGTTCCATCTCCATTTCAGAAGGTTCTGGGTTCCAGCCCCACTTCAGAAGGTTCTGGGTTCCAGCCCTATTTCAGAAGGTTCTGGTTTACAACTCCATTTCAGAAGGTTCAGGGTTCCAGCTCCATTTCAGAAGGTTCTGGGTTCCAGCTCCATTTCAGAAGGTTCTGGGTTCCAGCTCCATTTCAGAATGTTCTGGGTTCCAGCCCCACTTCAGAACGTTCTGGGTTTCAGTTCCACTTCAGAAGGTTCTGGGTTCCAGCTCCACTTCAGAAGATTCTGGGTTCCAGCCCCATTTCAGAAGGTTCTGGGCTCCAGCTCCACTTCAGAAGGTTCTGGGTTCCAGCTCCACTTCAGAAGGTTCTGGGTTCCAGCCCCATTTCAGATGGTTCTAGGTTCCTGCCCCACTTCAGAAGGCTCTGGGCTCCAGGTCCATTTCAGAAGGTTCTGGGTTCCTGCCCCACTTCAGAAGGTTCTGGGTTCCAGCTCCATTTCAGTCAGTTCTGGGTTCCAGCTCCACTTCAGAAGGTTCTTGGTTCCAGCTCCATTTCAGAAGGTTCTGGGTTCCAGCTCCACTTCAGAAGGTTCTAGGTTCCAGCTCCATTTCAGAAGGTTCTGGGTTCCAGCTCCACTTCAGAAGGTTCTTGGTTCCAGCTCCATTTCAGAAGGTTCTGGGTTCCAGGTCCATTTCAGAAGATTCTGGGTTCCAGATCCATTTCAGAATGTTCTGGGTTCCAGCTCCACTTCAGATGGTTCTAGGTTCCAGCTCCATTTCAGAAGGTTCTGGGTTCCAGCTCCACTTTAGAAGGTTCTGGGTTCCAGCTCCATTTCAGAAGCTTCTGGGTTACAGCCCCATTTCAGAAGGTTCTGGTTTCCAGGTCCATTTCAGAAGGTTCTGGGTTCCAGCCCCACTTCAGAAGGTTCTGGGTTCCAGCTCCACTTCAGAAGGTTCTTGGTTCCAGCTCTATTTCAGAAGGTTCTGGGTTCCAGCTCCACTTCCGAAGGTTCTTGGTTCCAGCTCCATTTCAGAAGATTCTGGGTTCCAGATCCATTTCAGAAGGTTCTGGGTTCCAGCTCCACTTCAGAAGGTTATAGGTTCCAGCTCCATTTCAGAAGGTTCTGGGTTCCAGCTCCACTTAAGAAGGTTCTGGGTTCCAGCTCCATTTCAGAAGGTTCTGGGTTCCAGCCCCACTTCATAAGGTTCTGGGTTCCAGCTCCACTTCAGAAGGTTCTGTGTTCCAGCTCCACTTCAGAAGGTTCTAGGTTCCAGCTCCATTTCAGAAGGTTCTGGGTTCCAGCTCCACTTCAGAAGGTTCTTGGTTCCAGCTCCATTTCAGAAGGTTCTGGGTTCCAGCTCCATTTCAGAAGATTCTGGGTTCCAGATCCATTTCAGAAGGTTCTGGTTTCCAGCTCCATTTCAGAAGGTTCTGGGTTCCAGCCCCACTTCAGAAGTTTCTGGGTCCAGCCCCATTTCAGAAGGTTCTTGGTTCCAGCCCCATTTCAGAAGATTCTGGGTTCCAGCGCCATTTTAGAAGGTGCTGGGTCCCAGCTCCATTTCAGAAGGTTCTGGGTCCCAGCCCCACTTCAGAAGTTTCTGGGTTCCAGCTCCATTTCAGAATGTTCTGGGTTCCAGCTCCATTTCAGAAGGTTCTGTGTTCCATTCCCACTTGAGAAGGTTCTGGTTTCCAGCCCCATTTCAGAAGGTTCTGGGTTCCAGCTCCTTTTCAGAAGGTTCTGGTTTTCAGCTCCATTTCAGATGGTTCTGGGTTCCAGCCCCACTTCAGAACATTCTGGGTTCCAGCTCCACTTCAGAAGGTTCTGGGTTCCAGCCACACTTCGGAATGTTCTGGGTTCCAGCCCCATTTCAGAAGGTTCTGGGTTCCAGCTCCTTTTCAGAAGGTTCTGGTTTTCAGCTCCATTTCAGATGGTTCTGGGTTCCAGCCCCACTTCAGAACATTCTGGGTTCCAGCTCCATTTCAGAAGGTTCTGGGTTCCGGCTCCACTTCAGAAGGTTCTGGGTTCCAGCCACACTTCGGAATGTTCTGGGTTCGAGCCCAACTTCAGAAGGTTCTGGGTTCCAGCTCCACTTCAGATGTTTCTGGGTTCCAGCTCCATTTCAGAATGTTCTGGGTTCCAGCTCCATTTCAGAAGGTTCTGGGTTCCAGCTCCACTTCAGAACATTCTGGGTTCCAGCTCCACTTCAGAAGGTTCTGGGTTCCAGCCACACTTCGGAATGTTCTGGGTTCCAGCCCAACTTCAGAAGGTTCTGGGTTCCAGCTCCACTTCAGAAGTTTCTGGGTTCCAGCCCCACTTCAGAACATTCTGGGTTCCAGCTCCACTTCAGAAGGTTCTGGGTTACAGCCACACTTCGGAATGTTCTGGGTTCCAGCCCAACTTCAGAAGGTTCTGGGTTCCAGCTCCACTTCAGAAGTTTCTGGGTTCCAGCTCCATTTCAGAAGGTTCTGCGTTCCAGCTCCATTTCAGAAGGTTCTGGGTTCCAGCTCCACTTCAGAAGGTTCTGGGTTCCAGCTCCATTTCAGAATGTTCTGGGTTCCAGTCCCACTTCAGAAAGTTAAGGGTTCCAGCTCCACTTCAGAAGGTTCTGGGTTCCAGCGCCATTTCAGAAGGTTCTGGGTTTCAGTCCCACTTCAGAAGGTTCTGGTTTCCAGCCCCATTTCAGAAGGTGCTGCGTTCCAGCTACATTTCAGAAGGTTCTGGGTTCCAGTCCCACTTCAGAAGGTTCTGGGTTCCAGCTTCCACGTCCTTCCTATAATGCGGTGACCAGAACTGTATGCAATACTCCAAATGCGGCCGTACCAGAGTTCTGTACAGCTGCAACATGACCTCATGTCTCCGGAACTCAATCCCTCTACCAATAAAGGCCAACACTCCATAGGCCTTCTTCACAACCCTATCAACCTGGGTGGCAACTTTCAGGGATCTATGTACATGGACACCTAGATCCCTCTGCTCATCCACACTTCCAAGAACTTTACCATTAGCCAAATATTCCGCATTCCTGTTATTCCTTCCGAAGTGAATTACCTCACATTAAACTCCATTTTCCACCTCTCAGCCCAGCTCTGCAACTTATCTATGTCCCTCTGTAACCTGCTACATCCTTCCGCACTGTCGACAACACCACCGACTTTAGTGCCGTCTGCAAATTTACTCATCCAACCTTCTGCGCCCTCCTCTCGGTCATTGATAAAAATGACAAACTGCAACGGCCCCAGCACAGATCCTTGCGGTACGCCACTTGTAACTGAACTCCATTCTGAACATTTCCCATCAACCACCACCCTCTGTCTTCTTTCAGCTAGCCAATTTCTGATCCACATCTCTAAATTACCCTCAATCCCCAGCCTCCATATTTTCTGCAATAGCCTACCATGGGGAACCTTATCAAACGCTTTATTGAAATCCATATACACCACATCAACTGCTCTACCCTCGTCTACCTGTTCAGTCACCTTCTCAAAGAACTCGATAAGGTTTGTGAGGCATGACCTACCCTTCACAAAGCCATGCTGACTATCCCTAATCATATTATTCCTATCTAGATGATTATAAATCTTGTCTCTTATAATCCCCTCCAAGACTTTACCCACAACAGACATGAGGCTCACCAGTCTATAGTTGCCGGGGTTGTCTCTACCCCCCTTCTTGAACAAAGGGACCACATTTGCTATCCTCCAGTCCTCTGGCACTATTCCTGTAGCCAATGATGACATAAAAATCAAAGCCAAAGGCCCAGCAATCTCTTCCCTGGCCTCCCAGAGAATCCTAGCATAAATCCCATCAGGCCCCGGGGACTTATCTATTTTCAGCCTGTCCAGAATTGCCAACACCTCTTCCCTACGTACCTCAATGCCATCTATTCTAATAGCCTGGTTCTCAGCATTCTCCTCCACAACATTCTCTTTTTCCTGAGTGAATACTGACGAAAAATATTCATTTAGTATCTCGCCTATCTCTTCAGACTCCACACACAACTTCCCATCCCTGTCCTTGACTGGCCCTACTCTTACCCGAGTCATTCTTTTATTCCTGACATACCTATAGAAAGCTTTTGGGTTTTCCTTGATCCTACCTTCCAAATACTTCTCATGTCCCCTCCTTGCTCGTCTTAGCTCTCTCTTTCGATCCTTCCTCGCTACCTTGTAACTATCAAGTGCCCCAACTGAAACTTCACACCTCATCTTCACATCGGCCTCCTTCTTCCTCTTAACAAGAGATTCCACTTCTTTGGTAAACCACGGTTCCCTCGCTCGACGCCTTCCACCCTGCCTGACCGGTACGTACTTATCAAGAACACGCAGTAGCTGTTTCTTGAACAAGCTCCACATATCCATTGTGCCCAACACTTGCAGCCTACTTCTCCAACCTATCCCCCCCAAGTCATGTCTAATGGCATCATAATTGCCCTTCCCCCAGCTATAACTCTTGCCCTGCGGGGTATACTTATCCCTTTCCATCACTAACGTAAACGTCACCGAATTGTGGTCACTGTCCCCAAAGTGCTCACCTACCTCCAAATCTAACACCTGGCCTGGTTCATTACCCAAAACCAAATCCAATGTGGCCTCTCTTCTTGTTGGCCTGTCAACATATTGTGTCAGGAAACCCTCCTGCACACATTGTACAAAAAACGACCCATCTAATGTACTCGAACTATATCTTTTCCAGTCAATATTTGGAAAGTTAAAGTCTCCCATAATAACTACCCTGTTACTTTCGTTCTTATCCAGAATCATCTTCGCCATCCTTTCCTCTACATCCCTAGAACTATTTGGAGGCCTATAGAAAACTCCCAACAGGGTGACCTCTCCTTTCCCGTTTCTAACCTCAGCCCATACTACCTCAGAAGAAGAATCCCCATCTAGCATCCTCTCCGCCACCGTAATACTGTTTTTGACTAGCAGCGCCACACCTCCCCCTCTTTTGCCTCCTTCTCCGAGTTTACTAAAACACCTAAACCCCGGAATCTGCAACAACCATTCCTGTCCCTGCTCTATCCATGTCTCCAAAATGGCCACAACATCGAAGTCCCAGGTACCAACCCATGCTGCCAGTTCCCCTACCTTATTTCGTATACTCCTGGCATTGAAGTAGACACACTTCAAACCACTTACCTGGACACTGGCCCCCTCCTGCGAAGTCAAATCTGTGCTCCTGACCTCTGTACTCTCAATCTCCCCCCCAGGATATTTGTGCCCCTCAGTTCCAGATGTAGACCATCCTGTCTGTAGAGGTCCCACCTTCCCCAGAAAGAGCCCCAGTTATCCAGAAATCTGAATCCCTCCCGCCTGCACCATCCCTGTAGCCACGTGTTTAATTGCTCTCTCTCCCTATTCCTCATCTCATTATCACGTGGCACGGGCAACAACCCAGAGATAACAACTCTGTTTGTTCTCGTTCTGAGCTTCCATCCTAGCTCCCTGAAAGCCTGCCTGTCATCCTTGTCCCCTTTCCTACCAATGTCTTTAGTGCCAATGTGGACCACGACTTGGGGCTGCTCCCCCTCCCCCTTAAGGACCCGGAAAACACGATCTGAGACATCACGTACCCTTGCACCTGGGAGGCAACATACCAAACGTGAGTCTCTCTCGCTCCCACAAAATCTCCTGTCTGTGCCCCTGACTATCGAGTCCCCAATTACTAATGCTCTGCTCCTCTCCCCCCTTCCCTTCTGAGCAACAGGGACAGAGGCCCGTACCCCATGGCCTACCC
The DNA here is from genome assembly GCF_047496885.1 of Scyliorhinus torazame. NCBI lineage: Eukaryota > Metazoa > Chordata > Chondrichthyes > Carcharhiniformes > Scyliorhinidae > Scyliorhinus > Scyliorhinus torazame. Next base: position 275,897,158 of record NC_092712.1, read on the forward strand.
CTGGTAAGTCCCCCCCCAACAAGTATCCAAAGCGGTATACTTGTTACTCAGGGGAACGACCGCAGGGGATCCCTGCACTGACTGCTTCTTCCCAGTCCGTCTTACAGTTACCCATCTATCTCCAATCTTTGGTGTAACTAATTCCCTGAAGCTGCTATCGATGACCCCCACTGCCTCCCGAATGATCCGAAGTTCATCCAACTCCAGCTCTAGTTCCCTAACTCGGTCTTGGAGGAGCTGGAGATGGCTGCACTTCCTGCAGGTAAAATCAGCAGGGACACTAATGGCATCCCTCACCTCAAACATCCTGCAGGAGGAACATTGCACTCCCTTCCCTGCCATCCCTCTAACTTCTAACCAAGATCTGGTTAATAAATAAAAATTTTTAAAAAATTAAAAATATAATAATAATATAATATGGCACTTACCTCACACCAATGGGTCTTATTATTAGGTTAGAGGAGGAGGGTGGGTGAGAGACACTACACGTGTAGTGTCTCGGGTTTCCTCTCCACCAGAATTTTTTGGTTGGGGGGGCCTTCCCAGAAGTCCGCGGGTCGAACTTCCGGTTCATGCCTTGTATTAAAAAAAAAACAGCAAAGAAGAACAGAAACGGGACCAGGTAAGTGATTTGAAAGTAAATACTCACCTCCCAGAAGGCCCTTGCGCACCCCTCCCGCCGAACTTCAAAGGGCTGCTCTTGCAAAGGTAAGGGTTTTTAAAGTAAATACTCACCTCCCAGAAGGCCCTTGTGCACCGCTCCCGCCGAAATCCAAAGGGCAGAGCTGAGGATCCCCCAGCCCCCACCCAGATTACCTGTCAAAAAGGTACACACTGACCCATTCCTCCCACTGACCGCATGAACATTCTCCCGGAGGACCTGCAGCCAACGGCATTGGCCCATCCAGTGCCCCATCCCCCGACACCCATGAGAATACTTCAGAGGAGAGCTCCGAGGATGTCACCATAATAGTCACAGCACAGCTGTCATCCCCACCCATCTGCCAGCACAGAGTGGGCGAAAGTAGTGGACAGGCTCCTGGTGGGCATTCTGGTGAATACATCTGGTGGAGGCAGGAGAGCTCAGGTGAGACAGCAGTCAGAGGTCTGCTGGATCCCAGGACCCAGCTGGGTCTCAGTCAGATGCTGAGCCTCTGGACCAGGTTTACCTGGAGCTGATGTAGACGCTAAGGTGTGGCCGTGAGCTTCAGAGAGGGATGTCTACGACCCTCCAGCAGGTCCATAGCCAATTGGAGGACCCCAGAGGCTACAGGTGAAGGAGATGGCTCCAGCAATGCATGGCACCGAGGCCAACACTATTAGGATGGCAACCGCAGTGAAGAGCCAGGTGCACAATATCAGCCATGATGTGGAGATGCCAGCGTTGGATTGGGGTCAGCACAATAAGACGTTTTACAACACCAGGTTAAAGTTCAACAGGTTTGTTTCAAATCACTAGCTTTCGGAGCACTGCTCCTTCCTCAGGTGAATGACGAGGTGGGTTCCAGAAACATATATATAGACAAAGTCAAAGATGCAAGGCAATACTTTGAATGCGAGTCGTGCGACACGGCCAATGTTGTCTACCTCATACGCTGCAGGAAAGGATGTCCTGAAGCGTGGTACATTGGCGAAACCATGCAGAAGCTGCGACAACGGATTGTTATGGGCGAGGCGTTTTCAGAACAACCCCAAAATGTATCATGAAGTTCAACCAACCTCCCCCTTTAATATATTTGTTGCTTTTCCTCGCACATGGCTTGTTCCCGAGGTGTGGGATTACAATTATTGACACGTTGGTTTTTAAACACAAAACAATGTTCATTCCATGAACTCAACTTAACATCTCAAATAAACATTGGATCTCTTAACACCCCTTACTTCAAAGATAACTCCGAAAATATTGCAACAGTAAATAATTCCTCAAAATGTTCCTTCAAACTTCCAAGAGACTTAACACATTTAAACGGAATCACATCAGGTTAAAGGCTTTACTATTATGAGTTTAAATCACCCAAATGATCCAGAGATAGTCTTTCATGGCAGAGATCCAGCTCACTGCAAACACAGACACTGCCAAGCTCTTTTCAAACTGCAAAACTAAAAACTGCAATATGGCTGATCTAAATCCCAGCTCCACCCACACTCTGACATCATTACATTTTCTTAAAGGTACATTGCGTAAACATCCATTTCTTAAAGGCACTCTCACATGACAGGATGAACGGACATCGAGCGACAATCGCCAGGCAGGAATGTTCCCTTCCAGTCGGGGAACACTTCAGCAGTCAAGGGCATTCAGCCTCTGATCTTCGGGTAAGTGTTCTCCAAGGCAGCCTTCAGAACGCACAACAACGCAGAATCGCCAAGCAGAAACTTATAGCCAAGTTCCGCACACATGAGTACGGCCTCAGCCAGGAGCTTCGATTCATGTTGCATTACATTCACCCCCCACCATCTGGCCTGGGCTTGCTAAAGCCTACCAATTGTCCTGGCATGAGACAATTCACACCTCTTTAACCTGTGTTTATCCCTCTCTCCAGTTACTCTGTCTGAACCTGTAAAGACTTAATTACCTGCAAAGACTCGCATTCAAAGTATTGTCTTGCATCTTTGACTTTGTCTATATATATGTTTCTGGAACCCACCTCTTCATTCACCTGAGGAAGGAGCTGAGCTCCAAAAGCTAGTGATTCAAAACAAACCTGGTGGACTTTAACCTGGTGTTGTAAGACTTCTTACGATATCAGCAGCATAAGTGGAGGCATCCAAAATGTGGCTCAGTCAGTGATGGCCATGGTAGAGCACCTCGACAGCATGTCCCAGTAATTGGGGATGTGTCCCAGTCCCAGGTGGACCTTGATGAGGAGCTGTCCCAGTCTCAGGTGGGCATTGCCAAGGTGCTGTGGAGCAAGTCCCGGTCGCTGGGGGTTATGGCTGAGGGCGTCGACACCGTGCCACGGATGTTGGGGACACCAGGGCTGGTAGAGCCAGATGATGCAGGGGCAACCGTTGGCTCATTCCAGCTGCCCCTCTGTCCCGAGTTGCTCTCTCGGGCCCTATGGGCACTGACCGAGAGGAGGGGGTTCTGGGTGTCAACCCAGAGCAATTCCATGGAGTGGCAACGGTGGCTGCCAGATCCCCCGAGTTCCGCCCCCGACAACAGCACGTGTTGCAGTCAGCACCTGTTACAGTGCGGCATACACAGGGCTTATGCCGCCAGCAAGTGCGCTGGGGCCCTCCGGCCCCAAAGACCTCAGAGGACGCCCGCCAGCGGTATCGAGCGCCACGGGACACGTAAGCAGCAGGCGGCCTCCACCTCTGATATGCATCCTGGGACACACCTAAATGTATTGGTAGAGCACAGAAGGCTAAACACCACAGGCTTCATTGAGAGGGCACTAGGGGTTCCGGTGGGGCAGGCAGGGGGTAAATGGGGTGGATGTGGGGTAAGGGGGGTTGCTGGAGGGAATAGTTGGGGGAGGGGTCTGGGAGGGTTGGGGCAGCGCCATCGGGATTGTTGGGCAGTTGGGAACACTTTGGTTCACCATTAAAGTCTGTTGGCCTCGATCAGTATGACGCCTCTGGCATTTTGTTCAGCGATGCAGGCGGAGCACCAACCCCATGCCCCATATCCCCTGTCATGGGGGTCCTGGGCTCCTCTTCCTCCCCCCTTGCCTCCCCACCCGTGCAGGTGATGGGTGTGAGCGAGCACTCAACAGACAGGCAGGGGTCAGACTCTGGCATTGAACAAAGAGCTCCAACACTCAGCTCTATCCCTCTTTTTGTAATTCCATCAGCTTCAACTTCTATTTCTTATTTCCTCGTATTTATCAATCTCCTGATTGAATGCATCTGTCTCCATTACTCCATATGGTTATGCGTTTTGCATTCTCACCATTCTTAGAGTAGAGAACTTTCTCCTGAATTCATTTGATTTACAAATGGCTATTTTTGTTCTCTAGCTTTAGACGCTTCCACAAGTCAAAACATTCTCTATGTCTACCCTATCAAGCACCTTTAAATCTTAAAGGCCTCTATCATATCACTCCTCCAATCTTTCCCAGGAAAAGAGTTCCATAATGATACAGAGGAGGCTGACGGTAAAGGCAAGATGGATGTATTTACAATGATCTGCGTCACACTCGCTCCCAGTGCAATCCTAGCTGGGAGGATTTATCTCACCAGGCCCTGATCTGGCCCTGCTTTTAACCTCTGTTCATAACGGGACTCTGCCCCCTATGGGGAGCTCCTCCTTCACCAGTCCCACGGGGAGATCAATGAAGGTTTCTCCGTGGTCCTCATGGAGGTTATGGAAAGTTCCACCCTGTTTAGTTTTTCCTGAAAGTGAATGTATCATCCGTATGAAACATTTTTGTATTTTCACCAGTATCGCTAGAAATTTCTGTAATATGGAGATGGAGTTATGCACAGTATTCTAAGTGTGGTCTGGTGTGATTTTTGAATTGTTAATTACTCCAGTGTAGAATCATAGAATTTACAGTGCAGAAGGAGGCCATTAGGCCCATCGAGTCTGCACCGGCCCTTGGAAAGAGCCCCTACTTAAGCCCACGCCTCCACCCTATCCCCGTAACCCGACCTGACCTTTTGGACACAAAAGGGCACTTTAGCATTGCCTATCCACCTCACCTGCACATCTTTGGACTGTGGAAGGAAACTGGAGCACCCGGAGGAAACCCACGCACACACAGGGAGAAGGTGCAAATTCCACATAGTGGTTCACCCAAGGCCAGAATTGAACCCGGGTCCCTGGAGCTGTGAGGCAACAGTGCTAACCACTGTGCCACCGTGCCGCCCCTGTGTGGAAGAGTAACCCCTGATTAACAAGCAGCATTTAGCCCATAGTGAATCCGAAATAGTCACCTGTCAGCTGCATGATCATTCTATGTGGGGAGAAGAACTAGTCACAGAAAAGTTATTTATTCAGGCAGAATCAGAATTTAACATAGGGCTAAACCAGGATCGTACAATCTGGGCAGGCCTTGCTAATGTCTTTCCAAAACTGAAGTTAAGAAACAAATCCCAAATAGGACATATTCTGAGCATTAAAATTGAAGGCTGGAAAATCATGAACACCAGGAATCCAGGGTTTTGATCTTTGCTTGCAATTCACTGAGTTTTTCTGCAAATGAAGGCTTGGTTAGCCCCAGATCACTGTGCACCTGCAACATTCAGAGAATCGTAACGCACAGAAGGTGGTCATTGGACTGTACTAGATCTTTGGAAGAGCCATCCAATTACCCACACTTCACTGCTCTTTCCCCATAATCCTGCAACTGTATCTTGGAGCAATTGGTTTTCCAGAAACATTTTTCCTTCCTCGTCCATAAGCTCTGGTGCCAAGGGCCAGCAGTGTATTTTGACGTTGTTTGTTTCATGGTGTTCGTAAATCTTTTTTAACGCAGCGGAACATTAAAACAAGATCTAGTAAAAAAAACACTGGCAACAGATAGCAGCTATGGAAGTGGTTTAGTTGAACATTTGGCCAGCATGAACTCCCCACACTGTGCCATGGAGACCTTAGAGGAGATTCTCCACAACAAATTTTTTTCATAGCCTTGGCTGAAGCCAATTGGAGAGGTGCCTAGAGGAGCTAATAAGAAAGAAAGACACGCATTTAATGACCTGAGGACCATCCCAGATCATTCACCCGGTTGTACATGAAATGAAATGAAATGAAAATCGCTTATTGTCACAAGTAGACTTCAATGAAGTTACTGTGAAAAGCCCCTAGTCGCCACATTCCGGCGCCTGTTCGGGAAGGCTGGTAGGGAATTGAACCGTGCTGCTGGCCTGCTTGGTCTGCTTTCAAAGCCAGCGATTTAGCCCAGTGTGCTAAACCAGCCCCTAATTGGAATGTTTTAATCAGTTTGGCACTCAGATTTCTGGAGAGGGACTTGAAACCCACAGGCTCCAGAATAGAGGTACAGTCCTACTCACTGAACCAAAGCTGCCATGGAGTGACTCTTTCCCTGGCTAAATGAATGAAAAGCAGGTATGAAGAGTTAGCACGTCACTTCCTATCAGAGCCCTGAGTAGCAAAGTATCGAAGGAAGGTGCAAGAACATATTGGTGACCTTCCCTTTGTATGTAGTGATGTGCGTGTGGCGTTAAATACCAGAAAAGGGATAAAAGAAGATACGTGAAATACAGCAAAGAAAACACCCTCGCCAAGCACCAAGCTGACCAGGCCGCAAACATTCCATAATAGGGTTTGCCACATTGTATCCTTTCCTTTCAATTACAATGTAGGTCGTTCACACAAAAGGAAAATTAGGACAGACATGTGGCTGATTAGAAATCAGGGAGCATGCTGACATTCGGAATTTTTCCACAGCTCTCGGTGTCTGATCCCGTGTTGAGGTATTTACAATTCCAGTTATTCCTGTAGTTAAGTGACCTAGTAGCACAACAATTGGAAAGCGTCCTTCCCCCCAACCCCCTGCCCAGGAACTGGACTCCCCAGTGATGGTCATCAGCAACCAATATCCTTGGATGAATCTGGACATTTTAAACCAAGGGTGTATTTCCTATTGCTTCCCACTCCTCAAAGTAGCAGCCTGGTACTCTGAGGGAGGACCTGGCCACTGGACTGAGGAGTACGATGGCTAACCTCTTACGTCCTGGGGCTGTGTGGGGGTAAGTGAGGAAAAGCACAAATATATCTGAGGACAGAGCTGGAAGGTACCTTCATGCTTCTCCTTACTCACCACTTGCACCCCCCCCCCCCCCCGCCTCCCCCCCCCCACCCCCTCAGCCCGCTGGCACAGGAATTTCACTCTGATAACTAGCTGAGAATCTTACAGACACTTGGGCATGGACTTCTGCACAAATGGACAGGCTCTCCAGTTTAGCAGAGGCAGAAATACAGAAGTCCCGCCCATTGAATCTGGCCCCTCCCATTTTTGCATAGCATGGGAATGGAGGCGGGTCCTAAGTCACAACCCCGTGGTTCATGGAGGCAATTGCACATGCTAAAGCACAGCTGCCTCAGTCAAATCCGATGTTGGCCAGTGGGTCATCCAAAATACGACTTGTGCACTTTAGATCTGATTGGAGAACGTTTAAATGTACCAGAGTTCTTTGGAAAACTGTGGTACACTTTTGGAGAGCTGAGTTCCCCTTTTGCATACCGTCCTCCTAGGATACCTGTAGGAGAAGTAATGCATCCTTTGGGAGAGGTAAGGTGCCATTTGGGATTCACAAAAATAGACATGAATGTGCGTAAAAGATACATGAAATCACTGGGGCTGCCAAGCTCATTGGAGCGTTTTGGTTTTATTCCTTTATCTCTATCAAAGTGCCAGAGCATCGAGACTGGCCTTTCACCCAACTCGCCTCTGCACCTGGCAGCCTCAAAACTCATTTCGAGGATGGCAGTCGCAACTCCCATTTTCACCTGCCCCCCCCCCCCAACCTCGAATGAAATCTGAACTTCCGGGACAATTTCTCCCAGGTCGTTTCGCAGACTTGTTCTTTGGGGTTTTGACCATGTGTGATATCATGACCGGGACAGGCTTAGAGGGCCGAAGGGCCTGTTCCTTTGTTCTTAGTTGAGGATTGTCCTTGCACTGCGCTCCTGACCCAGGAGTGAAAATTTAGGCCTCAGGACTTGGTCAGGGAGAGACATAACAAGAGGTCTGCTTCTCCACTGAGAGAAGATTTAAAATAATATTTGTTGGATCCAAACAGGGCCTCCTCTTCACGAGGGGGTGGCATAACTTCATTCCTGTGAGTGGGTTAGAGCAAGGTGCCCCTACTTGTGTGTCCCGATTTTCATTGCCCCAGTATTGGCAGCCATGCCTCCATTTGCCTAGGCCCCAAACCATGTTTTTTTTTAGCTAAACATCCCTGTCTCTCTAGATTTTTCTCCACCATGTGAGAGTACCTTTAAGAAATGGGTTTTTATAAATGGGTGCATATATATGTATCTGTAGTGAGAGTACCTTTAAGAAATGGGTGTTTACTACTGCAGTGATGTCAGAGAGTGGGTGGAGCCGGGCTGTCTGGCAGCTTTTTACTTTTGTTTTAGGCTGTTTGCTGCAGGGTGTGTTTTAGTTTTGTTTTCAGTGTTGGAGCTGATGCCAGACCAAGCAGGTGTACTGTTGATCCCTCTGCCATCAAAAGACAATCTCTTGATCATTTGGTGAATTCAGAATTATAAATGTTCTCAGTAGTGAATGTAAACCTAAGGTGCTTATGTTAAAAGGTGTTTGTTTTGTCTTCTGGATGTTGTTTGGGAAGTTATTAAGGATTACTTAGTGTTGTATTCCTTGTGGGTTGTATTTGAATTGATGGTTGCTAAGATGTTCACTGTATGTTTTAAAAAAGTTAACTTGAGTGAATAGAATAAACATTGTTTTGTTTAAAAAAATACTTTTCCATTTCTGCTGTACCACACCTGTAGAGTGGGCCGTGTGCTCCCCATACCACAATCTATTAAAAGTTGTGGGTCAGGTGAACTCCATGATACACTTTGGGGTTCTCTAAACCCTGGCCCATAACACTTTAAGTTGCTCCTCAAATGTACCTTGTGACCAAGCTCTCGGTCCCCTGTCCTCTCTGACTCGCTGTCAAATCTTGTTTTATTATGTTGCTGTGAAGCGTCGTGGGAAGTTTTGCTCCACTGAAGATGCTATATAAATGCAAGGTGTTGTTGTTACTGGCACCTCATATGCATTGATGCCTCTGGAATTCAGAACAATGGGCGGGAATCTTTGTTCCTCCCGCCGGAGCTGAATTGCACCAGTTTAACGATCCCCTTGCGGTCATAAAGCAGGATGCAATTCAGTGTTCCACTGCTCTCAATTACAGACCACTGTGCGAAATCTATGAATGGATATGTGGGTACCAGATGCAGGCACATCTGCTCTCCTTCGAGGAATGGACACATGGAGCTGCAAGGTAAGTATTACAGATACAATGCTTTCCACTGCTCATGTCTGGACTGCTCTCCAGCTTCTAGATAGGGGTCCCTCTCCTGGAGGGGGGAGCGAGGATGTGTGGAGGGGTCTGTGGAGGGGGTTCCTTTAGATGGGAGTCCCTGTGAGGCTTCCTCCTATTACAGGGGGGGTCTCCCTATTGCAGGGGCCCTGGGCAGGGGGGGGGGGGGGAAGGGTCAGCCCCGTACTTGGGGTCACCCAGGCAATCCGGGCATTGGGGGATGCTGTGCGGTCTGGGGGTGGGGGTTGGTGACGGGGCCGATGTGTGGAGCGGGGATTGGACATCAGATGGGCTTGGATGATCTTTACCATTGTGGCCCTGGTGTGGTGTACCTCGTGTTGGGCCAAGGGGACAATGGTTGCCCACTTGGCCCACCACGAGATACATCACACCAGTGCCCCAATTGTAGAGACTCCAAGAGAACAGCACCCACATGATTCCCAGGCACGGGAACTGGAGAATCACGGGAGGGTGGAACAACCCATTTGCATTTCAGTACATGCTCCCGCTGGCGTGCGGTGTGGAACCCGTTCACGCCCCCAAAGGAGAGATCGGAACACTGGGTGCCAATCCCGATTTTGCCCTGACGCCCATTTCTCCATCCCATTCTGTGCATCCCGGGATGGAGGATCCAACCCAATGGGCTAGATTCTCCGCCGGCGGGATCCTCCATTTCGCCGGCACCGCACCGGGCCGGACAATCCTGCTCAATGTGCTTCCTTGGCGTCTGCTCCACCATGATTCTGCCAATGGAGTAACTTTCCAGGAATTTCAGGCTCCCAGGAGGCCACACTAACACATATAATTGCTTCTGCAATGTCTGCCTCACAAAAATCTAAGTAAACAATAAAAATGAATCTGCTGAATTTAGTGTGTCGAGCAGTACTTTAACTTGCTCCCAAGCTCGTAAAAGGTGCAGATGTCAAAACAAAAATCTTTAGATACAGAGGCTATACATGTCCTGGATCATTCAATCAAAATGGATTTAATTTGCTCCTTTCCCTCCATCCATTATTAGATTTTAATGCAACAAGTTTTCGTGGCAGTCAATATGTATCAGAAATTTCAAAGTTGTTTCTTAATGGTCTTCTGGGTCTGTATTTTGTTGGGTTTTAGAACAGCACTTCACATATAGTCTCATGTCTGAGAAAGCAATTTGGTTACTTAATTCCCAAAAGGACGGTAAATACAGGAGTCAGATTTAATGTGTTAAACAGCATAGAATAGTTCCCAAAGTTCTAATAAAATGTGTATTGCTTACAAATCTTACCCTTTTATAGTCTCTGAGTTGTCTCTACAGTGTTGCTGGTCTCGGCGCCTGTCAAGTTGCCTCTCAGCGGAAGTGATCTTCTCGGCAAAGTAAATCCAATCAACAACACTTATCCAGTCCCTGGCCTGTGCCCCTAGCTCAGACCCTGCTCTCCACAGCTCTTTCTGTCTCCACACATCCATGCACATCCTGTGCCGTGGACTGTGACCCACAGTGGTATCGTTTAATGGAAGGAAAAACAATCACAAGCACTGGATGCTGCAGGGCATGGAGAGAAAACATGGGCCTGTTTTGGGCCCCATATTATCCCACCCTTTATTGAACCTTGCTACGTGCAGGTTGGGTGTCAGAATTCCCCTACAAATGTGTCAGTCCCTGAAAAGCACTTTTGCAGTGTTGGGAAAAGCACTCTGCGTGTAAATGCAAGGTTGTTTCTAGTTAAAACTTTTCCAAAACACACTTAGACAAAAATAAGACAAGGCACAATATGAACACAGCATCAGCTTCAAATCCAGTCCCATTGACAAGGAAATCAATTGAAGAATTGCGTTACTTTTGCGAAAAACAACCGGAAAATATGCTATATTCAGGACATGGCTTGGTAAAGAATGCCCTAATCTCTGAATTCCTACTCATAATTGTAAGGATTATTTATATCACTTCCTTACAATTGGAGTCTACTATCATTGCCAGGAATTGCTTTTACCAATGGGAAGTTATTTTTTCCCCCTTGTATGCAATTGTTTACTTTGTGCTTCAGAATTCAGGGAAACACTCATCATATCCTCCGTCTCTGTAACAACAAAACCCAGCACTAACCCCCCAACAATCAGAACTCTCCTCACACAAGGCAAGCAAGAAGTGAGGGACTGGAGAATCTGGCGCACCCGGCTCAGCCGATGATTACTATTGTTCTGCAGTGTCCAAAGTGGCCAATCTGGCACAGGAACCATCCTGATTGACAGGTTGATGCACTATCAATTCGTCGGGGAGGACCTCCTGCCAGCGGGAAGCCGGGAGATTTCTAGACCGTAGGGCCAGCTGGACAGCCTTCCTGACCGTCCCTTTCTCCCGCTCCACCTGCCCGTTTCCCCGGGGGTTGTAGCTGGTCGTCCTGCTCAAGGTAATGCCCCTGTTGAGCAGGTACTGGCGCAGCTCCTCGCTCATAAATGAGGATCCCCGGTCGCTGTGGACGTAGGCGGGGAAACCGAACAGAGCGAAGATGGTGTTGAGGGCTTTGATGACGGTGGCAGATGACATATTGGGGCATGGGACGGTGAAGGGAAATCTGGAATATTCGTCGACCACATTGAGAAAATACGTGTTGCGGTCGGTGGAGAGAAGGGTCCCTTTGAAGTCCACGCTGAGGCGGTCAAAGGGGCGGGAGGTCTTCACCAGACGTGCACGGTCTGGCCGGTAGACGTGCCCTTTACACTCCGCGCAGACCTGGCAGTCTCTGGTGACAGCCCTGACTTCCTCGATGGAGTAGGGCAGATTGCGGGCCTTAATGAAGTGATAAAAGCGGGTGACCCCTGGGTGACAGAGATCGTCGTGCAGGGTCCGGAGTCGGTCCACTTGTGCTCTGGCACATGTAGCTCAGGACAGGGCATCGGAGGACTCATTGAACTCACCGGGGCGATACAAAATCTCATAATTAAAGGTGGAGAGCTCGATCCTCCACCGCAAGATCTTATCATTTTTGATCTTACCCCGCGGTGTGTTGTTAAACATGAAGGCAACCGACCGTTGGTCTGTGAGGAGAGTGAATCTCCTGCCGGCCACGTAATGCCTCCAGTGCCGCACAGCTTCAACAATAGCTTGGGCCTCCTTTTTGACGGAGGAGTGCCAAATTTTGGAGGCATGGAGGGTGCGGGAAAAGAATGCCACGGACCAGCCTGCCTGGTTGAGGGTGGCGACCAGAGCGACGTCTGATGCATCGCTCTTGACTTGGAAGGGGAGCGTCCCGTCGACCGCGTGCATCGCAGCCTTGGCGATGTCGCCCTTGATACGCTTGAAGGCCTGGTGAGCCTCGGCCGTCAGTGGGAAACCGGTGGAGTGGATGAGTGGGTGGGCCTTGTCCGCATAGTTTGGGACCCACTGGGCATAGTACGAAAAGTTCCCCAGGCATCGTTTGAGGGCCTTGGGGCAGTGGGGGAGAGGGAAATCCATGAGGGGGCGCATGCGATCGGGGTCAGGCCCTAGAATTCCGTTCTGAACCACATAGCCGAGGATGGCTAATCGGTTCGTGCTGAACACACACTTCTCCTTGTTGTAGGTTCGGTTGAGGAGTTTGGCGGTGTGGAGAAATTTGGAAAGGTTAGCGTCGTGGTCCTACTGGTCGTGGTCGCAGATGGTGACGTTATCCAGGTACGGGAAAGTGGCCAGCAGTCAACCATTCAGTTCATCTCCCGTTGGAAGACCAAGACCCCGTTAGTGATGCCGAAGGGAACCCTAAGTAAATGGTAAAGGCTGCCGTCCGCTTCAAACGCGGTGTACAGGCGGTCCGCCTTGCCAATGGGGAGCTGGTGGTAGGCAGATTTCAGGTCCACTGAAATCGAGAAGACCCGGTACTGTGCAATCTGGTTGACCATATCAGATATGCGTGGGAGGCGTACGTGCTCAGCTGCGTGTACCGATTGATGGTCTGACTGTAGTCAACGACCACCCTGCTTTTCTCCCCCATTTTCACCACTACCACTTGGGCTCTCCAGGGGCTGTTGCTGGCCTCGATGATACCTTCCCGCAGCAGCCGCTGGACCTCAGACCTGATGAAGGTCTTGTCCTGGGCACTGTACCGTCTGCCCCTGGTGGCGATGGGTTTGCAATCCAGGGTGATGTTTGCAAACAGAGAAGGCGGGTCGACCTTAAGGGTTGTGAGGCTGCATACAGTGAGGGGTGGTAGGGGCCCACCAGATTTCAGGGTTAGGCTCTGGAGGTTGCACTGGAAGTCCAGGCCGAGTAGCATGGCAGCGCAGAGGTTGGGGAGAACATAGAGCCGGAAGCCGCTGAACTCTACGCCCTGGATGGTGAGGGTGGCGATACAGTACCCCCGGATCGCCATGGAGTGGGATCCGGAGGCCAGGGAGATTCTTTGGTTAATGGGGTGTACCGCGAGGGAGCACTGCCTTACCGTATCGGGGTGGATGAAGCTCTCAGGGCTCCTGGAGTCCAGAAGGCAGGATATCGCATGCCCGTCGACCTTCACCTTTGTCGACGTGCTCACGAGGTTGGTCGATCGTGATGGAGGCGAGACGCGGCTGGTCGTTGGCGGTTGCAAGCGATGAGCAGCCCGATACAGTAAGGGCCGTCGGGAAGATGGCGGCGCCCTCGGGCCGCACATGTCCTGTATCAGGCAAGTTTGCTCAGCCCATTGGTTGTGAGGCAAGCAAGATGGCAACGTCCACCGGCCGCACGTGGTCTGAGGCGAGGAAGCTGGCGGCGCCCACTGGCTGCACGCGGGGGGTGCAGGGACAATAGCGGCGATTGAGCGGGCCTGGCACACTGCACCGAAATGTCCCTTCTTGCCGCAGGCCTTGCAGAGCGCGCTCCTTGCCGGGCAGCGCTGCCGGGGGTGTTTTGTCTGTCCGCAGAAGTAGCACTTGTGTCCCCCGGGGTTGGTTGGCTACCGCGGGCCGCAGGCGTGGGGTTGGCTGGGGGCGGTCACTGATAGGGTGCACGATGGGGTGGCCGCTAGCGGGGTCCACGATGCCCAGGAGGGGTGGGCCATGCGGTCGGGGGCATACGCCTGTACGTTGCGTGAGGCGACTGTGACCGAGAGCGCTAGTTTCTTGGTCGCCGCAAGGTCAAGCATTGCCCCTTCTAAGAGCCGCTGGCGGATGTAGGCCGACGCTATGCCCGTAATGAACGCGTCTCTCATTAGCAGGTTAGAATGTTCAGCGGCCGAAACGGCCTGGCAATCACAGTCTCTCACCAGGGCGAGCAGGGAACGCCAGAAATCTTCCTCGGACTGACCGGGAAACTGGTGCCGCATGGACAGGAGGTGCCTGGCGTAGATCTTGTTGGTCTGCTGAGCATAGTTCTCCTTCAGTAGTGCCATGGACTCTGCATAGGTAGGCGCGTCCTGGGCGAGGGGAAAGACATCGGAGCTCAGCCACCTGTACAGAATCTGGGCTTCTGGGATTGGGTCTGTTGCAGATCCGGTGTATCCTTCAAAGCAAGCTAGCCAATGTGCGAAGTCCTTTTTGGCGTGGTCTGCTTGAGGATGCAGCTGCAGGCGATCCGGCTTGATGCGGAGATCCATCTTTGTAAAATCTCTGTGTAATAAATTGATGCACTATCAATTATGACGAGACGAGAGTAGAGAGTAATCGAGGCTTTATTACACAGAGATGTGTGGCCTCCTACAGCTGCTGCCGAAATGGCTGCAGTTCGGAGAACGCACACATTTATACTCCGCCCACTGGGTGGAGCCAGCAGGCAGGGATTTACCCTCGTACCTGTAGTACAGGGGCCTTACCATAATACCCTCATGTGCAGTGCAGTATATACAATATAATACAACAGTGGTGACTACCACACAGGTTATTCGGCCATTGATTATTGTTGTTCTGGCAGGGTCCAAAGCAGCCAATCATGCACGTTGACCATCCTGATTGACAGGTTACTCGGCCAATGATCGCCGCTCTGGCAGCGAGCCCAGGCTCCTCCCTAGAGCATTGGCTCTAGTGTTTTGCATTTGCCTGTGGAGCCCTCTATCCCGGGCCTTGGGACATTGTAATTGGTCAGCACCAGTAGCACGTGGCTTGATTATAGTGAAACGGCAACCATTTTACACCATGCCCGAGTTTCTTTTCCATTGAAGCTGATGGAGAAGAAAATGTTGCCCAGTACAAAATGGCTGCCAATTCGCTGTGAACGCATTTAACATTTGGTTCTTTCTCTGAGGTCTAAAGAGCATTGTGAGCTTTATCTGATGTCACAGTCGCAGTGCGTACAGTCCGTATAGACAGAAAGGAGTGCTGAGAGTGTCATCTTAGCTATGGCTTAGACAACTGGTGAAGACCAATTCCACAGCTTTGAAGCTATCAACAGCATACAAGAAACATTCAAAAAAATTGCACTGTACAATTTCTGAACTTACTGAGCAGCCCAATCTGCATTCACCGGTGTGGTAGTATGCATTAGGGGTCATGTGGGACTGTGAAGCCGTGATGTCATTGGCTGACAGATCCCGGGTCCTGGTTGGCTGTTGATCTCTAGCTCCGCCCTGAAGGCGGAGTATAAGAACCAGGAATTCTCCCCGCAGCTCCAGTCTGTTGCTGAACTGCGGGGAACGAGTCACGCTTAATAAAGCCTCATCGACTTCACCTCTATTCGTCTCTCGGGAGTCTTTGTGCGCTACAACCGGTTATTTTGCTTTTGACCAATATTCCAATAAACTGTCTAGTTCTCTCCAAACAAGTATTTAACACATCATTTTACCATACCCTAATGCAGCTCTCTGCCAGCCTTAACAAGTCTGACTATTCACCCTGCTCTTTTCCAAGTCTCCAGGCTCATTTTTCCACTTTATTTTTTTAATCTGTTATATGTTCAGGTGAGGGGACTCACTGCTGGAAAAACAAAACTTTCCGATGTTGGGCATGTGGGGCTATCGTGTTTCTCTGGAAAAATAAAGCACCAAGGCTGTTTTTTCTCTGAACCATATTTGGAGCCGTTCAAATGTAATTATTTTGAAAGTGTAAACTGGGAGTGCTGGGTTAATTTTACAGGGCATTTTAACTGTGACAAAGACAGCAGTGTGACAACTCCTGGGAAACCTCAGTACAAAAGCTGAAAATTTCAGTAAAATCGGAGATGGGGTGTGATGAGTATTCCTCTCTCGTGTTTGGCTGTCAGTAATTGCCTGAGCAACCTGTGGCAGACTTCTTTAAGGCAATGGTTTGGACCATGGTGGTCGCCTCTATGTTAAGCAGCACCTGGTGTGATTCAGGAACCTCACTTGGGGTCGGCAGTCTCTGCTGCATTTATTATAACGGTAGACAGTGAACTGAGGAGGTGCACAATTCATTGGCCTCTGTTTTTTGCTCTTGCCCCTCTTCTCAGCA